>NC_140589.1:1151748132-1152160197 GCF_964204655.1 Triturus cristatus
CAAACAGCCCGTAAAGTGTAACTCTGGCCTGCCATTGCAGAGCCTGTGTGCAGTCTGGGACTGCCATGTTGACTTGGCAAGTGCACCCACTTGCCAGTCCCTACACCTTCCCTTTTCTACATGTTAGTCACCCCTAAGGTAGGCCCAAGGTACCCCTGTGGGCAGGGTGCATTGTACATGAAAAGTAGGACATGCCCTGGTGTGTGTGGCATGTCCTGATAGTGCATTACAGCCAATTTCGTTTTTCACTATTGCAAGGCTACCTGTTCCCATAGGCCAGAATGGGCAGTTTGATTATAACATCTTATGATCCTAACTGACCCAGGGATCATGGTAGAAAAACAAATTTAGCATGCCTGAACTCAGAATGATAAAATACATCTTTTAGTGAAGTTGGTTTTAATAATATGTGTTTGAAAATACCACTTTTAGAAAGTGTATATTTTCTTGCCTAACCATCCAGCCTGCCTCTGCTAGGTTGTGTATTGCATGTCTGGTTTGTGAGTAACAGGGGCTGGGGTGGCTCCAGGAGGCAGGGCGAGTCAGCACTAGGCTGAATAGATCTATCTGCATTGGGATTTGTGGGATGAGTAGCACCTGGACCTGAATAGGGCTGTGCCTGCCTTCCACAATGCTGGCTCCACCTCCTGTGGTGCGTCTGATGACCCTGGCCCACACTGACAAAGGAAGAAGTTGTGCACTGGCAGAATGCACCCAGAACTGGTTTGGACTAGGTACAGATACTCTCTGCCTTCGGAGAACAAAGGATTTGGTGGTACAAATATTGGGGCCCAAACCCCAGAACTTTAGAACTCTTTTGGATCAAGAAAACTGCCAAGAAGAAGAGCTGGAGAAGCTGTGAGGAGGAACTATGACTTTGCTGTGTGCTTTGCTGTGTTGGCCGTCAGTGGCTGCTTCTGTCTTGGGCCGTGAAAGGACTGGACTGAACTTTCTGCAATCTACTTTTGTGAGTTTCTCCAAGGGCTTGAGGTAAAGCTTGCCCGCTGTTCAAGAAGTCTCAGGAACAGCAAAGACTTCAAGCTCTTCTGCCCTCAGCACTAGGGACTGTGTTTTGTGCTGCAACAGAAGAAAAGCAACTCAACTACATCTATGACGCCGCTGCCAACTCTTTGTCCTGACGGCACTGCAGAGGGCACCGCCGCAACGCCGCACAGTGACCCTGGTGTCACCGACCATGCCTGCTGACGCTGCCACAGAGCTGCTGCTCGCACCACGAACTGTGGGCACCGCACTCCACACCGCCTCGCTTCACGACGATGCCTTGGTATCCCCGACGACGCTGCTCCATGCCGGAATCGACGCCGCTGCTTGCACCGTGGTTCGAGGGCACCGCTCGTAAAGTTACACGACGCACCGCCCTCATCCCGCACCACAGCTTTGTACATGGTGCACGGACCCTTAAGTTTTGTTTTCTGTTCCAGTGAGCTCTTTCAGAATCATGAATGTAATATGCTCAATTTCTGAAGGTTCTGAAGTCATAAGAATATCATAATGTCATTTATTAGTGTGCCAATATAGCATATAATACTGTAGACTGGGTGAATCAGCACGAGATCCCCATTGAGTTTAATCCTGTCGTGTGCCAGAAATAATGGTAGCACTTCTCTGCCCATCGTGAGATGGAAGATAATTTTCTTTTCCGTTGCTGTGACCTGTTGATTGATGGGAATATCGGAGCTGAACCAGAAGCCTATGTTTTTAAATATCTGTATGGGTTAGAATGCAGTGGCCAGCTCTGTTGGCCAGTTATTTGATAAGGAAGTCTCCCCGTAAGGCCAGTTATTTTGACAACAGTCCTAATTCTGTTCAGACATTGATTATTCTACTTCACTGAGCATAGACTTACCTGAAGCATTTCATGACATTGAAGCAAAGCCATGGCTGGTTACATCCAAATGGACCTGTGCATGTATCACCAGCATATATTTTTAGTTGCAAATGGTACAATGTAGTCCCATTTAGTAGAACTCACATAAAAATGGTGAATAGTTGCAATGCATGGGAAGAGATTTGCAACACTCAACCTGCTGTGATCTTATTGAATGAAGTTATGGTGCTGATTTTAACATTTACGATGACCCGTAGAAAGGACTACCTTAATTTCAGTGCCATCTTTTTGATTCCAACCTAGTTGGCAATAGGGAAGAATATGATTTCATGGTCCACTGTTTCATATACAACTGACAATTCAAGCAGGATAAGTACTTTCTGCTGGTATCCAGCCAAGGGTGATATGATGCCTTAGTTAAAATGCACCAGGCTAGTCACCATTTCCTGTACGGCAGTCCTTAAATGGGGTTGTGACTATCAACAAAGTTGTGACGTTTTTATGAGAATTCATGCCTTAGGACACTTGCTAAAAAGTGAGATAATGGAGATGAGACAATAGTCGGCAATATCAATGGAGTCTTCTGTCATCTTTTAGGGCAACCTAGACAGCACTTGCTCTGTCTCTCTGTATGCTGTATGTACTTTGTGGGCTTACAGCCCGCCCACCTCTTGTTTATGTCAGTATCCTTTAAAAATCCTGGCTTATGAGTGGTTAATCTTTCCTCTTTGTCCCACCTTTATGTCAATTGATTACTCCCACGGAGCAGCACCCTACTACTTGTACTCTTCCACTTGCCCCATTTTAGCTAGTGTAAAAGGGACTACTTGATGTTTTCAGTACTTTATTACCGCAATGCTCGCTTTTATGTGCCACCATTGCATCTAGATCATTACATAGGGCGATCTTGACTCAAAGGTATCCAAGTGCTGTACATAGCTGCATGGGTACGAACATTTCATTTTGCGAGTCTCTAATTTCAATTTTCTTCGCAACTTGCAATTCGAGATTCACAAAATATAATGTACTAATGTGTCTCAGACACATTAGCGATTCCCAAATGAGTCACAAGAGACCCGCCTCATCCATATTTATGAGGCAGGTCACAATTTGTGACCCATTGGGAATGGACAATAACACAGGGGTCACAAAATTATCAAAACTAGTTTACCACTCACTTGAGCTGCTGTCTTTAAAGTGGGTCGGGTGATTCGTCAAGTGGGTGCTGAGAAAAAGGGTACGTCCCAGAACACATTTTCCCCATACAATTTCCTGTAGGGAGTATGGACACAAATACTGCCCAAACCACCTAACGGAATTACACCACATTTGGTAGAAAACTAGATCTTGTTCCAGCAAGTGTGTTTTCTGTGATTTGGTGTTAATCTGTTTAATAGTTTTTGAGCTATTAAAGGAAAACCAAAATTGTACATCTAGGGACGTGGACCATCTGTGAATCTAACTGATCTCGGGCAGAGATCTGATTCCCTGCTAACACTTCAACCTGGAAGTGTTGGCAGCCATTTTGGGACTTCAGACTCAGCTGAGTCCCAAACAAAAATGTTTAAAAAATGTAAGAGGGCAGGGTAGGAAGGCATGGTGGTGGTGTCCCCTAGGGACCAGGTGGTGGAGTCTCTGGGTCCCCCAGGGTCCCTACCAGGGCCAAAAATTTTTTTTTTTTTAATTCACATGGAAAATTGTGATGGAATCACAAATTCACTAACTCATGATAGGAAGCTCAGACTATAGTGACCACCTACCACAAGAGATTACTCTGGATGCTTATGGCACTGCATTTACAGAGCAACCAGTCCGCTTAGGCTCGGTGTTCACGACCAACCTAAGAACAATTAAAGGCAAAAATTCTAACTTGGAGAAATTCCCGCAAAAAACCTGTGGGAGGAAAAAAAGAAGGAGAACAAGGATGTGCTTGTAAGCTGGGCTAAATTCACAGAAAATCTTGGCACACTCCACTCAAAAGAAGAAGGAAGGGACGTGACCAGAGCAGTTATGGCCCAACAAAAGTCTTACTCCACATTGCTGAGCACGCAAGTCTACCATCTAAGAGGAGCGCAATTAAACCAACTAAAGCGATTAAAGCAAAGAATAAACAGAGCTATACAAAAACTCCACCGGGGAGGGCCCAACGTCAATCTTCAAGAAACTAGCAAGAAAAACGTATCTGGGAAGCACGCCGCGAAGCCACAGAAACAGCATGGGCCAAAATTCTCCACGATGCGAAAGCCAAAAACAGCGCAAAGTTCTGGCACACAGTGAAGAGACTACAGAATCCAAGGGCTCTTGGAATACATTTCCACATTACCGAAGAGGAATGGTTTAAGTATCAATGGGATCACTTTAATAGTGGGCAAACAAACAATACACAGGAAGCTCTGGAGTACAGCAGAGCTGGCTCAGGCCAATCGAAGCAAGACGATGAGGCTAACCATGGATTCACGCCAAAACAGATTAAGAGAAGAATCTCCAAGGCAGAGCTTAGGGCGCACCTGGCACCAATGGTATACCACTGATACTATACAAGCGAGACTCGGACTATTGGGCAGCTGAACTCCTGCCACTCTTCTCGCACATTATGGAAGACTCTTGGAAGGGGTCTATTATCTCTCCGATATACAAGAAAGGTAGCAAAAACAACACAGAAAACTATAGACTGGTTGCAATAATAGATAATGATGCCAAATATTATGTAGGATTGCTGTTGGAAGAACTCACAGAATGGGCATCAGAAACGGCATCAATTCCAATGAATCAATCAGGCTTCCAGAAAAGTATGGGCACATCGACGAACATACTGGCACTATCACTTTTAATAGATGCTACTAAACATATCAAAAAACTGCTATATGTCTGCTTCATAGATTATTTGGCTGCATCGATAGTATCGATAGGAGTAAACTCTGGTTAAAACTCTCCAAAATGAAAATTTATACCAAACTTTTTAATCAGCTGATCTTACTTCACAGTGACACTTGGATACAAATTAAGTTAGGCGTTGGAGAAAGTATATCTCGGAGAATCCCGACAACCAAGGGGCTGAAGCAGGGGTGCGTGTTGGCGCCGATCTTGTTCAACCTGTTTATGGCAGACCTCTCGCCAGAATTGGACAAGTGCAATCATCACTCCCGAACTTCGGAGGTTTCCCTCTCCCAAACTTACTCCATGCAGATGACTTGGTTCTGATTAGCCGCACCCTGATTGGTCTACAACACCTGTTAAACATCACAAGTAATTTTTCCAGCAATAATGGACTATGCATAAATCTGGGCAAAACTAAAGTGATGGTTATCAACCAAAAAACCAAATCACACTGCTTCCAATGGGAGCTGGAAGGAATGAAACTCGATATCGTTGATGAAGTTAAATATTTGGGTGTAATTTTAGACAATAAAGGCATGATCCTCCAGCAAAAAGCATCTATGAAAGGCAAAGAAACTTTGATAGCAGTCGCACAAAAAAACGCTAAACAAAAAATAAGCGGCCTGAGTTTCACCCCCTTACTACAGATAATCCGAGCAAAACTCCTCCCGACCATCACTTATGGAAGCGTGTGCCTTAGAGGGAGAGATGCCGACACCCTGGACAGGACGGTTAGCAAAGGCAATGAGAATCATTTTTAACCTCCCACGGTATACATCACCAGCGCAAATCAGACTAGAGTTTGGCCTACCATAACAACAGATAGCATACAAGGGGGCATACTTGAAATGTTGGCACAAAATAAAAGGAGCAGAGCCAGGGTCATTAAACACATTTTTATGGAATTAACTTAACCGGAAAAAAGACAGTGCACCTTTGACTTATCTAAAACACTCCATTGACAGCTTGGCCTTAGAAGACCTCTGGGACACAATTGGGGCCCATAAAACCTTCAAGGAGCGTGTTAACAAAACAGTAAAAACATTGTCCATTCCCGAGGATAAAGTATCCCTTTCAGAAAGGGCACAAGGATGGTTCGTCATTCAGAGCTATGACAATTGTTCCCCACAATCCTATCTGGGCACTGGGTTTACTAGGGCCAAAAAAGAAAACATTTTGCACTTGAGGATGGGCATTCTACCAACACTGTCGCATTTACCCCCATGGAAACGACCACAATCTATAACATCGAGCAGACTGTGTGCCGAGGTAAAGGAAGACATACTACATATTCTGTGTACATGCAAAGGTTTAGACACGGAAAGAAGATCCATACTAAAACCTGCCCTGAACAGATTACGGATAAGATCATGTAGACAGGCAACGAAGGCCTGTTTTGAGGGAGAGGACATCCGGCTGGCCTGCTGTCTGGTTTGTTTCTTGGATATGGCCGGAATAAAACTAAGGACGGCAGAGAAGGAACAAAAGCTAACGATAATCGTCTAGCTGCTCTTTTCCCTGATAAGCAGCACCCTTTCCCGGCTTATAACATCACTTTAAAGGACAGGAATCTGTTACCCTTTTGAGCATCTCCAAAGACCATGGTCATCTAATTAATAATGCTGCTTCTTTTTAAAAAAAACTTAGATCAAGTATTTTTATATTTTAAGAGCGTCTTAACTGGCAAAGCATTATCTGATTTTAAGTATTTTAAACTGATGGCCACAAGTGCTTAATCTTCTTATCCACAATAACTTGATTTAAAACAAACTATGCTCAAGGGAAGAGCAATGCTAACTGAGATTGTGCTCATAGGTACACAGAACTGCTAAATCTGACTTTACCTGACAGGACTTAAGAGACGATTATGTATAGACGGCCTCAGCATCTTATGTGAATGACATAATAACGTGAGAATAATGTGTTTTAACAAGTTATATATACATTTTTCCTTTTCTTAACGAGCAATTTTATGCAACAGTTTTTATTAACTAAGCATACAATAAAATATTACTTACTTACTTACTAATTCATGCAATCACAAAAAAATAGTAAGTGTGGTCTCCTGTGATTGTTTTTGTAATTCAGCCCCCAGATGAGCCAGGTCAAGGGGGTATATTTTAAAATATATTTTGGGAAAAGGGAGAGCGCACGGCCTCCCTCCCTTTGGCTGATTTTGAACTTGGTCCTGGGGACTGCCACTTCCCCAGGAGAGGCTGATTGCCATTTTTAACAGAGAGGGGCTGTGCAGCCCTCCTCCTGAGGCTCTTAAGAGCCCTGGGGCTACCATCTCCCTGGGCTTAATTAATACATTGGAGGGTGCTACATTGACTCCCTCCATTGCCCTTAAGGGCCCTGGGGACCACCACCTCTCCAGGGCCACAAATTCAATTTAAAGGTGGAGGGGAAGCACGCCCCCCACTGGACCATATTCGGCCTCAGAGACCACCACCTGCCCTGGGCATGGCCAAATTCAAATTGAGATGGGGACTGCATGGTGCCCCCCCCCTTGGCCCACTTTTGCACCCCAGGATACCACCACTCTGGGGCAGGCCCTAGAAGAACTAAGGAGTGGGCCGCGGAGCCCCCCTCCTGGTGCCGTTAATCGCCATGGGGACCGCTACCCCCTAGAGCCGGCTCCCTATGTCCCAGGGTGCCCACTCCCAGGATATAGCTGTTTGCTCTCGTTTGGTGGGGGCTATGACAGCTCCCACCAAGCAAGAGCAAACAGTAAGTCCACTCCCAGCAGGCAGGAGCAGAAAAACTGTTCCCGCTCACTAGGAGGGGACTTTTCATTTGTTACAGCGAGCAGGAAAACAGATGAAAGGATTCCTCCCACATGCAGTGAGCAGCATCTCTGGCTGCTTCCTGTGTGTAGAAGCAATGCTGGCTTCCGCTGGAGGTGGGGAGCAGCAGGGACAGCTGTGGCATTGAGGCTTCCCCGCAGTCCCCAACGCTGCAGGCTGGGTGCCATAGGTGAGTTCTAGGGAAGCCAATATCAAGAGGCCTGGCCCCGGGGCTAGGATTTCCGGGACCAAAATTGGCCCTGGGTGGGGCCGCATGGCCTCCTCCCCTTGACATCATAAGGTGGAGATTCAATTCTTTGTAGTCTCGTTGTCTTCTCTTTACAAGGATTCTTGTTATCACAGATTTGTGGGTGAATAACATGCACACAAGGTCACTGGAAAAATTACCTCATGGTCCTTTACCCAGCTGTAGTGTAGCATATGCACTAAACATTTACCCAATAAGGTAGCACTTACTAATTAACCAGTAAACAGTAATGCAGTTAGATAGACATTTTCGGAAAAGCTGTGGACTCTTCTTGGAAAAAATAAGGTTTGGTTGTGACCTTGATGCTCATTTCACAGAAATGAAACTTCAACAGGAAGCAGTTACAAATGTAAACACAGCAGGTGCACCAGTTGATGTTCCACTTCTGTAAAGCACAAATGAGTCTAGCTTCTTGGGTTGGCGAAGGCAAAGCAAGTGTGTTTCCTCTTGTATTCCATGCTGAATGACAAACTGAAATCCTAAATGGAGGTGAAGGCACTGTGACCTATTGGAGTAAATCAGATCTGTGGTGACTATGACAAGTGGTTTTTTTTTCATCATATCCTGGTGAGAGCAGAGTGCATAGTTCTCCCTTTTAATTAACCCGAGTATTCAAATGCCCAAAATCATCTGCATGCTCCGCTTGTTTGGCCCACGCCATTTTTCTTAGTAGTATGCAACGGTCTTCCTCCCTTTTCCAACATTGTTTGACAGCTTACTAAAATGCCCCTGATCACGTTTGCTGCCAATTTTGGTGACACGTTCTTGATGGAGAGGAATAAGAGGACCTCTCCACCAAACAAAGAAGCGCTTCATATAGTTAAGAGGAAGTACCCCTGCTTGGTGCTGATTCACCTCTTTGCAGTCTTGTTGTCTTCTCTTGAAGAGGATTCATGTTATCACAGATTTGTGGATGAAGACGCTACTGGAGCAATCACATTTCCACAATTACATGCACATAAGGTCACTGGAGACATTACCTTGTGGTCCTTTACATTGCTGGAGTATAGAATTTACACTAGATATTTGCTCAACAAGTTAGCACTTACTAATTAACCGGTAGAAAGTACTCCAGTTGGGTAGACATTTTCTGAAAAACTCTGGACTCTTCTTGGAAAAAATGAGGTTCCATTCTGTCACAGATGCACATTTCACAGACGCACTTGCAAATATAAACATAGCAGGTGCCCCATTTGAAGCTCCCCATTAAGTAAAGCACAAACAATCCTAACTTCTTGGCCTTTGCAAAGGGAAAGCAAGAGTTTTTCCTCTTGTATTCCACATTGAAAAATAGCTATGACATTCTTAAAGGAAGTGAATGCATAGTTGATCTATTGGAGCACGATCTGATCTATAGTGACTGTGATGAGTGGCCACCTTCTTGTCATCACCTAGTGAGGACAGAGTCCACGGTTCTCCCTTTTAAATGTCCTAAGTATGCAAATGCCCAAAATCTATAAAACCACTCACACACCCACTCACAGACCCATACAGGTACTCACAGACCCACTCACAAATCCATATAGGTACTCACAGACCTACAAAGGCAGTCACAGATCTACTCTCAGACCTACACAGGCACTCACACACCCACTAAGACACACATATCCACTCACAAGCCCATACAGCCTCTCACACATGTAGTGGCTTACCCATACAGCTACTCACACACCTACTCACAGACACATATAGCTACTTAGACTTCTACTCACAGACCCATATAGCCACTCAAACCATACAGCTACTCCCACTCCCACTAATACACACAAAACCACTCACACACTAACTCACAGACCCATACAGCCACTCACATACTTATTCAGTTACGCACACACCCACTCTCAAAGGTTACAGCTTACAGTTAGGAAATACAATTTCAAAAACGGTAGCAATTCACTGAAAAAAGATAACAGGGATGATATAGTTAGGAAATAGAATTAAAAAACCTTAGAAATTCACTTAAAAAACCAAAAGTTACAGAGATGTTATTGTTAGGCTCAGATTTCACTTGTACAAAACTATAGAAATTCAGCAGTTATAGTTACCTGAGCTCACTATAACTTATGCCCCCGCAATGCACTACTTATGGCTTCACATAATGCATCACTCATGATATGGTCAGTGACAACACTCATGACATCTCAAATGACATCACTGATGACATCACTTATGACATCATCCACAGAACAACTTATATCCATACAACCTCTCATATACCTACTCACACACACATACAACCACTCACACACCCACTTTATCATCCATAGATCCACTCACACATCCACTCACACATACAGCCACTAACATACCCATATACCTACTTACTTAGTCACCAACTCACCCCTACAGTCACTCACACAGCCACTAACTCACCCATACAGCCACTCACAGACCCAATCCCTCACCAGTGCAGCAACTCACACACCCAGTCTCTCACCCAAAGAGCCTCTCTACAGAGCCACTCACACAGCCACAAAACCACTTCAAGACCAATTCACATGTTCATATAAGTAATGACATGTCTACTCACTCACCCATACAGCCACTCAATAATCACTCTCCAATACAGCCACTCCCACACCCACTCATTTAACCAAACAACCACTTATACACCCAGTCATTCACCCATACAGTCACTCACATGGCTACTCTGTCACCCATACAGCCACTCACACACCCACTCACCCATCTATATAGCCACTCACTCACCCATACAGCCGCTCACACACCCACTCACTCACCAATACAGCTACTCACACACCCATTCAGCTACTTGCACACCTACCTACTCACCCCTACAGCTACTTTCACACCCACGTATTCAGCTATATAGCCTCTCACACACCCATACAGCCACTCATACACCCACTCACTCACCAACACAGCTACTCACACAGCCACTCACTCACCCATACAGCTACTCACATACCTACTTATTTACCCATACAGCCACTCACATACTCACTCACTTTTGGATACACAGAGTCACACTGCCATTCACATAATGTATGTTTGAAATAGCATTGCTCATTAGTAGTACATGAGGTATACTAATTTAACTTTTGTAGTAGCTTTGTATATATATATTTAACACTCACAAAATTTTATGAAACAGTCACAATCTCTAGATGATGTCATTGACCATGTCATCAGTGATGTAATATGTGAGGTCATTAGCAGTGCATTGCGGGGGCATAAGTTATATTTAGCTCAAGTAACTATAGGTACTGAAGTTCACTGGTTTTGTATGAGTGAAATCTGAGCCTAACGATAATGTCCCTGTAACCTTTGTTTTTTTAAGTGAAAAAAAATTAAATATATACATACACACACACATATGGATTTTTCTCCCCAGTAATATATGTATATATTCACTGAAAAAACCATAGGTTTCAGGAACGTTATAGTTGGAAATTTCACTAAGACAAAACCAGAGAAATTAGCCTGTTATAATTAATTGAGCTAACTATAACTAGCGCCCCCGCAATGCACTGCTGATGACGTCACATATTACATAATTCATGAAATGGTCAGTGTCATCACTGATGACATCTCAAATGACATCACTGATTACATCACTGATGACATCATCCACGTGATCATCTGAGGCACCTCCTCACACCCTAATATACCCTTTGATACACCCATTCTAAAATGCAGACTACCATTTTCGAAACCATAGACACACCAATACCAGTTACTACATCCCCACTCATTGATTCCTAGGTCTACACATATAGCCACTCATTCATCTATACAGTTACTCATACATGCAGTCACTCATCAACACAGCACTATCATGTGCACTCATATACCTATACAGACACTCACACACCACCATTCACCCATAGAGTTACTCACACACCTAGTCAGTCATACAAAGAATCAATCACACTCCCATTTACTCACCTGTACAGTTATACACATACAACTTCACTTACTCATACAGATACTAACATATACTTACTCGCTTCTACAATCACTTATACCAGCACACACTCATCCATACAGCCACTCTCACAATCATTCACTCTCACATATAGTCATTTATATACTCCAACACTCACATATACTGCCTTTCACATATGTAGTTACTCACACATGTACCACTGAGACATCCATTCACTCACCAACACACCCATACACATACTCACCCACCCATACAGCCCTTCACAGATCACTTTTGAACCCATACACCCAGTGAATCACCTACTCACACATCTATGCACAGAGTCACACACACCACCCACCCACAGAGATACTCAGGCACCCATACAGATTCTCAGACATCCAATCAATAACCCATATAGATACTCATGTAGCTACTCACCAACCCATTCAGCTGCTTACACACCAACTGACAGACTAATAAAGACATTCACACAGTTTATTCACTAACGCATGCATTCAGTAAGACACGATTAATCACTCACTTATACAGTCAGTCAGGCACCTACTAAATCATCCATCCAGACCCTTATACACCCACTCATTCTACAATACACCTTGGCATTCATATATATATATATATATATTATCTACTGGCGGTCGGCAGTAGATAGTTATAGTTAGGACCGTGTTTCCATAGGAAATCCGCAACATTCTATTTGGAATAACTTTGGCGCCGATTGACGAATCCTCGCGAAATTTTCAAAATAGGTGGGGCGCTCCGCTCCGCTTGTACCCTGAAAGTCTCGGGGGGATTCGTCAAGCAGGGGCTGAGAAAAAAGGGGGGGTCCCAAAACACATTTTTCCCATGCAATTTTCCATAGGGACCTTTAGTCCAAGGTACAGCCCAAACGGCTGAACAGAATTACTTTAAATTTGGCAAAGAGGTAGTCCTCAGGTCAGGGATGTGCCTTTTGCATATCTGGTGTCAATCCGTTCAGTAGTTCCTGAGAAAATCAAAAGTAAAAAAAAAAAATATATATATATATATATATCTATATATATATATATATATCTATCTATATATATATATATATATATGTATATATATTACCTACTGTACCTACTGTTGCGGATTTCCTATGGAAACAGGGTCCTAACTATAACTATCTACTGGCGACCGCCAGTAGATAATATATATATATATATATATATATTACCTACTGGCGGTCGCCAGTAGGTAGTTATAGTTAGGACCTATTATCCATAGGAAATCCACAACATTCTATTTGGAATAACTTTGGCGTCGGTTGATGAATCTTTGCAAAATGTTCAAAACAGGTGGGGTGCTCCGGTCCGCTCCTACCCTGAAAATCTCGGGGTGATTCATCAAGCGGGGGCTGAGACAAAAGGGGGGTCCCAAAACGTGTTTTCCCCATGCAATTTCCCATAGGAATCTTTAATCGCAGTTACAGCCCGAACTGCTGAACGGAATTACACCAAATTTAGGAGAAAGGTAGACCTTGGTTCAGAGTCGTGCCTTTTGGTTAAATGGTGTAAATCCGTTCAGTAGTTCCTGAGAAAATCAAAATCAAATATATATCTATGGACGCGGTGGATCGGCGCACCCCAAGCGCACCCTGCTGAGCACGAGCTGTATGTTAATTGGCTGTCAACACTCCAAACCAGGAAGTGTTGTAAGCCATCATGTGCCTCGGTAGAACCAAGGCACATGACCTCCATGGTCATCTTGTTGCTAATTAGCCCCCGGGGGGCAAGTCCCGGGGGCAATTTGCATAATGTAATGGGGGGCCAAGAGGGGCCCCCCAGAACTGGGGGCCACCACCCCTGGGGCTTTGTAAATTGTGGGGAGGGGGGCCATGCGGCCCCGCTCATGGAGCCTTGTCGTGGCCCTGGGGACTGCCACCCCCCAGGGCCGGCTCCTGCAGTGTCCCGGGGTGCCCACCCCCTGTACACTGCTGTTTGCTATGGCAGGGTGGGAGCCTTGCGGCTTTGGTCTCTTCCAAATACCAAAGATATAGAGCCACTTTCCTACACCATCCCCTCTCTTCACCACTGTGTAAACGCGCCCGGTGTCCATTTTAATTTGGGAGATTAAGTCCCCTTGAATCATGAGTGTCCCTAGGGTCCAAGTAGCCCACTAGGTACCTCCAGTAAGCGCCACAGAGCTGCATTGCAGAGAGATGTTAAAAGGGGCACGGCCTGGGCCACCTGTCTGAAATACAGCGCAGTGGCCCTTACTGGAAGCACCTTGTGGGCTAGTTAGCCCCCAGGGGCCCTCAGGATTGAAGGGGAATTATTTCCCCAACTTAAAACTCGCCACAGGACGTGTTTTCACATGTCACATCAGGCCCCATCCCCTCCCTTCACCACTGTATAAACGTGCCCTGTGCCCATTTTAATTTGGGAGATTAAGTCCCCTTGAATCCTGAGTGTCCCTTGGGTCCAACTAGCAAACTAGCCCACTAGGTACCGCCAGTAAGTGCCACAGAGCTGCGTTGCAGAGAGGTGTAAAAAGGGGCATGGCCTCTCTGAAACACAGCGCAGTGGCGCTTACTGGAAGCACCTGGTGGGCTAGTTGGACCCCTGGGGCTCTCAGGATTGAAGGGGAATTATTTCCCCAACTTAAAACGCGCCACAGGACGTGTTTTCACATGTCACCTCAGGCCCCATCCCCTCCCTTCACCACTGTGTAAGTATTCATGCAGTGAGCCAGGCCTTAGCACGTGGACTGCTTCAAACCCCTATCCACTATGCATGCAGTCCTCTAACCACTTACACACTTGTCTTTCACACCTTCAATTTCCCAGTCAGTATCCATACACTTCCAGCAAACACCCTGTCACTCCCCTTGCACTCCTCTAGTGACCCATTCAGCATCATGTACTAATCCATTCACTGCACCAAAACCCAAACACTTATAAATTCACCCAGGCACTCTCCTTGCAGTACTCTAATCATTCAGTCAGTACCCAAGTACACATGCACTGAGCCAGGCGTTAGCACATGGACTGCTTCAAACCCCTATCCACTATGCATGCAGTCCCCTAACTAACCAACACACTTAGAAAACTAAATTTCAGTTTCAATATTTTAAAAAACATTTTTATTTCCATTTATATTAAAAATATATAATGTAATTTAAAAAATAAAATATGTAAAAATAAACAGTTAAAAAACTGTAGAAAATCAGTATACAAAAAATACATATAACTATTATTACATTTGAAAAATATCATTTAAAAAACCTTCGAAATTCACTGAAAAAAAACATAGGTTTCAGACATGTTATAGTTAGGAATTAGCATTTAAAAAACCTTAGAAATTCACTGAAAAAACCATAGGTTTCAGGGCTGTTATAGTTAGCTGGACATTTCACTTGTACAAAACCATTGAAATTCCTCCATTATATAGTTAGTTTTGCTAACTATAACTGGCGCGCTCGCTATCCACTGCTGATGATGTCACATATTACATAATTCATGACATGGGCAGTGACATCACTGATGACATCTCAAATGACATCACTGATGACATTAGTAAAAAGTGGCAAGGCCTGGACCACCTCTCTGCAACGCAGCGCAGTGGTGCTTACTGGAACACCTGGTGGGCTAGTTAGCCCCCAGGGGGCCTCAGGTTTGAAGGGGAATTATTTCCCCAACTTAAAACACGCCATAGGGCGTGTTTGCATACGTCACCTCAGGACCCGTCCCCTCCCTTCACCACTATGTAAACGCGCCCTGTGGCCGTTATGAGTTGAGAGATTAAGTCCCCCTGAATCCTAAGGGTCCCTAGTGTCAAACTAGCCCACTAGGTACCTCCAGTAAGTACCACAGAGCTGCGGTGCAGAGAGGTGTAAAAAGGGGCGTGGCCTCAGAACACCTCTCTGCAACGCAGCTCCTTGGCGCATACTGGAGATACCTGTTGGGCTAGTTGGCCCTCAGGGACCCTCAGTATAGAAGGGGAATTAATTCCCCAACTTACAACTCGCCAGGGGGCGCGTTTGCAGAGTGCTGCAAGGAGGGGGCGTGGCCTCCGGCGCGATGCCGGACTTTTATTTCTTTATTTTTTTAAGAAGGGGGTTGTGCGGCCCCCCCTTCTTTTTCTAATTTATTGGCCCTGGGGACCCCATCCCCCAGGGCCTACCCCCTAATTTTTATTTTTAGAAAAAAACATTTTGGAAGGGGGCCGCGTGGCCCCCCCCTCCCGAGGCCTTAATCGGCCCCGGTGACCCCAACCCCCAGGGCATGGCCTTTGTTTTTTATTTTTATTTTTTAATATATTTATAGAAACACCTAGGACATGCTGGACAAACTGTACATACCTATCACCATGACGATTTGCTTGATATTCATTAAAAGGCGACTATGCATACAATGAATCCACGTGGAATGTATTTACACCGCTAGTGAAGCTCTGACATGTCTGACGCCCTACCATGCCTAATCCCGGCACCCCGCCGGTGAGTACTCTCCAAGTAGACACCCTTGTTGTTTATTTATACAAACATGGGTAGCTATTGACGGGCACATTTAATACACATGCATACCAAGCCATTCAAAGGGAATTCAACAAAAATTCGACCAAAACTATGCAAGAAACCCCCCTCACGGTTAATAAAACACACATCCACCGCCAGAGGTGTAATACTTTTTATTTTACTCTCTGGAAAGGAGACAAACCTCACTTGAGAGTCACAGCACGCTCCTGGCTGAGCCCAATGCTTTGTTACACCCACCAGTGCCCGCTGAGTACCACACACCTCTGTGTTGTATTCCACCAGCTAGTGCATATGCTATGACACTCTCTAGCCCATGTGCACTGTAACACCACTTCGTGAATATGTCATGCCACACTTGCCTTCGCACGGGTTATATTGCCCCATATAACGTGCCTTCCTCGATGCCTATGTTATAACGCACAGCGCTATGCCATACATTTTACAATCTGGGATCCATATCTTTGTCACAGTGCATATGCAACGTTACACTCCTCAGCACATATTTTATATTACAACTTTAGAGACTAGTTAGGTTACACAACACTGCCCTGTGCATATTACACTCCAAGGTGCATTTCGCATAGCACGCGCTAGTACCTGTGCTATCTTGCGCTCTCCAATGAATCTGTCATTGCGCACAATGTATTGCATATTATATTTCACGTCCCGGTTCATCTTATATCACACTTTTTGGTGCATAGTTTATACCATACACTATATCTAGTTTTCATTTTCAATCGTGCTCTCAGGACTATCTTCTATATAACACTGTGTTCACCTACCCTTTTCATGGGCATTACATTTTGCGATGGGGGTGGAGGGTCAGGGGATGTTTCTGCCAAGTGAGCCCAGAGTCACAGTCACAAACGTCCTCTTCTTCCTGAATAAAAGTGAGATTATGCTGCATATTTGTTCATATTTTAAGTAGTTCGCACAGACACACATTTTAAAAACAATAAAGTTCCTAATGCCCGCGTTCTCTGAACAGTTAGCTTGCAGCCCCATCCACCTAGTCCCTATCCTCTGGTGTCTGAATCAATGGACTAGCCTCCTCCCTCCTACCATGCATGGTGTGATGTGCTGCACCTGCCCTCCATTTAGCATGATGTACCAGTCCACTCTTCCTGCCCTCCATTGCCCAATTCTTTGCCACATAATTTGACCTCGTGCTTAGCCTCTGTGCTTAGCTTGCTGCCCTTATTCTCCTTCCCCCTGCTCTCCGATGTCTTTGTGCATGCCCCTGCTTCATCCTTTTTGCCCACCATGTTCCATGGACCTGCCACTCCTTTCTACTCTGAGTGTTCTGTTGAGCTGCCAGTCCCCTCCCACCTGCCTAGCATTGTCAGATGACTGTAACCTGTCCAGCCAAGCGAAATGTCCTGTCTAGGGCAATCCTGTCAGTTCTAGGATTTGCGCGGAAATTAGACGTGAAACCACTGCAGGCTGTTTTAAAGGTGTATGACGCTAAATGTGTCTCTTTGGCCTTGTATGGAGCAGACTTATGGGGTTTTAAAGATGCAAAATTGCTGCAGTGTGTGGAAGACAAGTTCCTAAAGAGCATTTTATCTGTACCGCAATCCACACCGGGGTTTATTGTCCACCAAGAATGTGGGTTGGATTACCTGGTGGACCGAATTGCAATTGCACCACTCTTAAAATGGATTACAGTGTGGTTGAATGCAGACCTAGAATTAAATCACGAGGTATTAAGGGACTGCCTAGCCCTTGAGCGATGCAACTCCATTCCTTGGCTGAACTATATTAAAAAGATAGCGGACACTTTAGGTCGTCCTGAATTGTATAGTCAGCCATCCAAATTAGTTAAGGGGGATGTGAAATGGGTAAAACATATATATAGGCTCATCATGGGACTAGAAAGGGAAGGTAAAGAATTGTCTAAACCTACTGTAAGAGCACATCAGTTGCTAACAAATTCTGGTGAGATGGAATTGTATTTGAGAGTGGTCAACAATTCTAATCATAGATTCTTGTTGAACAGATTCAGGTTAAACAAAATGCATATCCTCATCACTGGTTGTCCGGGTTGGACAAATGTGAAAGATTTAGAAATTTGTCCTTGTGATGGATATTCCATCATGGACACCACGCACTTCTTGTTCTTTTGCACATATTTTATCCCAATAAGGAAAAAGTTCATATTACCCCTAATTAAAGATAAAGGCTTCAGACAGGTAAAGCCGGCCCTTCTGTACCTGCAATTGTTGTCAAATACTTGGGAAATTTTCAATATTGCAAATTTTCTGACCATAGTCATGAGACTGAGTAAAAGAATAAATTGGAAGAGAGTAGTCAGATACATTTTAGAATGCTTTTTTATAATGTTTGTATTTATATTCTCTTTTAAAGCAAAGAATGTATTTTTAGGGGACCATTCTTGATGTGTGTACACTTTTATGGTTTTTGTAAACGAACCGAATAAAGTATCTTTTTGACTTTGACTTTGACTTTGACTGTAACCTGTCCCTACCACCTCCACCCTGCCTGTCCACATTCCATGCCCTTATCACCTTCCTCCTGTCCTATATGGTCCATTTTACCGCCACACACTTCTGCCCTCCCTGGTCTGTTATGCTGCAACTGCTCCTCCTGCCTGCCCCGCATGGTCTGTTGTGAGGACCCTTCCCCTGATCTATCTTGTCTGTGCCCAGGTACTGAACCTCCCTTCTATCCTCCATGGTCCTTTGTGCATGCCCCTGCACTCTCCTTCTTGCCCATCATAGCCATTGTGCTGCCACTACCCCTCCCGCTTGCCATGCATGGTCTTCTGTGCTGCCACGGCCCCTCCCACCTTCCCTGTGTGGTCAGCTAGCTGCCCCTGACCCCCTCCCATGGTCTGTGTGTATGCAATCATAGTCTCACTGCTGCTCTCCATGGTGTTTCTTGCTTCTAGTACCCATCCTGCCTGACCTCCGTGGTCATCTTGCTGCCCTGCCCCCTTGCCCCCAGCCCTCTGTTTCAATGTGCAAACCCCTATTCCCTCCCTCCTGGCTTGTCTGTTCCATTGTAATGCCCCTGATCCGTCCCTCCTGCCCTTTATGGTCTGTTATGCTGCAGCTTTCTCTTCTGTCTGTCCATTATGGTCAGCTAGCTACGATTGCCTCTTCCCCTCTGTTCTCCGTTGTCCATGTGCATGGTCCTGTCCCCTCCACATTGCTTTCTATGGATTGTTGTGCTGCACCCTCATCCCGCATGCCCTGCGTGGTGTATTGTGCTGCTGCAAACCCTGATGCCTGCCCTGTAGGGTCAGTTTGGTGTACCTCTCCATGTCCCTCCTGTCCTCTGTTATCCGACTCCATGTTCCTACCCCAATTCCTCCTGCCTTCCATGATCCAATGTACCATACTTGCGAAAATTTTGAACTTGGTAAGAGGGAGATTTTGAAAAAAAACTGGGGTATTGATTTTCCCCTTTGAGTTACATTGAAAAAGAGGAGATTGTAGACAGGAGACAGATCAAATAAAGCCCATTTGAGCTTAAAAACATTGGACGTTTCCTGGCTGAATCGGGTCTGTTGGCATGTATGGTTGTACTACCACTGCCTCTTCCTTCTGCCCACAATGGTCTATTATATTGCCACAGCCTCTCTTGCCAGTCCTGTATTGTTGGTTTGTTGCGCCTGCCCCCTTTCCACTGCCCTCCATAGTCTGTTGTGCTGCCACTGCCCTTCCTGCCTGCCCAGTGTGGTCAAATTGTTGCCTCTGCACCCTCCTACCTGCCTTCAATTTTCAAAGCCCGTGCCCCTGGCCTCTGCCTCTCAACAGTATCCTAGTGAACAACTAGATTGCTAACATTCTATATTTATTACAAAAGTGTGGAATGCCTGGCTTCATCTTGATGTAATCAAAACTGTAATACCTAGAGCATTTCCTTTATAAATTACATATATGAGAGGGTCTTATTTGCATCGAAAAGAGTTTTCAAATAGCGACAAAGCACTTTTAAATTATTTGTTATCTTCATGTTTTTTTATCCAGTTGACCACTTGATTAAATGTTGCACTTAGGGGAGAGAATGTGATGTTACTTCCTGAGCTGCAGACTTTGCAACTGGGGAACCAGGTTGGAGTTTCTGCTGCACCTCGACATTCTGTGATTCTGGTCAAATCACTTAATATCCCCACGTCTACAACCAAAATGAATTTGTTCTTGTGTGATGTAACCAATGCTCATGTAAGCTCTCCAATAACTGATAAGTCTGCACTGCATGAAACTGCAAAAACACAAAAAATAAAAAGTGTATTGCACACTTCTGTCATTGGGCTACATGTGGGCTACATCTGGTTGATATTTGTGCTGCATTTGGGCTCTTTTGTCTCTGGTGGCCATCTTGGGAGATTTATTTGTTATGAAGTTTCCTAATTTCCTCATTTACTGCAGTCTCCTCAGTAGGAAATGCTTTCAGTTTTTTACTTTGGTTCCATCAAGAAGGCATTTAGATGTGTCACACATTTGCCATAAATGCTGAATGTTACCACTCTAGTTGCTCATTAGATCACTGTAGTAAAGCTACTGCTCACCAGGGAAGTCTGCTGCTGGTATTGAAAGTGCATGTTTCATACTGCAGATTTTTTTAATGAAATAGAAAAGGATTTTAGAAGTCACTCAAAATGTGCCCTAATTTTTCTTTCTTCAGCACTAATCATACTTTCTGTGGCAAAATGAACCCCCTCATAAATTAAATGTTTTAAGATTTACCACTTTATTCCAATCAAGATGGCTTCAGATGTGCAATACGTTTATCATAAGTAGGACTGTTAGTGCTCTAGTTGTTCTTTAGCACACTCTGGGAAGCTGCAGTAGAACACAAAGGAATCAACTGACAGTCTCTGCCCTTGTTGGATTTACATGTTTTACTGAGAATGTTAGACTTCATTCTCACATGGCTGAGAAAGATAATGTGAATTTACAGAAAATATGCTCCCAGTTTACCTTATAGATCACCTTCCAAACCTCTGTGGGAAAAGCATGAGAAAATAGTTTTCTCTCAAACATGATTCATGATATCCCAGCAGAAGGCTTTTTCACATGGTAAAATCACCTTAGAACACACCACAATTCCTAAAATGAGTATGGTACCATCAACAAATGATTTATAATGTAACTAAAGTCTTAAAACCTTCTATTAACTGCAATGCTTTTTAATGAGGTGCCATTATGTATATTGGTCCCAAGATGGCTACCAACACTTCTTGGATGAAGTGCTGACAGCCAATCAGATCTCACGATGAGATGTGTGGTTAGGCTCCGCTCAGATATATATGTGATTTTACTTTTGATTTTCTCAGGAACTACTAAACGGATTTACACCATTTAACGGCATGACTCTGAACCAAGGGCTACCTTTTTGCCAAATTTGGTGTAATTCCGTTCAGCAGTTCGGGCTGTAGCTGCAATTAAAGGTTCCTACGGAAAATTGCATGGGGAAAACACGTTTTGGGACCCCCCTTTTTTCTCGGCCCCGCTTGACGAATCACCCCGAGACTTTCAGGATAGGAGTGGACCGGAGCGTCCCACCAGTTTTGAAAATTTCGCGAAGATTCGTCAACCGGCGCCAAAGTTATTCCAAATAGAATGTTGCGGATTTCCTATGGATAATAGGTCCTAACTATAACTACCTACTGGTGACTGCCAGTAGGTAATATATATATAAAACATATTTAAACTTTACAGAAACACATAGTCACTGGATGATGTCATCTGTAATGTCATCAGTGATGTCATTTGAGATGTCATCAGTGATGTCACTGACCATGTCATGAATGATGTAATATGTAACATCATCAGTAGAGCATTGCGGGGGCACGAGTTATAGTTAGCTCAACTAAATATAACGGGCGAATTGCTCTGGTTTTGTACTAGTGAAATGTCCAACTAACTATAATGTCCCTGAAACCTATGGGTTTTTTTCAGTGAATTTCTATGGTTTTTTAAAGGCTAATTTCTAACTATAAAGTCCCGGAAGCCTATGGTTTTTTCAGTGATTTTCAAAGGTTTTCTAAATGATAATTTCTATCTATAACGTCCCTGAAACCTGTGATTTACTTCAGTAAATTTCTAAAGTTTTTTAAACGCTAATTTCTAACTAAAACAACCCTGAAACCTGTGTTTTTTTCAGTGAATTTCTGAGGATTTTTCAATGCTAATTTCTAACTACACCTAGATAGGTAACACATGTGCAGAAAGAGAAAGATAGGCGCAGAAAGAAACAAGAAAAGTGCAGAAAGAAGAAAGAGAAGTGCAGAAAGGAGCAAGAGAAGTACAGGAAAAAGCAAGAGTGGTGCAAAATGAGGACACAAGGTGCAGAAAGAAGCAGGTGAAGTGATGAAAGAGGCAAGAGAGGTGCAGAAATAAGCAAGAGAAGTGCAGAAAGAGGCAAGGGAGGCAGAGAAAGAAGCAAGAGAGTTGCAAAAAGAAGAGAGTAAGGTGCAGAAAGAAGAGAGTGAGGTGCAGAAAGAGGCAAGAGAGGTGCAGAAAGAGGCAAGAGAGGGACAGAAAGAGGCAAGAGAGGTGTAGAAAGAGACAAGACTGGTGCAGAAAGAGGCAAGAGATATGCAGAGGGGTGCAGAAAGAAGAGAGTAGGCTGCAGAAAGAGGGAGGAGAGGTGTAGAAAGAGGCAAGAGAGGTGCAGAAAGAAGAGAATGAGCTGCAGAAAGAGGCAAGTAAGGTGTAGAAAGAGGCAAGAGAGGTGCAGAAAGAAGAGAGTGAGCTACAGAAATAATCAAGAAAAGTGCAGAAAGAGGCAGGAGAGGTGCAGAAATAAGCAAGAGAAGTGTGGAAAGAAGCAAGAGAGGCACAGAAAAAAGCAAGAGAGTTGCAAAAAGAAGAGGGTGAGGTACAGAAAGAGGAAGAAAGGTGCAGAAAGAGGCAAGTGAGGTACAGAAATAGGCAAGAGAGGCACAGAAAGAGGCAAGAGAGGTCCAGAAAGAGGAAGAAAGGTGCAGAAAGAGGCAATACAAATGCAGAAACAATAAGAAAAGTGCAGAAAGAAGCATGAGAAGCACAGAAAGAAGCAAGAGAGGTGCAGAAAGAAACAAGAGAGGTGCAGAAAGAAGAGAGTGAGGTGCTGAAAGAGGCAAGAGAGATATAAAAGGGGCAAGAGAGGTGCAGAAAGAGGCAAGAGAGGTGTAGAAAGAGACAAGACTGGTGCAGAAAGAGGCAAGAGATATGCAGAGGGGTGCAGAAAGAAGAGAGTGAGCTACAGAAAGAGGGAGGAGAGGTGTAGAAAGAAGAGAGTGAGCTACAGAAAGAATCAAGAGAAGTGCAGGCAGAGGCAAGAGAGGTGCAGAAAGGCAACAGAGGTGAAGAAAGAGGCAGGAGAGGTGCAGAAAGAAGACAGGTGCATAATGAGGCAAGAGAGGTACAGACAGAGGCAGGAGAGGTACAGAAAGATGCAAGAGAGGTGTACAAAGAGACAAGAGTGGTGTATAGAGAAGAGAGTGAGCTGCAGAAAGAAGAGAGTGAGCTGCAGAAAGAGGGAAGAGAGGTGCAGAAAGAGGCAAGAGAGGTGCATAAAGAGGAAACAGAGGTGCAGAAAGAGGCAAGAGAGGTGCAGGAAGAGGCAAGTGAGGTGCAGAAAGAGGCAAGAGAGGTTCAGAAAGATGCCAGAGAGGTGTAGAAAGAGGCAAGAGTGGTGAAGAAAGAGGCAAGAGATGTGCAGAAAGAGGCAGGAGAGGTGCAAAATAGGCAAGAGAGGTGCTTATAGAAGAGAGTGAGCTGCAGAAAGAGGGAAGAGAGGTGTAGAAAGAGGCAAGAGAGGTGCAGAAAGAGGCAAGAGATGTGCAGAAAGAGGTACGAGGTTAGAAAGAGGCAAGAGAGGTACAGAAAGAAGAAGAAAGGTGTAGAAAGAGGCAAGTGCGGTACAGAAAGAGGCAATGAGAAGAGCAGAAGGAAGCAAGAGAGGTACAGAAAGAGGCAAGAGAGGTACAGACATAGGAAGAAAGGTGCAGAAAGAGGCAAGAGAGTTGCAGAAAGAGGTAAGAGAGGTGCAGAAAGAATAAGAAAGGTGCAGGAAGAGGCAAGAGAGGTACAGAAAGAGGCAAGAGAGGTGCAGAAAGAAGAGAGTGATCTGCAGAAAGAGGCAAGAAATGTGCAGAAAGAGGTAAAAGAGGTGCAGAAAGAGGCAAATGAGGTGCATAAAGAGGTAAGAGAGGTGCTGATAGAAGGGAGTGAACTGCAGAAAGAGGGAAGAGAGGTGCAGAAAGAGGCAATAGAGGTGAAGAAAGAAGAGACTGAGCTGCAGAAAGAGGCAAGAGAGGTTCAGAAAGAGGCAAGAGAGGTACAGAAAGAGGCAAGAGAGGTGCAGAAAGAGGTAAGAGGTTTAGAAAGAGGCAAGAGAGGAGCAGAAAGAGGAAGAAAGGCACAGAGAAAGGCAAGTGAGGTGCAGAAAGAGGCAAGAGAAGAGCAGAAGGAGACAAAAAAGGTGCAGAAAGAGGCACGAGCGGTGCAGAAATAGGAAGAATGGTGCAGAAAGAAGCAAGAGAAGTGCAGAAAGAGGCAAGGGAGGTGCAGAAAGTGGCAAGAGAGGTGCAGAAAGAGGCACGAGAGGTTCAGAAAGATGAGAGTGAGCTGCAGAAGGAGGGAAGAGATGTGCAGAAAGAGGCAAGCGAGGTGCAGAAAGAGGCTAGAGAGGTGCAGAAAGAAGAGAGTGAGCTGCAGAAAGAAGCAAGAGAGGTACGGAAAGAGGCATGAGAAGTGCAGAAAGAGGCAAGAGAAGTGCAGAGAGAGGCAAGAGAGGTGCAGAAAGAGGCTAGAGAGGTGCAGAAAGAAGAGAGTGAGCTGCAGAAAGAAGCAAGAGAGGTGCGGAAAGAGGCAAGAGAAGTGCAGAAAGAGGCAAGAGAAGTGCAGAGAGAGGCAAGAGAGGTGCTGAAAGAAGCAAGAGAGGTATATATATATGTTTATATTCAATCTCCTCTCAATCAGCACTTGGGTTGTAGTTTGAAAGTATTTAATTTACTAAGGACGCGATCCACGCGTTTTGGCTAGTCTGAACCTTGATCACGATACAAGATGCCACAGCAGCCTAACAGTCGACGGGGAGAGGACACTGAGTCACTGAGCCGCAGAGCTACCGAACTGCCGCTCTTGGCACCCGGATTCCGGCATCTTGACTGCTGCTTTTACCTCCTCTGCCCTCCTTTTGCCCTCTCTGCCCGTGGTCCCTGGTTTGCAGCCCACCCACCCCAGCTCCAGCAGATAACTCTGCAGATAACCTTGCCCCGACTTCGACTCTACGTCGCACAGCACTCCATCAGTCTACATCCATCAGGTAGACCCAGGGGGCATCAGGACACCGGGAGGCCGGAGAGCGGAGGGGTCAGTGGCAGGGAGAGGAGGCAGGAGGCCAGACACAGAACAGGGGTCAGGTACAAGCAGGCAAGTGGTTTCTTGTGGGTTCTTGTGGGTTTAAGAGAGGGAGAGCACGGCCTTCCCTAGCTGGAGGCTGCAGAGTGAAGTTCCCGGGAGTCCCCGCAGAGGCGGCACAACCAGGTTGGGCACAGCTTGCGGCCCCCAGTGAACCCTGCTCTCGCCCTCCACTCGTCCCCCACTTCCCACCTCCCCACTGCCATCCAGCTTGAGGTCGGGCCAAGCTGCACCTGCTCCACGCGAACCTCGCATTTCCCCCCCAGGCAAACCGACCCTCTACCCATCTTCTCTTCCTCCTGGGGTAGTGGTGACAATAGGCAATGGAGGATGTGGTCATGGAAAACCAGGGGAGCGCCTCTGCCTAAGGACAAGGAAAAGGTCAAAGAGCCAGTAGACAAAGATCCCCCTAGTATGACCTCCCCAGCAACCTGTCCACCAATCAAGGAAGACAAAAACCGGCAGCAAGCATTGGGAGTCTCAACGGATGCAACCTTAATGCACGCAAGTAACTGGCCAAAGGTCATACCAAAAATACCTACAGCAGCGGCGGCTTCAGAATTTAAACGGGGAGGCAGGACCAAAGCTATCCCAGCAGTCCCAGCAAGGCACCACTTAGCACCAAACAGCAGCAAATGGGCACTGATTTCGGACTTCTTGAAAGTCGTAATAAAATCCACTTCGGATAACTGACATCGCAATGACCTCAGGGCCCCCAAAGCAAGAGATGAAACCAACATTAGCACAGTCTCTTTGAGTGAGGCCACTATGAGTCCTTCCAGCGATGAAAGGTCCACAGGCAGTGAGTGCGGGTGGAGCAGTCCCCAGGCACCCCAGGCACCCCAGCGATCGGGCTGGGAAGCCCCGCATGAAACAACCAATGCCGTTCCAAGCCTCCAGCTCTTATCATCCAAAGCTCTCCTCCCGCCGGAACTCAGACAAAGGCAAAATAACCAAGTTTTCGAGGCTCAAATACAGGCACAAATACACCACCACCATCACCACTCTTCCGTTGACTTCCTGAGTCAGCAGACACTATTTCTAACCTCACCCGGTAACGATGGTCCCCAAGGCCTCAACAAAGGGGCCCTCGTTAACCAGACGACCATAAAACCCGGAGCCCTATTGGGAATCTGACAAAATCTCCAGGCGCTCAGCACCCCGAAACCCAGTAGCCTGTCTTCTTCAATATCAACACCGACAATGACGTCAAGCCTGGCTTTTCTTTGTTTTTGTTGGAAGTTCCAGTGGAACCACAAAAGGGGCAGAATTCTTGTCAGGTTAATCCACAGGAGGAATGGTTTCTCCACCTAGGCAGGCATGGTCCAACCCACCCGCCGAATCCCTCTCAAACAAGGGAACAACTAAGCGGGACCCCGTGCCCTCTACAAGCTCCCTCGTCAGCATGTTCAAATCACTGGGAACATAACGCAGAGGCATTTCCAACTGAACCAGGCAGTCCCCCAGCATCCCCAGCTTAGCAGCTTTTGTTACGCACCATGGACACAATCGCCAAAGCAGTGACTTACCATGTGGATAAGCTGGATACCCAAGTGGACCTCCTAAACATCTTAGCAATCCACGTTCAGGGAGTAGAACAGAAACTACACAGTTTCAATGAGATGATCTCAAGGCTGCAGCGAGACCGGAAAACAATACCAAATGTGCCACTGCATCCAAATAATTGATAAACTAGCGGCAGCCCACACCCTCCTGTCAGTTCTTCTGGTCACAACTAGGGAAGTTCCAACAAAGAAAGTGCCACAAGCAGAGTCAGACCACAAAGAACTACAGGTAATTGACACCGTACAACGCCGTCACACCAGGGGGCACATCACAAGTGGAACGGAATCTAACTTAGAACAAATACAGGCAGACTCAACCGCATCTAGCTCAGCAAATACCTTTGATAATCTAAATGTTTCAGCTCTTCAATCAATTGATCAATGTGAGCAATCATTTGGTCAGCCATCAACAGCGACCATGATACTAGCTAAGCGGGAGCGAAAGCGCCTTAGAGAAGCAAGAAATAGAAGACATTCCAGACAGGTAACTAGCTCACTTCCCGCCAAACAGAGTGACCAAGACGTGGCTTGACCTCCCCTGGATGCAATTTTAAACAAGGATCAACAAAACTCCTTATCCACTTTACCCACCACACCCAATTGTCCAACTGACACCAAAGGGGTACTGCCACAGTCCGGGAAAATATACAGCCTATTTAAGTCCCCAAGGAAAGAGAAACAGCTTTTACCCACCCAGGCCACACAAACCACACAAACTGAGAAACCTTCAATTACATCCAGGAATACCACAAAAGAAATCCGCACAATCTGCTCATGGGTAGTAAACTCGGTCACTGACAACGAGAAGAAAGAAAATTGCCACCCAGATTTCAACCTGGGAAGCAATAACGCAGCTCGGATAAGGGCCAACAAACAATGTCCACTTAACAACAACGTTATTCCGACCACACCATCGACTATCACAGAGCCCATACCAGCTGACAAAGTAACGGTAAGGATTGCACATCAAGAGCCGCAGGGGGACATTTCTTCACACAACAACAAACTAGACTTCATCCCTCACTATGTCTCAAGGGGCAACCATGATATCCTCAACAGAAGTGTCCTGCTCTCACTCTTTAAAGCTTTGCCCCCTCTGAGCCACATAACTATCAGTGACATTGTCAGTATTGAGTTCAAACAGAACCCGCATTTCATGGGCCAAGAAGCAACAACAGCAACGTTTGTGGCCAACTCTCTCATTGAACAAATTTGGCAGCAGGGGGATCAATTTACAAAGTGGGGTATCAAGTTAAAAAATATAGAGCCCTCTTGCTACCCCAACCTACTTCAACCATCTACTCAACCCGTGGGTTTGTTAATAGGAACTAAAGGTCCAGATAATCAAACCTCTCCAAAGTGGAAAGAGCCCACGACTAGGAAAATCACCATCACCTTTGCCCACCCAGAAGCCACTAAGCCTCCAGGATTCTGGGATTTAATATCGGTCGGATTACCCTCTCACACAGCATGAACCAAATCTCATGTAGCCACCAACTTACTCCCGGGCTGTAACATCTGCTCAGGGAACGTGTTCGGCCTTAGTATTAAAATAGAAGATCCAGGATTTATGGAATTCATCACAAAGTACAATATCCTTCTCTTTCAGGAAACCTGGTTGACAAACTCTACACCTATAACTGGCTACAAGGAATTTCTAAAGTCGGCCACAAAAACCGCTAACCAAGGCAGAGCCAAAGGGGGCCTCCCAATTTTCATTTCAACCGATATTCCCTGGCAAATCTCTACCATAGAGCTTGAGCTTTCTTGGTTGCAATGTGTGAAACTTGAAGCCCCGCCTCTTAATTGTTTGCTCATTCTTAACATCTAAATTCATCCAGCATTCAAACTTAAACGGTCAAGACTCGATCAATTATTAGCGACACTGGCAATACTAAAACTCGCCCACATGGATGCGAACATCATCCTGTCAGGGGATTTTAACATGAACTTATTACAAAACAGAAACAAAGGACCCAAAGAACGCACAATTGCCCCAAACCGACGTGATACCCTTGGCAAGAGATGTGCGGCCTGCCTGTTTGACCATTCAATTTGTATGCTTAACGGGAGCAGCCCGACAGATAGCCCCACAGCATATATCAGGATCACCCAAAAATCAGCCTCAACCATAGACTACACCTTCACGGATCAAGATCTTTTTCCATCTATCATGAATCTTTCACGCTGCTAAGAAATATGGTGAACTCAGTGTCAGCCAACGCGTTATCACAGCACACACAAAGCTACAATCTTAAATGCCTTGTATGGAAAAGGGATTCGATCTGCAATATCATGGGGACATGCATCCGTCTTCTGGGAAGATTTAAATCTGAACCCATAAACACACAGAAGTGCTTTAACCAATAACTAAATGAAAACTTTCATAAGCAGACCATAGGAAAAAAAGCGAGACGACATCAAGGGGCCGAGTGGTTCACCAAACACCTTAGGGTTCAAAAACAACAATCGAGAAGACTACGCACCCAAGGATCTTCCCCCTCCCAGGATTTCTTGCAATTAATCTCAACAGCCAGAAAAGATCTAAAAAGAGACATAAAGGTGGAAAAAAAAACATTCCAAGAACACCTCTGGGCCAAACTGCACCATTCATGCAAACAAAGGAATTTGAGGCTCCTTTGGGAAATCATCAACCAATTAACAAACTACAAGAACCGGCATCACAACTCAGACATAATGGAGGATACCTGGAAAGATCACATCGATTACCTATACAACGATACGCCAACTGTCGGCCTCATAATTTACGGTTCCCAAAGAGGCGAGGGGGCACTCGCAGCAGGCTGTGTCGAAGTTTCACCAAACCCAGAAGAAATCGAATATTCTCCGCAGATCCGGAAAGAGCAAGTTCTAAAAATTATAAAAAACCTAATATCTGAGCGCGCCCCAGGTCCCAATGGCTTGCCGAACGCTTTATTTCAGCACAACCCTCTATTCTGGTCTGGCCTCTTCACGCCACTCTTTTCTTCCATCCTAGCATCCAGTACGATCCCAGATTCCTGGAGGGGTTGTATTTTAAACCCAATATACAAGTTGGCGGCCCGCTCCGACCCCTCCAATTATTGTTTGATAGCCCTGATTGACGTGGAGGCAAAAATGTGCGCGTCAAACCTGTTGGTTGATCTAGAGGCCTGGGTCAGTAGATGTAATCTCATTCCCTATACCCAAACAGGATTCAGGGCAGGGATGGGCACACTCACGAATATCTCTGCGGTCCCCCTGCTAGCCAATCCAGCTCTCTCAAAATCAAGGCCCCTGTATGCATGCCTCATAGAACTTAAAGCAGCCTTTGATAATGTCCAGAGAGCCAAGTTGTGGGTAAAAAGGCAAAACTGGGGTGCCCCAACTAAACTCCTGCAGGCCATAATTAACCTGTTTCCCCAGACGTGGGACCAGGTCAGGAAAGGAGACAGGCACAGCACAACCAAAAATTTCAAACTCTTAATGGGCTAAAACAAGGGTGTGTGCTGGCACCCTGCCTCTTCAACATTTACATTGCTGACCTCAATAAACAACTACGGTCAATTCAATCCAACCCCTCTAAATTGAGGAAAACACCCACACCCAGTCTACAATATGTGGACAATATTGTGCTCCTTGCTCAAACACCCGTAGGCCTGCAACGACTCATCACTAAATTAGGAGCTTACACCATCTCGGCCCAATTGATCATTAACCATCAAAAAACAAAGGTGATGTGCTTTGCTAGACAGCTCAAAACAACAGTAAATCGTAAATTCCTCCGGTACTTGGATGAGCAACCTTTGACCCGGGTCGACTCATACAAATATCTAGGTTTTCAGAAAGACCGCAAGCCAACTTTAAGCCACAACTGGCACAAGGACATACTAAAGCTAAACAACTGCAGTTTGCCTTCAAAGTTCTAAGAAACAAACTTACAGGTTGTTCTACAGGACACTTGCTAAAAGCCACCGCAGCACAATTCCTACCTTCTATCTCATATGGCTCTGAAATTTTAAATCTTAAAGATGTCACCTTTCTAAATACAGTACAATCAACCTTTTTTAAGAACTTGTTCTCGATCCCCCGACACATATCACAATCCCAAATCCGATTAGAGTACGAACTAAGAAACCAGATTCCTGACAGACAAGGGGCACTAGTCAAGTACTACTGGAGAATGAGGGATGCAGAGGACAACACTCTTGCACATCACTGTTGGGTGGAAATTGAAACTCAAGCCTGGCTAAAGAATTCAACGTTCAGGGCTTTGAAGGAATTCCTCGCGGCATTGCAGCTAGAGGAGGCCTGGCTTACTCTTCCCACCTACTCTGGCTTTAAAACTGTAGTCAACAAAGCAATCAAATGGACATCTTTACTAAAAGACAAAACAGCCTTTTGAAAAAAAAAAACATGCTTGGGCAGTAATTCAAGCCTACCAGCGGCTGAAACCTCAACCATATCTCCTAGAACACTTCTCCCATCAAAAAAGTACTACCTGACGTTATTGCGTGCTTTGGGACCCCCTTTCTTCTCGGGTCCCACTTCACAAATCACCCCAAAACTTTCAACAGAGAAACTGAGAGGGCCGACCCATTAGGTTTGAAAATTTCGCGAAGATTCGTCAAACGGCTCCAAAAATATTGGCAAATCAAACAATGCTTTTCCTATGGAAACTAAGTTCTAACTCTAACTACCTACTCGCCAGTAGATAGTTATAGTTAGGACCGTGTTTACATAGGAAATCCGCAACATTCTATTTGGAATAACTTTGGCGCCAGTTGATGAATCCTCGCCACATTTTCAAAATAGGTGGGGCGCTCCGCTCCGCTCCTACCCTAAAAGTCTCGGGGGGATTCGTCAAGCGGGGGCTGAGAAAAAAGGGGGGTCCCAAAACACGTTTTTCCCATGCAATTTTCCATAGGGACCTTTAGTCCAAGGTACAGCCCAAACGGCTGAACAGAATTACTTGAAATTTGGCAAAGAGGTAGTCCTCAGGTCAGGGATGTGCCTTTTGCAGGTCTGGTGTCAATCTGTTCAGTAGTTCCTGAGAAAATCAAAAGTAAAATCATATATATATGTGGGCGGAGCCTACCCACACATCTCATCCTGAGATCTGATTGGCTGTCAGCACTTCATCCAAGAAGTGTTGGCAGCCATCTTGGGACCAATATACATGATAGCACCTCATTAAAAAGCATTGCAGTTAATAGAAGGTTTTAAGACTTTAGTTACATTATAAATCATTTGTTGATGGTACCATACTCATTTTAGGAATTGTGGTATGTTCTAAGGTGATTTCAACATGTGAAAAAGCCTTCTGCTGGGATATCATGATTGAGAGAAAAATATGTTCTCATGGTTTTCCCACAGTGGTTTGGAAGGTGATCTATAAGCTAAACTGAGAGCTTATTTTCTGTAAATTCACATTATCTTTCTCAGTCATGTGAGAATGAAGTCTGACATTCTCAGTAAAACATGTACATCCAACAAGGGCAGAGACTGTCAGTTGATTCCTTTGTGTTCTACTGCAGCTTCCCAGAGTGTTCCAAAGAACAACTAGAGCGCTAACAGTCCTACTTATGATAAACGTATGGCACACCTGAAGCCATCTTGCTTGGATTAAAGTGGTAACTCTTAAAACATTTAATTTAAAAAGGAACAAAATGAGGGGGTTCATTTTTCCATAAAAAGTATGATTAGTGCAGCAGAAAGAAAAATTAGGGCACTTTTTGAGTGACTTCTCAAATCCTTTTCTATTTCATTAAAAAATTCTGACATGCAGACTGAAACATGCACTTTCAATACCAGCAGCAGTTTTCCCTGGTGAGCAGTAGCTTTACTACAGTGATCTAATGAGCAAAAAGAGTGCTGACATTCTGAATTTATGGCAAATGTGTGACACATCTGAATGCCTTCTTGATGGAATCAAAGTAAAAAACTGAAAGTATTTCCTACTGAGGAGACTGCAGTAAATGAGGAAATTAGGAAACTTCATAACAAATAAGTCTCCCAAGATGGCCACCAGACACAAAAGAGCCCAAATGTAGCCCAAAAATAACCCAGATGTAGCCCAAGTATAGCCCAATGACAGAATGTCCCAGAGTGTTCTTAAAAACAACTAAAGCGCTTACTGTCTTCATTATGACAAAAGTATCGCACACCTGAAGCCATCTTGATTGGAATAAACTGGTAACACTTAAAACATTTAATTTAAAAAGGAACACAATGAGGGGGTTCATTTTGCCATAGAAATTATGATTAATGCTGAAGAAAGAAAATGAGGGCACATTTTGACTTCTCAAATCCTCTTCTATTTCAGGCTGAAACATGCACTTTTAATACCAGCAGCAGTTTTCCCTGGTGAGCAGTAGTTTTACTACAGTGATCTAATGAGCAACTAGAGTGCTAACATTCAGAATTTATGGCAAATGTGTGACATATCTGAATACCTTCATGATGGAATCAAAGTAAAAAACTGAAAGCATTTCCTACTGAGGAGACTGCAGTACATGAGGAAATTAGGAAACTTCATAACAAATAAATCTCCCAAGATGGCCACCGGAGACAAAAGAGCCCAAATGTAGCCCAAAATCACCCAGATGTAGCCCAAATATAGCCCAATGAGAGAAGTGTGCAAAACACTTATTATTTTGTGTTTTTGCAGTGTTATATAGTGCAGACTTGTCAGGTATTGGAGTGCTTTACATGAGCATTGGTTACATCACACAAGAACAAATTCATTTTGGTTGTAGACATGGGGAGACTAAGTGATTTGACCAGAATCACAGAATGTCGAGCTGAAGCAGAAACTCCAACCTGGTTCCCCAGTTGCAAAGTCTGCAGTTCTGGAAGTAACACCACATCCTCTCCCCTAAGTGCAACATTTAATCAAGTGGTCCACTGGATAAAAAAACATAAGGATAACAAATAATTTAAAAGTGCTTTGTCGCTATTTGAAAACTCAGAAAATATGTCCTTATTTTAGTCTTTTAGAGCACTAACCATAATTTTGATGCCAATAAGACCCTCTCATATATGTAATTTCTAAAGGAAATGCTCTAGGTATTACAGTTTTGATTACATCAAGATGACTTCAGGCGTTCCACACTTTTGTAATAAATATAGAATGTTAGCAATCTAGTTGTTCATACTGTTGAGAGGCAGAGGCCAGGGGCACGGACTCTGAAAATTGAAGGCAGGTAAGAGGGTGCAAAGGCAACAATTTAACCACACTGAGCAGGCAGAAAGGGCCGTGGCAGCACAACCGACTATGGAGGGCAGTGGAAAGGGGGGCAGGGGCAACAAACCAACAATACAGGACTTGCAAGAGAGGCTGTGGCAATGTAATAGACCATTGTGGGCAGAAGGAAGACGCAATGGTAGTACAACCATACATGCCAACAGACCGGATTCAGCCAGGAAACATCCAATGTTTTTAAGCTCAAATGGGCTTTATTTGATCTGTCTCCTGTCTACAATCTCCTCTTTTTCAATGTAACTCAAAGGGGAAAATCAATACCCCAGTTTTTTTTCAAAATCTCCCTCTTACCAAGTTCAAAATGTTCGCAAGTATGGTACATTGGATCATGGAAGGAAATGGGGTAGGGACATGGACTTGGATAACAGAGGACAGGAGGGACATGGAGAGGTGCACCAAACTGACCCTGCAGGGCAGGCATCAGGGTTTGAAGCAGCACAATACACCACACAGGGCATGCGGGACGGGAGTGCAGCACAACAATCCATAGAAAGCAAGAGGGAGGGGACAGGACCATGCACATGGACAAGAGAGAACAGAGGGGCAAGAGGCAATGGTAGCTAGCTGACCATAATGGACAGACAGGAGAGAAAGCTGCAGCATAACAGACCATAAAGGGCAGGAGGGACGGATCAGGGGCATTACAATGGAACAGACAAGCCAGGAGGGAGGGAGTAGGGGTCTGCACATGTGAACAGAGGGCTGGGGGCAAGGGGGCAGGGCAGGAGCAGCAAGATAGCCATGGAGGTCAGGCAGGATGGGCACTAGAAGCAAGACACACCATGAAGAGCAACAGTGAGACTGTGATTGCATACACACAGACCATGGAGGGAAGGTGGGGGGGGGGTCAGGGGCAGCTAACTGACCACACAGGGAAGGTGGGAGGGTCCATGGCAGCACAGAAGGCCATGCATGGCAAGTGGGAGGGTTAGTGGCAGCACAATGGCTATGATGGGCAAGAAGGAGGGTGCAGGGGCATGCACAAAGGACGATGGAGGATAGAAGGGAGGGTCAGGACTTGTGCACAGACAAGAAAGTTCAGGGGAAGGGGCCTCACAACAGACCGCACGGGGCAGGCAGGAGGAGCAGTTGCAGCACAACAGACCAGGGAAGGCAGAAGGGTGTGGCAGTACAATGGACCATGTAGGGCAGGAGGAAGAGGATAGGGGCATGGCATGTGGACAGGCAGGGTGGAGGTGGCAGGGACAGGTTACAGTCATCAGACAATGCTAGGCAGGTGGGAGGGGAGTGGCAGCTCAACAGAACACTCAGAGTAGATAGGAGTGGCAGGTCCATGGAACATGGTGGGCAAAAAGGATGGAGCAGGGGCATGCACAAAGACATCGGAGGGCAGGGGGAAGGAGAATAGGGGCAGCAAGCTAAGCACAGAGTTTAAGCAGGAGGTCAATGATGGGGCATAGAATTGGGCAATGGAGGGCAGGAGGAGTGGACTGGTACATCATACTAAATTGAGGGCAGTGGCAGCACATCAGACCATGCATGGCAGGAGGGAGGAGGCTAGTCCATGGATTCAGACAACAGAGGATAGGGAGGAGGTAGATGGGGCAGCAAGCTAACTATTCAGAGAAGGCGGGTATTAGGAACTTTATTGTTTTTAAAACGTGTGTCTGTGCGAACTACTTAAAATATGAACAAATATGCAGCATAATCTCACTTTTATTCAGAAAGAAGAGGACGTTTGTGACTGTGACTCCGGGGATGTATGTCGTTACAACGCACACTTTTACAACGCATGCACTTACAACGCATTTTTTACAACGCAACATCCACTACAACGCATTCCATTATATAGCATGACACTACAACGCATTTTTAAAAACTACCTTTACAACGCATTCCATTACATCGCATACTACCTTTACAACGCATACCATTACAACGCATAATATTAAATTGCATTTAAGGTAAGTATTGGATAGTATAGGGGTAAAAATTACTTTACTAACTCCAGGGGGTGCAACAGTAGGGTAAGTGTTGGATTGCGTTGTAATGGTATGCGTTGTAAAGGTAGTATGCGATGTAATGGAATGCGTTGTAAAGGTAGTTTTTAAACATACGTTGTAGTGTCATGCGATGTAATGGAATGTGTTGTAGTGGATGTTGCGTTGTAAAAATTTCATTGTAAGTGTAGTGCGTTGTAATAGTTGCGTTGTAAAGGTTGTTCACCGACTCCGGGCTCACTTGGCAGAAACACCCCCTGACCCTCCACCCCCTATCGCAAAATGTAATGCCCGTGAAAAGGGTAGGTGAACACAGTGTTATATAGAACATAGTCCTGAGAGCACGAATGAAAATGAAAACTAGATATAGTGTATGGTATAAACTATGCACCAAAAAGTGTGATATAAGATGAACCGGGCGTGAAATATAATATGCAATACATTGTGCGCAATGACAGATTCATTGGAGAGCGCGAGATAGCACAGGCACTAGCGCGTGCTATGTGATATGCGCCTTGGAGTGTAAGATGCACAGGGCAGTGTTGTGTAACCTAACTAGTCTCTAAAGTTGTAATATAAAATATGTGCTGGGGAGTGTAACGTTGCATATGCACTGTGACAAAGATATGGATCCCAGATTGTAATATGTATGGCATAGCACTGTGCGTTATAACATAGGCATCAAGGAAGGCACGTTAGATGGGGCAATATAACCCGTGCGAAGACAAGTGTGGCATGACATATTCACGGGGTGGTGTTACAGTGCACATGGGCTAGAGAGTGTCATAGCATATGCACTAGCTGGTGGAATACAACACAGAGGTGTGAGGCAATCGGCGGGCACTGGTGGGTGTAACACAGCATTGGGCTCTGCCAGGAGCACGCTGTGACTCTCAAGTGATGTTCGTCCCCTTTCCAGAGAGTAAAATAAAAAGTATTACACATCCGGCAGTGGATGTGTGTTTTATTAACCGTGAGGGGGGTTTCTTGCATAGTTTTGGTCGAATTTTTGTCGAATCCCCTTTGAATGGCTTGGTGTGCATGTGTATTAAATGTGCCCGTCAATAGCTACCCATGTTTGTATAAATAAACGACAAGGGTGTCTACCGGGATTAGGCACGGTAGGGCATCAGACATGTCAGAGCTTCACTAGTGGTGTAAATACATTCCACGTGGATTCATTGTATGCATAGTCGTCTTTTAATGAATATCACGCAAATCGTCATGGTGATGGGTACGTACGGTTTGTCCAGCATAATAAAAAACAGTGGCCGGCCCTGGGGAATGGGATCAAAAAAATATAATTAGGAGACAGGCCCTGGGGGATGGGGTCATCAGGGCCAATAAATTAGAATAAGAAGGGGAACCACACAGCCCCCCTTCTTAAAAAATTAAAATAAATAAAAGACTGGCATCGTGCCGGAGGCCACGCCCCTCCTTGCAGCACTCTGCAAAAGCGCCCCCTGGCGAGTTGTAAGTTGGGGAATTAATTTCTCTTCAATACTGAGGGTCCCTGGGGGCCAACTAGCCCAACAGGCATCTCCAGTATGCGCCAGGGAGCTGCGCTGCAGACAGGTGTTCGGAGGCCAAGCCCCTTTTTACAACTCTCTGCAACGCAGCTCTGTGGCGCTTACTGGAGGTACCTAGTGGTCTAGTTTGACCCTAGGGACCCTTAGGATTCAAGGGGACTTAATCTCTCAACTTAGAACAGCCACAGGCCGCGTTTACACAGTGGTGAAGGGAGGGGACGGGGCCTGAGGTGACGTGTGCAAACACGCACTATGGCACGTTTTAAATTGGGGATATAATTTCCCTTCAATACTGAGGGCCCCTGGGGGCTAAGTAAGCGCCACTGAGCTGCGTTGCAGAGAGGTGGTCCAGGCCGCGCCACTTTTTACACCTCTCCGCAACGCAGTTCTGTGGCGCATACTGGAGGTACCTAGTGGGCTAGTTGGACCCTCAGGATTCAAATTAACTTAATCTCCCAACTAAAAACGGCCACAGGGCATGTTTACACAATGGTGAGGGGAGGGGACGGGGCCTCAGTTAACGTGTGCAAACAAGCCCTGTGGCGCGTTTTAAGTTGGGGAAATAATTCCCCTTCAATCCTGAGGGCCCCTGGGGGCTAACTAGCCCACCAGGTGCTTCCAGTAAGCGCCACTGAGCTGCGTTGCAGAGAGGTGGTCTAGGCCGTGCCACTTTTTACACCTCTCTGCAACGCAGCTCTGTGGCACATACTGGAGGTACCTAGTGGGCTAGTTGGACCCTAGGGACCCTCAGGATTCAAATGAACTTAATCTCCCAACTAAAAACGGACACAGGGCGTGTTTACACAGTGGTGAAGGGAGGGGACGGGGCCTGAGTTAACGTGTGCAAAAACGCCCTGTGGCCTGTTTTAAGAGGTAGTTTTAATCCCCCTGCCCTATTATATACTAGGGGCTTACAGAGGAGGTCATGCTAATCACAGGGGGACCCCAACGCATAATGTTCCCTAGTGTATGTAGGTGTTTTCACTGTATTCTAAGTGTCTTTTAACATAGCACTGGCTCTAGGACTGGTTAGTCAGACTCAGTTACCACCAGTATCCGTCTGAAAACGTTGAGGGTACAGGATGATTTTGCAACAAGGCTTCTTTCTGCTCTTCTTTTTGTTCTTTCTGCACGTTATCCTTCTTCCTGCACTTTTCTTCGTCTTTGAGGACTTCTGTTGCTTCTTTCTGCACTTCTTTTTTTTCTTTCTGTGCATTGTTTCTTCTTTCTTCACATGTCCTATCTCTGTAGGCATAGTTAGAAATTAGCATTTAAAAAACCTTTGAAATTCTCAGAAAAAACCATAGGTTTCAGGCACGTTATAGTTAGGAATTAGCATTTAAAAAACCTCAGAAATTCACTGAAAAAACCATAGGTTTCAGGGGTGTTATAGTTAGCTGGACTTTTCACTTGTACAAAACCATTGAAATTCCCCCGTTATAGTTAGTTCAGCTAACTATAACTCGCGCGCCCGCAATGCACTGCTGATGACGTCACATATTACATCACTCATGACATGGTCAGTGACATCACTCATGACATCACTGATGACATCTCAAATGACATCACTGATGACATCACTGATGACATCATCCTTGTGATAGAGTGGCAGACCTCCTCTCACCCTAATATAACCTTTGATACACACATTCAAAAATAGAGACTAAAATTTTCAAAACAATGGACATACCAATACCAGTTACAACAACCTCTTCAGTAATTCTAAGATCCACATACACATCCACTCATTCACCAACAGTCCTATACAGTCACTCATACATGTACTCACTCATCATATGTACTCATACACCTATACATCCTGTTACACAATGCCACTCATCCATAGAGTTACTGTTAGATCTGGGGGTCTCTAGTTGGCAGGGTAGGTACCACTGTCCAAGTAGGGACCCTTGCTTCTAGTCAGGGAAAGGGGGATACACTGTTAAGATAACCCCTGCTCACCCTCTAGGTAGCTTGGCCTGAGCAGTCTAGGCTATCAAAGGCAATGTGTAAAGTATTTGTACCAACACTCACAGTAACACAGTGAAAACACCACAGATTTACTCCACACCAGTTTTAGAAAAATAAGGTATCTTTACTAAAAGCTTCTCAAGACCAAATACTACAGACAAACCAACATACAATTAAAAAGGTTACTTTAAAGATAGTTCAAGAGTTTGCAGAAAGTACTCCAGGATGTAAAAGTCAGTGTCTTGCACAATGCGACTCTCAATGCACAAAATGCGACACTTTCGTGCCCAACAGTACCTGTAGTTGCGATAAGGTTCCCAAAAGCTATAACAAGGAAGATGGCAAAGGCGATGCGATACTCCTGAGATCCTGGGGAGGCTTTGCAGCAGCCCTGCTTCACACAGCAGAGGTGGATGCGCCGGCTCCGATCTGTAGGGGGAGGATGCGATGACTTTGGCTTTCGTTGCGTAGGTTTCTTAGGGGGAAGCTTCACGCACAGGTTCGATGCGACACGCTTCGATGTGGCACGATGCGTGGCGCAGCGTTGACTTCCGGCGCCGCAACTCTCGATGCACCACGGAACGGGACTCTGCGTTGACGCACCCGATGACTGGAGACTTTCACGCACCGGCAGTGGTGCGGCTCGCAAACTGGTTCTGCGACGACCCTCGCAATGTCAGGAATCTTCACGCTTCGGGACGATGCTCGACGCACTCGGCGATGCGGGGACCCTGCGTGTTGCGATGGTGCCGCGGTGAAATTTTCCACGCACTCTCGTTCTTGCGACACGCAATCGGATGATGCATTGGGTACCAGTTGTTCTTTTTCACGCTTCTGCTTCCCAGCTCCCAAACACAGCAAAACGACCTCCTGAGGCCCCAAGACTGGGCAAACACTCCAAGGCAGGTCAGAACTCTCTCAGCAGAGTTCCAGGGGAGCTGGTGGTGAAGTCCTTTTGTTCCTGGGACTTCTTAACAGGGAGCCAGCTCTTCTCAGGCCCTTGGAGATCAGAATCAAAAGAAGGGGACACAGCAAAGTCCTTCCCCTCTCCTTGGCAGCAAAGCAAAACAGCAAGCAGGCAGTCTTCTCCTCTTCAGTTCTTTTCAGCTTTCTCCTTGGCAGAGGTTTCTTCTTAGTTCCAAAGTGATCTAAAGTTTAGGTGTCTGGGGTCCTCTTCTTATACCCCTCCAAGCCTTTGTCTCTCTTTGTTCCAGTGGGGGGATTCCCCTGCTCAAACCGGTTCCTGGGTGTGCTCTGCTCTGGAGCACCTGGTTCCTTTCAGAGTGAGGGGCAGGGTCGTTAGACGCTCAGCAGGAGGTGGAGCCTTCTTTGTGCCAGCAGAGGCAGAGTCCTCAGCCTGGCCAGCAGGGGGTGGAGCCAGCTTTATGCTGGCAGGGGCAGCCCTATTCAAACCCAGGGACTACTCCCCCCACCCATCTAAAGCAGATCTCCCTATTCACCCTGCTGCTGACTCATCCAGGCTCCTGGAGCCACCTAGCCCATCACATGACACCAGTCAGCCAACCAGCACACAGGCACACAGGAAGGTTAAACAGGAGAATAGCTACTTTCTAAAAAGTGCTATTCTCACACAGTGAATTTAAAAACCATCTTGCTAAAAAGATGTATAATTAAATTCTGAACACAGAGATACCAAACTTGGATTTTCTATCTTGCCCTTATGGGAAGATAGGCATGTAAACAGCCTTCCCCATTCTATCCTATGGGCAAGATAGCCCCTCAGCACGAAAATGGCTGTAATTCAATACCAGGGCATGTTACACACCTCAGTACATGCCCTACCTTTCAGATACACTGCACCCAGCCCAGGGGGGTACCTAGGGCCACCATAGGGATGCCTGACATGTACAGAAAGGGAAGGATAAGGCCTGGTCAGTGGGTGCACTGGCCAGGTCGACATGGCAGTCCTGGACTGCACATAGGCACTGCAAGCAGGCCTAAGACATCATTTTAGCGATACTCCTGTGGGTGGCACAATCAGTGCTGCAGCCCACTAGTAGCATTTGAATCACCAGCCCTGGCACACCCAGTGCACTTTACTAGGGGCTAACAGGTGAAACAAATATACCAATCATGGATAACCAATCAATATAACAATTTACTAGAGAGCATATGCACTTTAGCACTGTTCAGCAGTGGTCAAGTGCCCAGAGTCCTATTGTCAACAACCACGGGTCAGAAAAAATAAAGGAGGAAGAAGCAAAAAGTTTGGGGATAACCCTGCAAAAAGGGCCGTTTCCAACACAACCCCCTTCCAGCCTAAAGACAGGGTAGACCAAGCGATACCTCGATGGGATTCCCTGCTTAGGGCGATAGAACACGGAAACTGGCCCAAACAGCAGGGCACTATTCCTGTTCTATGCCTTCCTGAACCCGGTTGGATCTCTCCATCCATACTCTCAGGGTCCACCAAGCCAACCCATGTGGAACCCTTCTCTTCACCTGTGGACACCACCTGTGCAGCACCTAGCCTTAACTTGCTCACAGGTGTGTCCCAACAGACAGACAGCAAGCCACAGTGACCACTGACAGTGGTCAGGGATGAGACCCAGGCCTTATTCCTCTCAGGGCCCTCAAACCCCTGTGGCATCAGAAGGTGGGGGGCAGTAGCCCCAGGTGCTGGGCACCCTTTGTCCACTTCCTTTCCTGTCAGGTCGGGTCTGACAACCTGGCACTGACCCACCAGCCCCGGGCCTGAATCCGGTGGCTGGACAGGAGGCTGGGCTGGACTGTTCCACACCCGGTCCTCCTCTTCCTTGGGGCTCTGTACCCTCCCACCTGGAGCGGTACCCCCTTCTAGAATAGTCAGGGCACCTGTGGCAGGTGTCCTGCACCATTCGCCCACCAGTTCAGGGGTTCTATCCTGCAACTGGGATTCGAGGTCAGGGGGGACACCCCAGACCTGGCCCTCCAACCTAGGGTCTACACCCTCCAGGTGAACCGGGGTCAGAGGCGAGGACTCTCTCCCTCTGCACCCCCTTCCAGAGTGCTGCACCCTCCCCACTGGAGTGGTATCCCTGGAAGCCAAACTGGTCAGGACACACCTTACAGATGTCCTTCCCTCCAGGTCAGGCAGATCCTGAACCTGGTCTCCCAACCCAGGGACTAAACCCTGCGGTTGCACACCTGCCTGGCATGCCAGGACTTCTGGAGACTCACACAGTATCTCCCCGAGGGTGACACATGACTCATGTGTCTCGTGACAGTCTGCCTGGCGCAGATCTCCCGGCCCGTGTCCACCTGACAGTGCGCGAAGATCCCCCAGGACAGAAGTGGTGTCACCATGGTCACTCCTAGGGGACTCAGCCCTTCTGGCTGGTCCCTGACCCACTGGTTCTCCCACTGGGGAACACATCCCCCTCTCACCCCTCAGTCTGGACTTCTGCACCCTCCCAACTGGAGCGGTACCGCCAGACCCCAGAACCACTGGAGCTCTGTTTACAGAGGTTCCAGGTTCTCCTGACACTAGGAGATCCTCCTCAAATGGCCTACTAGCACTGTCTAGGCCCCCAACCTGGTGTTCCCTTAAGGAACCCTCCAGGCCCTGAGACTGGGTTTCGGGCACCTTGGGACCCACAGTCCCACACTCACCCCTTCTCCACTGAGACAGGACGTGAGCCCCTACACCCCTCCCACTACACTGGGACCTAACTGGGCTACACTGAACCTCTTCCACCTCACATGTCTGGAAGATATCCGGGCCACTCCTTTTGGGATCACTCCCCAATGCCTCTCCAGACCTTTTGACAGCCAACCAAAGGTCTGCCTCCAACGCAAGCTCTCTGGAACCAGAGAACTCACACTCCACCGGGTGTTGGCATAGCTCTGGAAAACAGGGACTTAAAATATGCTCTCCAACAAATAAATCACACAGCCCCCCACAGTTGTTAACCAAGCTACCGTTTGCCTCACCCTCCAGTGCCTCACACAAGTACCCCACACCACTCTCCTGAGATTGGCAAGACAGTATCTGACTGTCTCTGTCACACAACTCACACTCTTCTGGGCGGTCTCCACACTCACACACCAAGGTTTCTACCATGGGGGAACCCCTCTCCCTGTACCTCTCATCTAGGGTCAGTAGAGTGTCCCTCCCACCACTAGGAATATGGTCCCCTGTGCCAGTTCCCCAATCTACTTCAGGGACACTGCACTCCACTGGAACAACATCATAAACCTGGACCCCCTGGTGTATGTCAACCCCCTCCTTCAAGTCAGGTGCCACATCTCTGGGTGTTTGTACCTTTCTCTCAGCACTAGAAACTACAATCTTGCTGCCACCATCTGAGCTGGACTCCACCTCCAACTCAGCAAAGCTCACTTCTTGAGCTACCCATTTTTCTTCTTCAGCTGAGACACTCATGGCCTCAAGCCTCTCGAGCTCCAAATCAAGCTCCCTCATCCTCAACTCATGAGCCAGAAGCAATTTCTTCTCCTCCAACGCCTTTTCTACTTCCAATTGCTTCACTTTCATTTTCATTATTTCTAATTCATGGTTTCTCACCCTTTGATTCTCCTCCAACTCCTCTGGAGTGAGCCCCCTACTGGAATGGGAGCTGCCAGCCCTTGAGGCTGGTCCGACCACGGGCAGATCTTGGGGAATAAAACCATTCTCTTCATCTGCATCATCTTCCTCTTGGGCCTCCCAACAGGCCTTCAAGAATCTTTGTAGCACATCCTTTCCAGATCCGCTTTTCACAGGGCAACCAAGGTCTTTGCAGAATTGCTTGAGCTCCTCAACTCTGTATGAATATAAATCCGCAATGGAAAACTCCAATTCTGCCCTCTCACTTGTTGCCACCTGAGACATGATGCTCTTGAAGAGTTACTCAAAAATACAGTATGTGGTTGTCTATTGGTCTGCACTCCTAGTGATGTACACCAATTACTGTGGGTCAAGTACAAATACAAGTTCAATCCTCACCGCTGACCACCAATGTTAGATCTGGGGGTCTCTAGTTGGCAGGGTAGGTACCACTGTACAAGTAGGGACCCTTGCTTCTAGTCAGGGAAAGGGGGATACACTGTTGAGATAACCCCTGCTCATCCTCTAGGTAGCTTGGCCTGAGCAGTCTAGGCTATCAAAGGCAATGTGTAAAGTATTTGTACCAACACTCACAGTATCACAGTGAAAACACCACAGATTTACTCCACACCAGTTTTAGAAAAATAAGGTATCTTTACTAAAAGCTTCACAAGACCAAATACTACAGACACACCAACATACAATTAAAAAGGTTACTTTAAAGATAGTTCAAGAGTTTGCAGAAAGTACTCCAGGATGTAAAAGTCAGTGTCTTGCACAATGCGACTCTCAATGCACAAAATGCGACACTTTCGTGCCCAACAGTACCTGTAGTTGCGATAAGGTTCCCAAAAGCTATAACAAGGAAGATGGCAAAGGCGATGCGATACTCCTGAGATCCTGGGGAGGCTTTGCAGCAGCCCTGCTTCACACAGCAGAGGTGGATGCGCCGGCTCCGATCTGTAGGGGGAGGATGCGATGACTTTGGCTTTCGTTGCGTAGGTTTCTTAGGGGGAAGCTTCACGCACAAGTTCGATGCGACACGCTTCGATGTGGCACGATGCGCGGCGCAGCGTTGACTTCCGGCGCCGCAACTCTCGATGCGCCACGGAACGGGACTCTGCGTCGACGCACCCGATGACTGGAGACTTTCGCGCACCGGCAGTGGTGCGGCTCGCAAACTGGTTCTGCGACGACCCTCGCAATGTCAGGAATCTTCACGCTTCGGGACGATGCTCGACGCACTCGGCGATGCGGGGACCCTGCGTGTTGCGATGGTGCCGCGGTGAAATTTTCCACGCACTCTCGTTCTTGCGACACGCAATCGGATGATGCGTTGGGTACCAGTTGTTCTTTTTCACGCTTCTGCTTCCCAGCTCCCAAACACAGCAAAACGACCTCCTGAGGCCCCAAGACTGGGCAAACACTCCAAGGCAGGTCAGAACTCTCTCAGCAGAGTTCCAGGGGAGCTGGTGGTGAAGTCCTTTTGTTCCTGGGACTTCTTAACAGGGAGCCAGCTCTTCTCAGGCCCTTGGAGATCAGAATCAAAAGAAGGGGACACAGCAAAGTCCTTCCCCTCTCCTTGGCAGCAAAGCAAAACAGCAAGCAGGCAGTCTTCTCCTCTTCAGTTCTTTTCAGCTTTCTCCTTGGCAGAGGTTTCTTCTTAGTTCCAAAGTGATCTAAAGTTTAGGTGTCTGGGGTCCTCTTCTTATACCCCTCCAAGCCTTTGTCTCTCTTTGTTCCAGTGGGGGGATTCCCCTGCTCAAACCGGTTCCTGGGTGTGCTCTGCTCTGGAGCACCTGGTTCCTTTCAGAGTGAGGGGCAGGGTCGTTAGACGCTCAGCAGGAGGTGGAGCCTTCTTTGTGCCAGCAGAGGCAGAGTCCTCAGCCTGGCCAGCAGGGGGTGGAGCCAGCTTTGTGCTGGCAGGGGCAGCCCTATTCAAACCCAGGGACTTCTCCTCCCACCCATCTAAAGCAGATCTCCCTATTCACCCTGCTGCTGACTCATCCAGGCTCCTGGAGCCACCTAGCCCATCACATGGCACCAGTCAGCCACCCAGCACACAGGCACACAGGAAGGTTAAACAGGAGAATAGCTACTTTCTAAAAAGTGCTATTCTCACACAGTGAATTTAAAAACCATCTTGCTAAAAAGATGTATAATTAAATTCTGAACACAGAGATACCAAACTTGGATTTTCTATCTTGCCCTTATGGGAAGATAGGCATGTAAACAGCCTTCCCCATTCTATCCTATGGGCAAGATAGCCTCTCAGCAGTGAAAAACGAAAATGGCTGTAATTCACTACCAGGGCATGTTACACACCTCAGTACATGCCCTACCTTTCAGATACACTGCACCCAGCCCAGGGGGGGTACCTAGGGCCACCATAGGGATGCCTGACATTTACAGAAAGGGAAGGATAAGGCCTGGTCAGTGGGTGCACTGGCCAGGTCGACATGGCAGTCCTGGACTGCACATAGGCACTGCAAGCAGGCCTAAGACATCATTTTAGCGCTACTCCTGTGGGTGGCACAATCAGTGCTGCAGCCCACTAGTAGCATTTGAATCACCAGCCCTGGCACACCCAGTGCACTTTACTAGGGGCTAACAGGTGAAACAAATATACCAATCATGGATAACCAATCAATATAACAATTTACCAGAGAGCATATGCAGTTTAGCACTGATCAGCAGTGGTCAAGTGCCCAGAGTCCTATTGCCAACAACCACGGGTCAGAAAAAATAAAGGAGGAAGAAGCAAAAAGTTTGGGGATAACCCTGCAAAAAAGTCCGTTTCCAACAGTTACTCACACACATAGTCACTCATGCTAATAAAGAATCAAACATACATTTACTTGCATATACAGTTATACACACACCACCACACTTACTTCTACGGAAACTTACACATACTTAGTCTTTTAAACAATCACTTATAGAAACACATACTTATTCATACAGGAACTCTTTCAATCTCTCACTCTCACATATACTCACTTATATACACCAAAAGTCACATATACTAGTTTAAAACATATGTAGTTACTCGTAAAGACACTATTGAGACAGTCATTCACTCACTAACACACCCATACACACACTCATCCACCCATACAGTCCTGCACACATGCTGTCTTCAACACATACAAACAGTGAGTCACTCATTCATGCACCTATGCACTACGTAATACCCCCCACCGAACCATGCAGACACTCAGACTGATACTCAAAAAAACAACTAATAACCTATATAGACACCCATGTAGCTACTCACCAACCCATGCAGCCACTTATACACAGACTGATACAGATTTTTACATATTTAAACATTACTCACTAAGCCATGTATTCACTATGATACACTTAATCAGTCAGTTACACAATCAATTTTTCAAAAACAAATCATCCATTTAGACACTTATATACCCATTTATTCTTCCATCGACCTTGAGATATACATATATAAAACATATTTAATTTTCAGAAAAACACACATTCACTGGATGATGTCATCAGTGATGTCATCAGTGATGTCATTTGAGATGTCATCAGTGATGTCATGAGTGATGTCACTGACCATGTCATGAGTGATGTAATATGTGACGTCATCAGCAGTGCATTGCGGGCGCGCGAGTTATAGTTAGCTGAACTAACTATAACGGGGGAATTTCAATGGTTTTGTACAAGTGAAAAGTCCAGCTAACTATAACACCCCTGAAACCTATGGTTTTTTCAGTGAATATATATATTATCTACTGGCGGTCGCCAGTAGATAGTTATAGTTAGGACCACGTTTCCATAGGAAATCCGCAACATTCTATTTGGAATAACTTTGGCGCTGGTCTACGAATCCTAGCGAAATTTTCAAAATAGGTGGGGCGCTATGCTCCGCTCCTACCCTGAAAGTCTCGGGGGGATTCCTCAAGCGGGGGCTGAGATAAAAGGGGGGTCCCAAAACGCGTTTTTCCCATGCATTTTTCCATAGGACCTTTAGACACAGCTACAGCCCGAACGGCTGAACAGAGTTCCTTGAAATTTGGCAGAGAGGTAGTCTACAGGTCAAGGAAGTGCCTTTTGTAGGTTTGGTGTAAATCTGTTCAGTAGATTCTGAGAAAATAGCCTTTAAATCAATATAAATATCTGAGCCAGCTTACGGTGCGCTCACGGTGCGCTTACCGTACGGTGACGTGCGCGAGCGCGATTCTGATTGGCCGTTAGATCTTAGTAAACATTCGAATCGGTCGAAACCAGGAAGCGGCGGCCGCCATTTTCTCTCTCGCACTCTGACAGGGGGTTGAAAAACAAAGTACAAAAACATGTAAAGGGGCTGTTTAGACAGCTCTCAAGCACCTAGCCATGTCGAGGGAGTCCCCAACGATCCCCCAAATGAAAAAAGGCAATTTTAATTTTTTCGAAAATTTCGCCGATTACGCTTACCGTACGCGTACGGTAGAAAATATTAAAAAAAAATAAAAAATATCCACATTCTCCTCACCCCGTGTGCAAATGGTGCCTGCAGGGCACCATTTGTGCATAGCTTAATACCGATTAACAAAACATATATTTTACCTGTCACAACGATGCTCATCATATGTCCTCCATGTGCGCACGGTGCGCGAAGCGCATCGTGCGTTCATGGACCATCTAGCGTAACGTGAGCACGCGGTGCGCGAAGCGCACCGCGTGCTTACTGTGCGCGCACGGTGCGCGAAGCGCACCGTGCGCGCACGGAACGAACTGCGTTAAGTGGGCGCGCACGCCACAAATGGCGTAAAGTAACTTAGCATTTAAAAAACCGTACAAATTCACAGAAAAAACCATAGGTTTCACACACGTTATAGTTAGGAATTAGCATTTAAAAAACCTTGCAAATTCACTGAAAAAACCATAGGTTTCACACATGTTATAGTTAGCTGGACATTTTACTGATAAAAAACCAATGAAATTCCCCCGTTATAGTTACTGTAGGCAACTATAACTCACGCGACCGTAATCCTCTGCTGATGACATATGTGTCTTTATGAAAAAAAAATATTTGTAATATATGTATAGCTAAAATTTAATGGAAGAAGACATGGGCAAATAAGTGTCTAAATACAGTATTAGCATCAGCAGAGGATTACGGTCGCGTGAGTTATAGTTGCCTACAGTAACTATAACGGGGGAATTTCATTGGTTTTTTATCAGTAAAATGTCCAGCTAACTATAACATGTGTGAAACCTATGATTTTTTCAGTGAATATATATATATATATATATATATATATATATATATATATATATATATATATATATATATATATCCAACACAAAAAATTCCCCCGATGAAAAAGCCACATACAGAGTGCTTCATTCCATATTTATTGCAGGCAGCAAGCAAAGCAGGTCCCTCTTTCAATCCTGCATATTCTGGCCAAACGCGTTTCAGGCACCCCTGTGCCCTTGATCACTGGCTGCTACACGATCACGGCTGCCATGAGGAGCTAATTAATACCAAAGTCCTGCCCCCAGTGGGCGTGTGCAAAAGAGCATTATGGTCCTTGTAGTTCCTCATTAGTATTCCTCAGTGGGTGCTGCCGTGAAGATGTCAAATTAAAATAAATCTTACCCAAGTGGGTTGTCTGGAAGTGGGAAAACACTGTCTTTGTTGCCCTTGAACCCACCGCAATGACGGACTCTCTGTCCTCTCGGCGTAGTGAAATCCAACGCCGCAGGTCTGCCTTTCGAGCAGCGGGGCTTTTTCGCGGCTGGGCCAGCCGCTACACATCCAACGCAAAAAATGCCCCTGATGAAAAAGCCACATACAGAGTGCTTCATTCCATATTTATTGCAGGCAGCAAGCAAAGCAGGTCCCTCTTTCAATCCTGCATATTCTGGCCAAACGCGTTTCAGGCACGCCTGTGCCCTTGATCACTGGCTGCTACACGATCACGGCTGCCATGAGGAGCTAATTAATACCAAAGTCCTGCCCCCAGTGGGCGTGTGCAAAAGAGCATCATGGTCCTTGTAGTTCCTCATTAGTATTCCTCAGTGGGTGCTGCCGTGAAGATGTCAAATTAAAATAAATCTTACCCAAGTGGGTTGTCTGGAAGTGGGAAAACACTGTCTTTGTTGCCCTTGAACCCACCGCAATGACGGACTCTCTGTCCTCTCGGCGTAGTGAAATCCAACGCCGCAGGTCTGCCTTTCGAGCAGCGGGGCTTTTTCGCGGCTGGGCCAGCCGCTACACATCCAACGCAAAAAATGCCCCCGATGAAAAAGCCACATACAGAGTGCTTCATTCCATATTTATTGCAGGCAGCAAGCAAAGCAGGTCCCTCGTTCAATCCTGCATATTCTGGCCAAACGCGTTTCAGGCACCCCTGTGCCCTTGATCACTGGCTGCTACATGATCACGGCTGCCATGAGGAGCTAATTAATACCAAAGTCCTGCCCCCAGTGGGCGTGTGCAAAAGAGCATCATGGTCCTTGTAGTTCCTCATTAGTATTCCTCAGTGGGTGCTGCCGTGAAGATGTCAAATTAAAATAAATCTTACCCAAGTGGGTTGTCTGGAAGTGGGAAAACACTGTCTTTGTTGCCCTTGAACCCACCGCAATGACGGACTCTCTGTCCTCTCGGCGTAGTGAAATCCAACGCCGCAGGTCTGCCTTTCGAGCAGCGGGGCTTTTTCGCGGCTGGGCCAGCCGCTACACATCCAACGCAAAAAATGCCCCCGATGAAAAAGCCACATACAGAGTGCTTCATTCCATATTTATTGCAGGCAGCAAGCAAAGCAGGTCCCTCTTTCAATCCTGCATATTCTGGCCAAACGCGTTTCAGGCACCCCTGTGCCCTTGATCACTGGCTGCTACACGATCACGGCTGCCATGAGGAGCTAATTAATACCAAAGTCCTGCCCCCAGTGGGCGTGTGCAAAAGAGCATCATGGTCCTTGTAGTTCCTCATTAGTATTCCTCAGTGGGTGTTGCCGTGAAGATGTCAAATTAAAATAAATCTTACCCAAGTGGGTTGTCTGGAAGTGGGAAAACACTGTCTTTGTTGCCCTTGAACCCACCGCAATGACGGACTCTCTGTCCTCTAGGCGTAGTGAAATCCAACGCCGCAGGTCTGCCTTTCGAGCAGCGGGGCTTTTTCGCGGCTGGGCCAGCCGCTACACATCCAACGCAAAAAATGCCCCCGATGAAAAAGCCACATACAGAGTGCTTCATTCCATATTTATTGCAGGCAGCAAGCAAAGCAGGTCCCTCTTTCAATCCTGCATATTCTGGCCAAACGCGTTTCAGGCACCCCTGTGCCCTTGATCACTGGCTGCTACACGATCACGGCTGCCATGAGGAGCTAATTAATACCAAAGTCCTGCCCCCAGTGGGCGTGTGCAAAAGAGCATCATGGTCCTTGTAGTTCCTCATTAGTATTCCTCAGTGGGTGCTGCCGTGAAGATGTCAAATTAAAATAAATCTTACCCAAGTGGGTTGTCTGGAAGTGGGAAAACACTGTCTTTGTTGCCCTTGAACCCACCGCAATGACGGACTCTCTGTCCTCTCGGAGTAGTGAAATCCAACGCCGCAGGTCTGCCTTTCGAGCAGCGGGGCTTTTTCGCGGCTGGGCCAGCCGCTACACATCCAATGCAAAAAATGCCCCCGATGAAAAAGCCACATACAGAGTGCTTCATTCCATATTTATTGCAGGCAGCAAGCAAAGCAGGTCCCTCTTTCAATCCTGCATATTCTGGCCAAACGCGTTTCAGGCACCCCTGTGCCCTTGACCACTGGCTACTACACGATCACGGCTGCCATGAAGAGCTAATTAATACCAAAGTCCTGCCCCCAGTGGGCGTGTGCAAAAGAGCATCATGGTCCTTGTAGTTCCTCATTAGTATTCCTCAGTGGGTGCTGCCGTTACGCAGTTAGTGCCGTGCACGCACGGTGGTCACGCGGTGCGCGCAGCGCACCGCGTGCCCACGTTATGCGGGATGGGCCATGTACGCACGATGCGCTTCGCGCACCGTGCGCACATGGGGGCCATAATATGCGCATCTTTGTGAAATTTATTCTTTGTTAATCTCACCGAAAAAAAATAAGCCATGCACAAAAGGTGCGTTTCGGGCACCATTTGCACACGGGGTGGGGATAGTGTGGATAATTTTTTTTTTTTTTTTTTTTTACCGTACGCGTACGGTAAGCGTAATCGGCGAATATTACAAAAAATTTTTTTTTTTCTTTTTGGGCTTGGGGGTTGTTTGGGGACCCCTATATCATGGCTGGGTGGTTAGGATCTCAAGAAAATGCCTCTTTATATATTTTTGGGCTTCGTTTTGGCTGCCCAACTCAGAGAGCGAGAGAGAAAATGGCGGCCGCCGCTTCCTGGTTTCGACCGATTCGAATGTTTACTAAGATCTAAGAGCCAATCAGAATCGCGCTCGCGCACGCCACCGTACGCGTACGGTAAGCGCAGTGTAAGCGCACCGTAAGCGCACCGTAAGCTGCCACAGATATATATATTGATTTAAAGGCTATTTTCTCATATTCTACTGAACAGATTTACACCAAACCTACAAAAGGCATTTCCTTGACCTGGGGACTACCTCTCTGCCAAATTTCATTAAATTCTGTTCAGCCGTTCGGGCTGTAGCCCTGTCTAAAGGTCCTATGGAAAAATGCATGGGAAAAATGCGTTTTGGGACCCCCCTTTTATCTCAGCCCCCGCTTGACGAATCCCCCCGAGACTTTCAGGGTAGGAGCGGAGCGTAGCGACCCACCTATTTTTAAAAATTCGCGAGGATTCGTCGACCGGCGCTAAAGTTATTCAAAATAAAATGTTGCGGATTTCCTATGGAAACGTGGTCCTAACTATAACTATCTACTGGCGACCGCCAGTAGATAATATATATATATATATATATATATATATATATTCACTGAAAAAACCATAGGTTTCACACATGTTATAGTTAGCTGGATATTTCACTCGTAAAAAAACCATTGAAATTCCCCCATTATAGTTAGTTCAGCTAACTATAACTCGCACGACCGCAATTCACTGCTGATGACGTCGCATATTACATCACTGTATTCACTAAGATACTGTTAATAAGTCAGTTATACAATTAATTTTACAAAAAAAACCTTCAATTTAGACACTTATTTACCCATTTATTCTTCCATTAACCTTTAGATATACATATATACAAAAAAATTTTTTTTCAGAAAGATACATATTCACTGGATGATGTCATCAGTGATGTCATTTAAGATGTCATCAGTGATGTCATGAGTGATGTCACTGACCATGTCATGAGTGATGTAATATGCGACGTCATCAGCAGTGGATTGTGGTCGTGCGAGTTATAGTTAGCTGAACTAACTATAACGGGGGAAATATCTAACTAACTATATCATGTGTGAAACCTATGGTTTTTTCAGTGAATTTGCAAGGTTTTTTAAATGCTAATTCCTAACTATAACGTGTGTGAAACCTATGTTTTTTTTAGTGAATATATATATATGTATATATATATATCTATATCTATATTCACTTAAAAAACCATAGGTTTCACTCATGTTATAGTTAGCTGTACATTTCACTCGTAAAAAACCAATGAAATTCCACGTTATAGTTAGATCAGGTAACTATAACTTGCGCGCCCACAATAAACTGCTGATGACGTCACATATTACATCACTCATGACATGGTCAGTGACATCACTCATGACATCAATGTTGACATCTGAAATTACACATTGTGGATTGCGGTCGCGCAAGGTATAGTTACCTGATCTAACTATAACGTGGAATTTCATTGGTTTTTTACGAGTGAAATGTACAGCTAACTATAACATGTGTGAAACCTATGGTTTTTTAAGTGAATTTGCAAGGTTTTGTAAATGATAATTCCTAACTATAACGTGTGTGAAACCTATGGTTTTTTCAGTGAATTTGTTCGGTTTTTTAAATGCTAAGTTATGTATTTATTTTTTATTTTTTTTTCTGGTTTTTCACTATGCGCACACCCTCCGTTTTGGGACCCCCCTTTTTTCTCAGCCCCCGCTTGACGAATCCCCCCGAGACTTTCAGGGTAGGAGCGGAGCGTAGCGCCCCATTAGTTTTGAAAATTTCGCGAGGATTCGTCGACCGGCGCCAAAGTTATTCCAAATAGAATGTTGCGGATTTCTTATGGAAACACGGTCCTAACTATAACTATCTACTGGCGACCGCCAGTAGATAATATATATATATATATATATATGTATATAAATATATATCCACTTCAAAATTCGCGCATAAACCCCCAGCCACTTGCAGCGGCGGGCCCAGACCGGGTTGTGACTCCCAAAATCCAAGCAAATCGTATCCAAGTTTCAAGAAACGATGTTCATGTCACCTAATAGTTGTCAGCGCGTTTTTTATTCTCAAACGCCCAGTCACTCGACGCGTTTCGGAGGGAAACCTCCTTGTTCACGAGTACGAGTGTATGTGTTTACACAAAGTTTATACAAATCATGTGACACCTTTTGTGATAATAATAGAAAACAGACTCATTGCTATTGCATACCTTTCTGGGGCTAGAAAACAGACTACATGATACTGTGTCATTTACATTTTAGAGCCGCGAGCGTTATCATATTTTTGAGGCATTGGTTTTAACATGCAACCAAGTTATCAAACACGTCAGCCACTTAGCACTGTAACTCAGATTTTTCAAAATTTCTTTGCAGTTTCAATGTCCAAAAATGTCATTATGATATACCTGGGAATATCGTAATATTACAATTGAAAAAATACCAACATTTTGTAAACTGATATTAACCGCGACGGCTTCAAAACATTTTTGTTATTGCATCTCTCATTATATTTACAGCGAAAAATCGCTTTAAATCCAATGTATAAGTCCAATGCCTGTAGGCAAAAATATCAGTTCAACCCCAGTGGGTATACTTCCACGTTCAACCATTGTGCGATCCACTCACTCATATCTCCATTATATGTACTTCAATTTTGTAGTCTTGTCTTAAATTCTCCTTAAAGTACTCAACACCGGCCTGTAAGAGTGAAATCAAAAAATAAAAGGTAAAAAAATATGTTTGTGACTATTTAAATACACTATTTCAATAAAAAGTAAAAAAGAGTCGTATATGCATTCAGTATATTACGTTTACTTGCTTCAAAACGGGATAACACAACCCATAGCAATGGTCATGGACACACAACTTAAAGGGGATTATATTAACCCAAATGTACTGCAAGCGCCTCATCACAGTTGTGTCCCTCTGGTTGCATGGTGTGATATTTAATGATTAATCTGGACTCCAATCGCCTTACTTCTTGGATCCTATCACCCCCTCGTACTCTTACTGGAACACTGTCCAGGACACTAAAAGAGATGAGGCTATTGTTGCTCTTATGGTGAGCGGCAAAATGTCTCGCCACCGGATATTGTCTGTCAAGATTCTTTATAGCTTTCAAATGCTCTAGCACTCGTTTCTTCGCTTGGTGTATTGTGCTTCCTATATAGTACTTGTCACAGGGGCATCTAAGCGCATACACTGAATACTCAGTGTTACAGGAGAAATGTTTAAGGATTTTGAAGGGTTTGGAGTGAGTAGAAAGTTTGACTTCTTTGACATTGCTACTATATTTGCATGCTTTACATCTGCCACACGTGTAAAACCCTTGTACAGTACTCTTTTTAGTCTTTGATGAGATTAATCTTTTGCAAACCATATCTTTTAAAGATTTAGGTTTGCGATAGGTTATTTGAGGATAATCCAGAATTCCTTGTGCTAGATCTTTATCCGTCTTTAGCACATCCCAAAATTTATTCAGGGCTTTTCTAACCTCCCATGCTTGTTCATTAAAGTTGGTTATAAATCGTACATTCCCTGTCATTTTAGGTTCATCCGTTTTTGGTTTCTCATTCAGTAAATCAGCTCTTTCTCTCTCATTCTCTTTGTCCAAAGCTCTCTCTATACATTTCATTGTATATCCTCTTTCTTTAAACCTTTCACACATTGTTCTACTCTCATTTTCAAAGTCTTCAACAGTACTGCAATTCCGTTTAGCACGGAGAAGCTCACCCAAAGGGATACTATTGATGAGACTGCCAGGGTGGCAGCTGTGGGCATGCAAAAGGCTGTTCCCAGCTGTTTCTTTTCTGAAAAGTGCCGTTGTCAATTGGTTATCTCTGATCTCAATCCTTAAATCCAAAAATTCAATTATCTTATCATCAATATGGCTGGTAAATGAAAGGTTAAGTGCATTGGTATTTAGTGCATTGACAAACTCAATGGCTTCGTTTTTACTGCCTTCCCATATACAGAAAATATCATCAATGTATCTTACCCATGTTTTGACCTTCGTTTTAAATTGATCAAGAGGTCTGACTACTTGCTCCTCCCACCAGCCCAGGTACAAACCTGCAAAGCTGGGGGCGAAGCAAGTACCCATCGCAGTTCCAAGGGTTTGATGATAAATTACTTCGTTAAAGAGAAAAAAGTTTTGTGTTAGACAGGTTTTTATCATATCTAAAATCATTTCTGTATGCATAAAAAAATATACAGATCTGTTGCCTAGAAAATGTCTACACGCTTCAATTCCCTTTTCATGTGGGATACTTGTATAAAGGCTGTTAACATCTAATGTCATCAGTAAACAGCCTAGATGCCAATTAACTTTGTCTATTCTACGTAAAAAATCACCTGAATCCTTTATGTAAGATGGGAGTTTCTGTACAAGAGGTTGTAAATAAAAATCTACATACCTAGACGTGTTCTCTAGACAGCTTCCCCTAAAGGACACAATAGGTCTTCCCGGGGGGTTCATAAAATTTTTGTGTATTTTTGGAAGCAAATAAAGAGCCGGTATTTTGGGATATTTGCACTTTAAAAAGTTGTACTCTTCCAATTCAAGAAGGCCTCTATCTTTCCAATCACCTTATCTTTCCTGATAATCATTATTGCTTGCTTCATATAGCTGTTTGGCGCTTTTCTCATATTTACTTATGTCATTTAACTGAAGCAGACCTTCATTAATGTACATATCTTTTGAAAGCACAACAATATTTCCTCCCTTATTGGATTTTTTTACTACAATTTGTTTATCATTTCTAAGGCTTTGTATTGCTTCAATTTATTTTATCGTTAGATTCTTTCTCCTATATTTAACATTTTTAGACAGTTTGTCAAACTCATTAATAACTCCCTTCTCAAACACATCTATTGATTCATTTGCAATTTGTGGTAAAAAGATGGATTTTGGTCTGAACCCACTATCAAAGTTAAAATCTAATCTTATGTTCTCATCCATAAGATTCAGAATGGGATCATAATTAGTGCTGGAATCATTATCCAGCTCATGTAATACATGTAATAATTCAACATCTCAAATCTGAATGTTGCTTGGTTGTTCTTGATTTTCCATTCTTTGATCTCTAACTTTGGTAGCAAACCATTTTTTCAGTCTGAGTTTACGCGGGAATTGAAATAAATCAATCCGACTTTGTGTATATTCAAAATTAGCTGAGGGACAAAAAGTAAGCCCATAAGAAAGTACCTCAATCTCAGCCTCATTGAGCTTCCTTTTGGAGAGGTTAATGACAGTTTTGTTGTCCTTCATTTTGTTTTCTTCTGGCCCCTTGTTCTTCTTCCCACAGGGCTTAGTATTTCTTCTCTTGCAGAGGTATTGGACCTGCCATCGCATCTGCCTCCTCTTCCGCGTCCTCTTAGACCTCCCATATTGGGTTTGTTCTGTGTGGCTAATCTGCCTTGTGCCACAAGGGAGAATTCTTTTAAAATGTGTTCTTTTGGTCCCAATGACTGCGGACTTGTATCAAGGTGTTCACCATCAGCCTCTGGTGTTTCTACTCCCAGCTGTCTCTCTATTGTGGCTTCTACAATCTGAACTTCAATATCATCCAGAGGCTTTTCTTTATTTTGTTCAGAAGAGACTATTTTACTGCGCAAGTGGTCATATTTTTTTGCAAATGTTAGCACTTGTCTCTTTTCATAATCAACTAAATCGCGCAAAACTTTCTTTGCTTTTCTTCTCTAATTTCTTTTTCAATCCTTTCAAGCCTGCCCTCCATTTTAGCCATATCCGTTTCAAATTCCTCCTTTTCACCGGATAACTTCAAACGTTCAATTAGGTCTTCAATTTCCTCAGTAATTTTCTCAACCTCTTTGTTGGCATATTTGACCAACAGCTTGAGCATGACCATCGAGCATTGGTGGCTATTTGTGGCCCATTCATCCACAAGACCAGGATCTGGCTAATTGAAGGTAGGTGTGGTATATATCCTGAGTCCTCTTGGGATACGACCAGCTTCGATATACTTTTGCAAGGTGGTAGTTTCCCACCACTTGTTCTGTTCATTCTTAAGCAATTTCCACAGTTTGTTCCACATTTCTTTTTTGTCAGTCTCACCACTTGGGTTTCCCGTTGTCTCGACCATGCTACTGTGTGGTCCCATTGTCTGAAAGGTAAACATTTTGCTTGCCGCCTCACTCCTTTTCATGTTTCTAGACGAGGCCATAATTGTTGATGTTATGAAAGGCGCTGTCTGTATGCGCCCGCGCTGATAACTACGGGGGATTTGAATCGTACACTTGCCGAATCTTACACCCGTTCCGCTTGCCCTTTAAATAGTTTACTTCATTCTATGAAAAGTCTGTCATTGACAACGGCACTTTTCAGAAAAGAAACAGCTGGAAACAGCCTTTTGCATGCCCACAGCTGCCACCCTGGCAGTCTCATCAATAGTATCCCTTTGGGTGAGCTTCTCCGTGCTAAACGGAATTGCAGTACTGTTGATGACTTTGAAAATGAGAGTAGAACAATGTGTGAAAGGTTTAAAGAAAGAGGATATGCAATGAAATGTATAGAGAGAGCTTTGGACAAAGTGAATGAGAGAAAAAGAGCTGATTGACTGAATGAGAAACCAAAAACGGATGAACCTAAAATGACAGGGAATGTACGATTTATAACCAACTTTAATGAACAAGCATGGGAGGTTAGAAAAGCCCTGAATAAATTTTGGGATGTGCTAAAGACGGATAAAGATCTAGCACAAGGAATTCTGGATTATCCTCAAATAACCTATCGCAAACCTAAATCTTTAAAAGATATGGTTTGCAAAACATTAATCTCATCAGAGACTAAAAAGAGTACTGTACAAGGGTTTTACACGTGTGGCAGATGTAAAGCATGCAAATATAGTAGCAATGTCAAAGAAGTCAAACTTTCTACTCACTGCAAACCCTTCAAAATCCTTAAACATTTCTCCTGTAACACTGAGTATGCAGTGTATGCGCTTAGATGCCCCTGTGACAAGTACTATATAGGAAGCACAATACACCAAGCGAAGAAACGAGTGCTAGAGCATTTGAGAGCTATAAAGAATCTTGACAGACAATATCCGGTGGCGAGACATTTTGCCGCTCACCATAAGAGCAACAATAGCCTCATCTCTTTTAGTGTCCTGGACAGTGTTCCAGTAAGAGTACGAGGGGGTGATAGGATCCAAGAACTAAGGCGATTGGAGTCCAGATTAATCATTAAATATCACACCATGCAACCAGAGGGACACAACTGTGATGAGGCGCTTGCAGTACATTTGGGTTAACCCCTTCCCTGCTCATGACGGGTGCCGTGTGCTCATGACGGAGTGGTTCCATCATGCTGCGGCCGTTGTCGGCCGCTCCGCCCACGCGGCGCTAATTCCCCGCCTGTGCGGGCGATTTGCGCCGTGGGCGGAGTCATGACGGAACCACTCCGTCATGAGCACAGCTCAACCGTGACTCATGACGGAGTGGTTCCGTCATGAGCACGGTGCCACCGCAGTGCCCCCAACCCCCCCCCCCCCAGCGCCGCGGCGGAATTCCCGCCGCGGCGAAGGGGTTAATATAGTCCCCTTTAAGTTGTGTGTCCATGACCATTGCTATGGGTTGTGTTATCCCGTTTTGAAGCAAGTAAACGTAATATACTGTATGCATATACAACTCTTTTTTACTTTTTATTGAAATAGTGTATGTAAATAGTCACAAACATATTTTTTTACCTTTTATTTTTTGATTTCACTCTTACAGGCCGGTGTTGAGTACTTTAAGGAGAATTTAAGACAAGACTACAAAATTGATGTACATATAATGGAGATATGAGTGAGTGGATCGCACAATGGTTGAACGTGGAAGTATACCCACTGGGGTTGAACTGATATTTTTGCCTATAGGCATTGGACTTATAAATTGGATTTAAAGCGATTTTTCGCTGTAAATATAATGAGAGATGCAATAACAAAAAAATGTTGAAGCCGTCGCGGTTAATATCAGTTTACAAAATGTGAGCAGTTGGTATTTTTTCAATTGTAATATTACGATATGCACAGGTATATCATAATGACATTTTTGGACATTGAAACTTCAAAGAATTTTTGAAAAATCTGAGTTACAGTGCTAAGTGGCTGACGTGTTTGATAACTTGGTTGCATGTTAAAACCAATGCCGCAAAAATATGATAACGCTCGCGGCTCTAAAATGTAAATGACAGAGTATAATGTAGTCTGTTTTCTAGCCCCAGAAAGGTATGCAATAGCAATGAGTCTGTTTTCTATTATTATCACAAAAGGTGTCACATGATTTGTATAAACTTTGTGTAAACACATACACTCGTACTCGTGAACAAGGAGGTTTCCCTCCGAAACGCGTCGAGTGACTGGGCGTTTGAGAATAAAAAACGCGCTGACAACTATTAGGTGACATGAACATCGTTTCTTGAAACTTGGATACGACTTGTTTGGATATATATCAATGACCTTAATTTAAGGTTTTCTGAACATATCAGCAAGGAACATATGGAATTTTTGGATGTCTGCTTGGAAGTCAAAGAGAATATCTTGACGACCAAACTTTTCAGGAAAGAGACTGCAGGCAACAGCATCCTCAATGCTAACAGCAGCCATCCTCGTAATCTAGTACATAGTATCCCCTATGGGGAACTCTTACGTGCCAAAAGGAACTGCAGCACTGATACAGATTACAAGTATGAGGAGACCATCATGTGTCGAAGGTTTAAGGACAGGGGATATAGCAACAAGAATATTCAGGATGCAATTTGTAGAGTTGAAAAGAAATCTAGAAATGAATTGCTGTATTCTAAAAAAGAGGATGAGAGTAGTGATTGTATTAGATTCATTACAACATTCTCTGACCAGGCCAATGATGTTCAAAAAATCTTTAAAAAACATTGGCATGTTCTTTTGACTGATGAGCATCTCAAGAAAAATGTGGGCGATAATCCTCAAATTACATTCAGAAAAGGTCGTTCACTGCGAGATGTTCTCAGTCAAAATTACGTCACAGATTCCGACAAACCCAGAAGAAGAGCAGGTTTCAGATGTTGTCATAAATGCAAAGCATGTAGAGGGAGTATAGACTGTGAAGTCTTGATGATACCCAATTCAACAAGGGAATTTGTAATAAAAAAGAGCCTCACATGTCATACAACGTACTGTGTATATGTCTTGATTTGCCCATGTAACAGATGGTATGTGGGCAGTACCAAGTATCAAGCAAAAAAACGAGTATTGGAACATATGCGTGCCATAAGGAACAACAACAGACAATATCCCATAGCTCGGCATTTTTGTGAAAGCCACATGCAGGATGATACATTAGTGCGCATGGTGGTTATTGATAATGTGGACCTGGGGATAAGAGGGGGCAATAGGGAATTGTCCCTAAGAAAATTGGAATCTAAATACATTATTTTATTTATTTATTTTTTTTGAAACCGTTTATTACAAGACTCCAAAAATATACAAAGATGGGCCTACAACCTTCCGGCCGGCCGCTAGCAAACAAAAGGAGCATATGATACACATTTATAAAGCACGTGGTGCTGCGGAGGAGCATGCACAGGAGTTAACAGCGTTGAGAGCCACACCATCCGGACCCCACTATACGGTTTCATTTTAAACTTAAAGAACAACAAGAAAAAACAAACCCACAAGGCCATCCACAATCGGAAATAGCAGCATGTGCTCCCCTGGAGGGGGGACCCTAACCATCCATAGGAGTCTCAAGAGGGGGAAGAGATCAGGACTAGGGCTGGGTAAACCCAATGCCCGGTACCGGGGGAATAAGTCGGCTAAGGGGACGGGGCAGGCGACGGATCGGGCAATAACGGCGGAACACAGATTCCCCCGCGGTAGGCGTTCCAGGGGCCCCATACTTTCACCCATGTCCCAGGCTTACCTCTCGCCACATACACCACCTTTTCCCGAAACATGCACCAATCCATATGTTCCTTCCAGGCCGAGACAGTCGGGGGCCTCTGGGATCCCCACAGCTGAGCAATATCGCGCTTGGCCACCATATATCCCAGAGTCACCCACCACGTCTGCGGCGCCGAGTAATCGGTAGGTTCCCACACATTCAACAGGCATCTCCTCGCTTCGGGCAACAGCGCCACATGCGTAATCACTCGCAGCACCTCATGCACTCCACGCCAGAACCCCTCCACCTCCGGGCACTCCCACAAGATATGCAGAAAAGTCCCCAAAGCACCACACCCGCGCTTACACAACCCATCCACAGCATAGCCCATACGCAGGAGCCTTGGCCCCGTCATGTAGACCCTGTGGAGTATCTTGAGCTGGACGAAACGAAGGCGGGCCGGTATGGCCACCTCTTTCGGGGAGGCCACCGCGGAGATCCAGTCCTCGTCGTCCAGCTCCAGCCCATCGGCAACCCAAGCCTCACGAAGGGCAGTCAGCAAGCCCGAGTGGTCGTTGATCAGTTTTTTGTAGATCAGTGAGATCGTGCTGTCCGGGACGTGTCCATCCAGCACTCTGTCCTCCAGGGGGGAATACTCCGGGATGGAGGCAACGTCCGGGAAGACGGAGCCCAGTGCATGACGGACCTGCAAATACCGAAAGTACTCACTGCCCTGCAACTGGAATTCCGTCTGCAGCATCTCGAACGTTTTAAATCCTCCCCTCGTCCAGAGATCCCCCACTTTGCTGATGCCTATTATGTCCCACTTCTCGAAGCCCTTCGAGGTCCACAGGGAGCCCAACCGCTCAGACGCGTATAGTGGTGACGCCCGGGTCAAACGGTCCTTCCACCCCATAGCTACATTGGCCGCGTGCCACACTCGCACCATGACACGCGTGGGGCCGGTTAGGCGAACGTCGGGCGCGCTGGAGTAGAGCGCTCGATTATAGTCACCACCTGGGAGTAGCATCTTATCCATTTCGAATGCCGGGTTTAAGGCGGGCCCGTATAGGCCGTGATTAATCGCAGCTAGCTGGGAGGCCCAATAGTACCGTTTAATATCCGGGAGGGCAATCCCCCCGTCATACCATGGGAGCGTCAGCTTCGCCAGGGCAATACGCGGCCTCCCGTCCCAGAACAGGCGGCGTTGCAAACTCTCCACCTCACGGAAGTAGCGCGCCGGGACTAGGTCCATAGTGTTCTGCAAAGCGTACAGGAAACGCGGCAACGACATCATCTTAAACAATGCCGCCCGGCCGAGCGGCGAAAGCGGCAGGCGCCGCCAGCGCGCGACGTCCTCCTTCAGGCGCTGGAGGGGGGGAAGCAAGTTCCGATCGTAGCGGGCCTCCGGGTCCAGAGTAATGAAGACACCCAGGTACCTGAACCCCCGCGGGGCGATCTGGATCGGACAGCCCCGCGGGAGGATGGGAGCCTCCCCAGAGAGCACATACACACATGATTTAGCCCAGTTGATGACAAGGCCGGAGTTGCGACCAAATGAATGTAAAACATCAACCAGTACTATCAGTGATTTACGTGGGGAAGCTAGGTACAAGAGGATGTCATCAGCGTATAGGGATACGCGGTCCTCATACTCGGGGGTCCAGCGGAGACCACGGATAGAAGGATGCCACCGCAGCCACTCCGCCAGGGGCTCCAAGGTGAGCGCAAAAAGGAGCGGCGATAAGGGGCAGCCCTGCCGCGTGCCCCGGCCCAGCTCGAACGGCGCCGATACTCTACCGTTCACCACCACCTGCGCCAATGGGCCCGAATACAGCAATTTGACCCAACTGATGAACCCTGGGCCAAATCCAAACTTCGCAAGCATCGCCCAGATGTATGGCCATTCAAGCGTGTCAAACGCCATGGTGGCGTCTAAGGACGCCAAAATGGCCGGCTCCCGTATGAACGGGACACGTGCGAGCACCCCATGCAAACGCCGCAAGTTAAGGGCTGTGTTGCGATGGGGAATAAAGCCGGACTGGTCCTGATGAACCAAGTTGCCCACCACGCCGACCAGCCGATTGGCCAGTACCTTGGCGAGAATTTTGGGCTCCGCATTCAGTAGCGAAATGGGCCGATAGGATGTAACCCGGTCCCGAGGTCTCCCTTCCTTGTGGATGACCACGATTGTAGCCAGACGCTGGTCCAACGGGAGGGAGCCCACCGAGTGGGCCGCCAGGAACATAGCCCGGAGGTGTGGTGCCAGCGTATCCGGTCGCAACTTGTACAACTCGATAGGGAGACCATTCGGACCCATGGCCTTGCCGGAAGCGACCGAGCGTATGGCGAGGGCGATTTCGTCGGAGGTGGGAGCGGCGTCCAGCGACACTCTGTCCTCCCCCGAAAGGGACGGCAGCGCGATATCCCTGAGCAGGGCACGGGAATCCTCTTCAGAGCAGGAAGACACCGGGGAATACACCCCACGGAAATAATCCGCGAAACAGGAGACAATTTCTTCTGGCTCAGTTACACACACACCATCCGTTTTCTCAATCAGCGGGACCACACGATTCGCTCTCTCTTTTTTGTCCAACCACGCTATCAGTTTACCAGCCTTATCACCCACATCATACAGTCGCCCCTGTTGCTCTCTACTGAGGCCCCTGGCCGCCTCCGTAACGAGGGCCCTATAGGCCGCTTGCTTGAGTTGGAGGACATGTAATGCGGCATCCGTCACCCCACCTTCTAGATTACCCTCCAACTCGGCTATTTCAGCTTCCACCCGGGTCACCTCCTCCCGCTCGCGCCTCCGGGCGTGGGAAATAAGGGACAGGGCCTCTCCTCGGAGTACTGCCTTGAAGGCCTCCCATAGTGATACAGCCGAAGGCACGGACCCCACATTCTCGTCAAAATATCGCTGAAGGGATATAATCAAGTCAGCGCGAATGGCGGGGTCGCGCAGGTACCAGGGATTGATCGGGACCACCCTACCCTCACCCCTCGGAAAGACATCAAAGTGTAACAAGAGCGGGGAGTGATCCGAGATACCCCGTGCCAAATGGCGCACCTCTCCCACCCTCCCAACATAGGCTGCCGGGACAAGGACATAATCTAGTCGTGAGAGACTACCATGGGCCCCCGAGTGGAAAGTATACTGCAGCTGCGTGGGGTGTTTTAAACGCCAGCAGTCCACCAATCCCAATGTATCCAAGAGGCCAGATAGCCACGCCTGTGCCCGGGTAAGGTCCCTAGGGGGGTGACGATCCACAGTCCCGGAAACCACCGCATTGAAATCCCCCTCCACCACTAGAAGCCCCCCCGGAAGGCCAAGGAGAAGGCGCCCCAGGTCCGCGAAGGTGGTCGACTGCAGCCCCGGTGGGATGTATACTGACACAAAGACAACCACTTTGCCCTCCATTCTTCCCACCAAGACCGTGTAACGTCCCCTGTCATCGTGGAGCACCTCATCAATCTCCAACGGGAGCGAGTTCTTCACCATGATGCCCACATCCCTTGAGCCAGACGTGAAGCCCGGGTGGGCCACTAGGCGGTAGCCACGCCGATTCATGGCGCAGAAGGAGTTGCCAATGAGGTGTGTCTCCTGCAGAAAAACTAGGTCGGGCGAGATTCGCTTCAAGAACTGCAGGACCACACCTCGTTTGATCCTGTCCCTCAGTCCATTCACATTCCAAGACAACAAAGTTAATTCCCTACCCCCCATCATATACAGAAGCCATCATTTGTCCCCCCGAGAGCACTTTAGAACTAACACAAAAATACTTTTGCCTTGTGGTGAAAACGAACAACACCCCATCCCTACCCACCCACCCCAACAAAACTCCCCCCTCCCTGCACCCCTGCATGAGCCCGAACAGCCCCCCCAATGTGCAGTGTGCCTGTCGCCCCATATATAGTTAAACTAACTAGACCCCCTAGAGGAGGAAGGAGAACCCCCAATAGACCCTACACAACCTCCATAGGAGGGGAACTTACACAGACAGACGCATAATCGAAAGTGGCATCATTTTCGTCCAGAGCGAGGCATAATATTAAACCCTCAGTCCCGATCCAGTGGGCCTTCTCCCCCCGCCGCCCCCCCCCCACCCCCCCGATCACGATCCCCAGACAAAGTATCCAGCCAGTCCCCGGCCGCTTCGGGACGATCGAAAAAGTGCGTGCGACCTTCCACCTCCACTCGCAGCTTAGCTGGGAAGAGCATAGCGTATTTGAGGTTTAGGTCCCGAAGACGGCGTTTGACACCTAGGAAGCTCAGTCTCTGCTTCTGGACCGCTGGGGTGAAATCAGGGTAAAAATTCACCTCCATATTGTCAAGCTTGACCGGTCCATGCAGTCTGGAGGTTTGCAGGATAGCGTCTCTGTCCCGAAAATTGAAAATCCGGGCAATGAGAGGTCTCGGAGGGGCTCCGACCTTCGGCCTTCCCCCGGGAACCCTGTGGGCCCTCTCCACAGCGAAGAATTTACTCAGCCCCCGTGGCTGGAGATGGGTAGCAATCAGGTCCTCCACAAAGAGGTCCGCCGCCGCCTCCTCGCGTCCCTCGGGCACCCCGATGATGCGGATGTTGTTCCTCCGGGCCCGACTCTCGGAGTCCTCCAGGCGCCGATCCATAAGCGCACTCGCCTGACTAAGCCGGCGCACCTCTGTTTGTAGGGCCGCCACATCTGTCGTAAGGCCCGATGCGGTGTGGGCCAAAGAATCAACTCGGTCGTTGGTTTTGGAAAGATCAGCCCTCACCAGGCCAACATCCACGAGGACCGAGTCGATCTTCTGCGCCAGTGTATCGAACCGCTGGCCCACCGAGGCCTTCATCTCGGCAATGGCGCCCATGACATCTCGCAGAGTCAGATCCGTGGGCAGGTCCGGGGCATCAGGAGGGCCCTCAGGGGACTTGTGCGGTCCATCGAGAGATCCCTTCTGGAAGGTATAGCGGTCCATACTGTTGGCCTGATGGACGGCGCCACGCCGGGTCGATTTGATCTTTGCCCGGTCTCCATCTTGTTTCGTGGCCATGGCCACCAGTCTCCCAGTCGCACCAGCCACGTCGTGAAGGGCAGGCAAGCAGGGCCACGAGCTCCGGGGGGGGCCACCCCAGATCAGCGGGGTGGATCACAGCCGGCGGGCAGGCAGGGTCTCCCAGCGAGGCCACACCAACACAAAGAGCCCCGCGACCCAACCCCGCAGTGACGGCAAGGGGGTGCGAAAGCGAAAGCGAAAGTGCGGGGTACGTGAGTCGCCAGGCCCTGCCCGCCGCTGTTGTTCGCTTTGTCACTGGATCACCCCTCAGCGCAAATCCGGGGTCCGGCGAGGAGAAGGCCGCAAACCTCAATCGGTGCTCAACCGATTTGGAAACGGGAAACGGGTGCCACCTCAGCTCAGGCTCACCAACACAGTCCCCTCATCCGGGACAGGATAATGTCAGGATAATCGTAGGAGGTTGCGGAGGTCCTCGGGAGCCTCGCACCTACGCGGCCTTCTTGGTTGCGCGCTAGGCTCCTACCCCCCTAAATACATTATTGATTTGGAGAGTCTGGCGCCTAAAGGGCTGAACTTGAGTGAAGAATTAGCAATTCATTTATATGATTAGTAGGCCTAAGGAATAATGTCCGCAGTCTGTTTATAATATTGATTAATTTTAAACATAATCTTTCTCTCCTAGGTTTACATCTCCTTGTGTTGTTCTATTATGGTGTGAGAAGTTACACTGAAGAATTGAATTCTTGACTGGATCTGATGCTGCTGCTTGTATTCATTGAGACAGTAGAGTCTGTTCATTGAATAAGTTTACTGTGCATACATGTATTTTTCCCACTGGGGCATTAATTGTACTATTCATGAAGAGATATTGTTTATGTGCCATAGCCCACTTGGGCATGAATGTTAAGATACTCAATTGAAGGATGTATCTTTATTGTTCATTGACAGCACTTAGTTGTTCTCATGTAGCGTAAAATCATACAATTGTATGAGGAAAACTGTACTAGTACGCCAATACACAAAACGATATTGATTTTGAAAACATTTACGCACTGGGGCATTAATTGCAATATTCATGAAGAAACATCGTTTTGTGACATAGCCCACATGGGCTTGAATGTTAAGATACTCAATTGAAAGATGTATCTTTATTGTTCATTGACAGTACTTAGTCGTTTTCAGGCAGCGTAATATCATTCAATTGTATGAGGTAAATTGAACCAGCACGCTAATACATAAATACGATATTGTTTTGTATACACGTATCCAGTATGAGAAAAGTCAACAAATGAACTTTTGATTTATACAGATCGCAGCTTGTTATTCGGCAGCGCGTACTGTGGACTTGTAATTGATTCAACTTCAAAATATGATTTGAATTATATGATTTGCTTTGGAGTATTTGTGCCACACTATGAATGCAATCAATATTGTAGACACTGATATCTTTCTAAGATGGCCGCCACAGTTACGCGGATGTTGAGGGCATTGATTGGTTGAGCCCCTTTTCTATTTTGCAACACATCGAGATATGTATTTAAACATGGAGAATGTATATGTATACGAGCGTGAACAAGGCATAAAGCTGAAACGCGTAGTTTTTTACCCTGCCATTAAAACTATTTGCAGCATTTCGAGTGTCCGAGTTTCTTCCTGGATTGGAGAAGAGTTTTGGAGTATATATATATTGTCGACTCTACTTTTCCTGCAAATAAAAGGTTTTATACACGATCGAGTGTGGCGCCTTCACTTTGGGAGCAAAGTTCATTTGGAATATATATATATATATATATATATATTACCTACTGGCGGTCGCCAGTAGGTAGTTATAGTTAGAACCCCTTTTCCATAGGAAAACCTCAACATTCTATTTTGAATAACTTTGGCGCCGGTCGACGAATCCTCGCGAATTTCTCAAAATAGGTGGGGCGCTACGCTCCGCTCCTACCCTGAAAGTCTCGGGGGGATTCGTCAAGCGGGGGCTGAGATAAAAGGGGGGTCCCAAAACGCGTTTTTCCCATGCATTTTGCCATAGGACCTTTAGACAGGGCTACAGCCCGAACGGCTGAACAGAATTACTAGAAATTTGGCAGAGAGGTAGTCCTCAGGTCAAGGAAGTGCCTTTTGTAGGTTTGGTGTAAATCTGTTCAGTAGATCCTGAGAAAATAGCCTTTAAATCAATATATATATCTGTGGCAGCTTACGGTGCGCTTACCGTGCGCTTACGGTAAGCTTACGGTACGCGCACGGTGCGAGCGCGATTCTGATTGGCTGTTAGATCATAGTAAACATTCGAATCGGTCGAAACCAGGAAGCGGCGGCCGCCATTTTCTCACTCGCACTGTCAGGGGGGTGAATAAAAAAGGTGGATAATGTGAAAAGGTGGCAGGCTCGACAGTTCCTGACCCCCTAGCCTTGGTCAGGGGGTCCCAGAAGGACCCTCAAGGGCAAAAATGAATTTTTTTTTTTTCGAAAAATCGCCGTATGCGCGTAGCGTGCGCACACGGTGACCTGCGGAACTCCGCGAAATTCGCGGAATTTGCAAAAAGGAAAGCTTAAAAAAAATAAAAAAAATTGTGAGGTAAGGTTGGCTCTTATAAGAGCCGTTGGGTTCATACAGGGATGGAAGAAAGAAAGAATGGGAGTATTATGAGCGTCTACAAACATGCTGGTCTATCTTATTGTTAATAATGGGAAGACTGACCTCCCCAAAAACAATAAGACCACCACATTTTGTACACCTCATTTCAACACTCGCAAATCGAGGGTTGATGTCCAAAGGAAAAGAAGAAGGTGATGCTCCAACAACAGAGGAAGGGCTCAGCTGAGCTGCCGATGATGTACTCGGCTGAGCATCTGAGGCTGGGCTCTGGTGACTTACTGAAGAGTTTTCTCCAGTATGTCGAGCAAATGTCCTTGGGTGTTTGTCCTGAAGGTGTCTCGTCATAGAGTGATTTCCAAAGGAATATTTCTTCCTTGGATTTCCTCTTGATAAAACACGATCACAAAGTATGCAAGTGACCAATTGAGCATTCACCTTTTTCTCCCCCTCTGGAAAAGTGAAATACTCCCATACAAAAGAAGTCTTTTGTTTCCTCCTTCTCTGGATCATGGTGGTGCTGCTGGCCTCACTCTCAGAAGAGGTGTGCTGTTCTGCCATTGTATCCCAATGTCAATCCAGCTCCTGCTCCTAGAGAATCACAAGCAGAAATGAGGGGAATGGGTGTGGTGTGGGAAGAATCTGGAACTGAAAGTAGTTTCAACCAATGAAAAGTGTTCTTTCAAGCAGTAATGAGGGGAATGGGTGTGGTGTGGGAAGTTTCTGGAAGTGAAAGTAATTTCAACCAATAAAAAGTGTTCTTTGTAAGTCACATGACCTACCGTGCGCGCACGTGACGCTTACGGTGCGCTTACGCAGCGCTTACGTCACTTTCGCGCATGCGCATTACACGCCCCTGCGTAACCGCGACATTGCTTCCGGGTGTACGCGTACGGCACGCACGTATCACGTATCGCGCATGCGCATTACACGCCCCTGCGTAACCGCGACGTTGCTTCCGGGTATACGCGTACGGCACGCACGTATCACGTAGGCGCGCTGCACTAATTACGTCCAGAGCGCGTAGCGTCAGCTTACCGTACGCGTATTCTACAAGCGCGTAGCGTCAGCTTACCGTACGCGCACGGAAAAAAATGCATAAAAAAAAAAAAACCTTTCCATAATGCAGGATATAGTACATAAATTATTAAAAAAAAGGCTTACAAAAAATGACATAAAACAAATTTGCATTTAAAAAACCATACAAATTAAATGAATTTGGGAATCAGACACATTATAGTTAGAAATTACCATTTTAAAAATCTTACAAAGACACTGGAAAAACCATAGGTATGAAACATATTATAGTTAGGAATTAGCATTTAAAAAACCTTGCAAATTCACTGAAAAAACCATAGGTTTCACACATGTTATAGTTAGGAATTAGCATTTAAAAAACCTTGCAAATTCACTGAAAAAACCATAGGTTTCACACATGTTATAGTTAGCGGAAATTTTACTGATAAAAAACCAATGAAATTCCCCCATAATAGTTACTGCAGGCAACTATAACTCACGCGACCGCAATCTTCTGCTGATGACATATGTGTCTTTATGAAAAAAAAAAATGTAATATATGTATAGCTAAAAATGTATGGAAGAAGACATGGGCAAATAAGTGTCTAAATACAGTATTAGCATCAGCAGAGGATTGCGGTCGCGTGAGTTATAGTTGCCTGCAGTAACTATAACGGGGGAATTTCATTGGTTTTTTATCAGTAAAATTTCCGCTAACTATAACATGTGTGAAACCTATGGTTTTTTCAGTGAATATATATATATATATAGATGTATATGTTCCAAATGAAAGCGCCCAAAGTTGAGAAGCCACACACATGCGTGTTTGAAGCCTTCTTTATTGGTGAGTAGCAGGGGAAAAAACAGCATAGCTCCCACAGCGAAAATCACACCAAACATGTTTCGGGCTTCCTATCCCTTGGTCACTGGTATCAGATGGAGCCAGAGCTGCAACAGTCTTACGCAGCACTAGCAGCGCTCAATTATAGTTCGCCCAGTGGGCGTGCTCTGCAAAAGCATTGTGGTCTCTGTAGTATGCAGATTCTTAAAAACCATATTGGAATGCTGCGATGACTCTTGGTTACTTTGTTTCCTGAAGTAGGTTGCATGTATGAAGCAAGGCTGGGTCCCTACTCGTATCTCTCATCAACACGGCCCCGCCGTTCCATGGACGCGGTAATCTTCACCAGCGTACTGGAGCTGCACTTCTGCAGCGGGGCACCTCGCGACCCAGGCAGGGCCGCCATATGTTCCAAATGAAAGCGCCCAAAGTTGAGGAGCCACACACGTGTGTGTTTGAAGCCTTCTTTATTGGTGAGTAGCAGGGAAAAAAACAGCATAGCTCCCACAGCAAAAATCACACCAAACATGTTTCCGGCTTCCTAGCCCTTGGTCACTGGTATCAGATGGAGCCACAGCTGCAAAAGTCTTACGCAGCACTAGCACAGCTCAATTATAATATATATATTCACTGGAAAAAACATAGGTTACCGGGACGTTACAGCTAGTTGGACATTTCACTCGTACAAAACCATAGAAATTTCAGTACAAGACCAGAGGCTAGCATTATGCAAATACTTTTATTTGCTGCCCAAACATGCACCCCTTTAAAGAATGTAACTACATCATAATAAATAGAACATTGGTAACGTGACAAGTAGACTGTGCAGGCTCCCATCTTCCTCTTTTGTTCGCTGCTCTGACACAGCTAAGTACACTTTTTCATTCGTGGTTTAACTCATCTTAATTGTCTTGAATTTTTAACCTTTTGATATCATATTATCGCCTTTTATCTATTTTGCTGCCTATTTAAGATATTAGTCTTGTCTTATATATATTAATCGTGTGCTATATTGAATTTTACACTAACCGCTTTTCTTTCAGCACCCCTGTCCAATTTATGGCGGGAATGATACTTTAGTTAATTTTATGCCAAACAATCGCTTTAGGATTGTTTCTTTACTCAAGTAAGAGTTAATTTGCTTGATTTTCTCGTGACACTTGTGCGAGCAATTACGGGCAATCGGGCTTTCGTTTTAAGCCGGTTTCATCCTTTAAGTGCCCATTACTGTTTTTGTCAAAGAGCGACAGCAATATTAATTAAAAAAAAACGGAGCTTAAATTTTTTTCAGCTCCTACCTGTGGCCCTTTGACTCCCACATCTCCTGGTAATTTGCTAGGAGAGGCGGGAACATGCCTCATTCTCGCGCACTATTGTGCATTATGAATTGCTCCCTCGGCTCAGCATCTGGTTTCCCTTGGTTACCCTCATATTGAGAGCGTAACGGAGCCTTTTGCCGAGCCGGAGCCTCTTTCCCTGCCTTTTTTCAGGAATAAATTTTAATGAAAGATCGCCACCTGCTGGCTTCTTTCAACGCTGCGCTGAAACTCCTCATTTCTGCCGATTATATATATTTTTTCAAGCTGCAACTTTTAAAAGCTCAAACGGCAAGTCTGTTGGTAAGGCCTCTCTAGGCATTCTTTGGATCAAGCCTCATTTAGGCTTTCTATTGACATAAAGCATCATAAAGGCATTTTTTTTGGTTAAGCCTCATAAAATCTTTTTATTGATTAAAGCCTAATAAAGGCATTTTAAGGATACCTTACCTGAACTTCTATATATTTTATTATGGAATCTGATGCAAATGTCCACCAGCACTCCCCTAAGGAGCTTTTAGGCGACAACATCAAGAGACTTTTTGGGGAAGAACTTAAATCTTCCATCAGAGAAGCAGTTGATGCTGCTCTCTCTAAGATGAGGAGGGTTCCCCTCCCGAGGAAATCTATTTCTCTTTTTCGGATGGTGAATCCCCCTCCACCTCTGGACCCCAGAAAAGGGGTAAGGTACTCCAGAAAAGGAAACATACGTTGGAGGCATTCACCGATGCAATGAGATTTGGTAGCCCTCGCGCTACAAGAGATGATGGTGCTCCCTGCAGCACAATGGACAGACCTCAATTCCTTGGGGCAGAGAGAAGGGGTGCCCATAGCGGCATTATAGAACGCGGTACCCTTTACGGGACAAATGATTCTAATGATGTTTTTAATATCCAAACCACAGACTATGAGGGCTCGGATGAGTTTATTTTTGACCCCCATGATACCTTTGAGGACCTCGATGAGGATTTAGACCATCCTTACACCTTATCCTCTTCTGTTAAAGACCCCCTCGGAGGGGAAATGTTTAACCCTACCACTATTCGCCATCCTCGCAGCACCGAATGGTGGCTTATGGACCAAGTAGGTAAATACTTATCCCTGTGGGTCAGAAAACCCTTGATACGAATACCCGCAACCTACTGCGGAATAGGTGCCCTCGACCCTACGCGGAGGACAAGATCTGCAGCACCCCCAACCTTGATCCCGAGCTGATCGCCTTCCTTTTTAAATCAGGAAGGGACCCAAGGAAGGGAATTGAAAAATGCCTCAAGCCGGCTCAAGATAAGCTTCTTGATGTAATGCGACCACTATCAAAAATGTTGGACATGACTGAGGAGGTTAGATCCAACAATACCCCAATAAATATTGAGCTCTTACGAGGCTGGTCACAACGCGCAATATGTCTTATCGGCAACGCCAACGCCAATCTAATTACTGAATGCAGGAAGGCAGTCCTTCTCAGAATGAATCCTAAACTCGTGGACCTTTCCGCTAAAGAGGACATGTGTGACACAAAAGGCATGTTATTCGGTGATAACTTCATAAAATCCTTAGGAAAATACATGGCCATCTTCAATGCGTTTAGTAAGGCGCAATCTAACATACGAAGAGTTTTTGGGGGACGACCACTTTTTGAAAGGGCTGGCAGAAGGGGACAACCTGCCAGCCGTGGTAACTTCAGGTCCCAATTTTATCCACAAGAGACTCTCGTCCTTACAGAGGGTCCCGCTCAAACTTCTATCCCCAGAGAGGAAGGGGTTCAAGGGCCCGTGGTGGCAGATCAAGTTTCTCCAACCAATCATTCCAAGGTAAGTTTGAATCCCTCTTTCCCTTCCAAAGTGGCAGGAAGACTCAAGCATTTTGCAAACAATTGGTTTCGATTCACCCAAGATCCCTGGGTCTTAGAAACCGTAACTGGCTTCAAGATAGATTTTTGGAAAGAACCCTTTCAGAAAAAGATTCCAAACAAGATTACTCTAGACAAGGAGAAATCAAAATTAATAGAAATAGAAATTTTCCACATGTTAGACAAAGAAGCCATTGTAAAAATTCCTCTTTCAGAAATCCCAAAGAGTTTCTTAAGTACTATCAGGCACATGCATCAAGAAAAGCTTTTGCGAGTCCTTAACTGCGAATATTAAGGAATCGCAATTAAGGACTCGCAAAAGCCTATGCATGTAGGAATCGCTATTAAAATAGCGATTCCTTAACATTCATTAATTACGACTCACAAATTGCGAGTCGCAATTAATGAATGGCTTCCCATTCATTCCTATGGGCCTCCAGGCCCATAGGAATGCATTGGAGATTGCGGGAGCAATTTGCGAGTACCAGTAGGCACTCGCAAATTGCTCCCGCAATTTCTAGGGTGCAAGGGTGTCAAAATGACACCCTATTGCACCCATGCATTTGAACTATGCACACATGTTGCATACACACATGCTCCAAGGGTATGTGTGTGCGCAACATGAAACTTAGAAAAATGCAAATAAGTGCATTTTTCTAAGTTTTAGCAAATTACCATGAAGTCCAGCTTCATGGTAATTTGCTCCCGCTAATAGCGAAATCGCTATTTTTTAAACTTTAATGCATTGCATTTAAGGAATCTCAATTAGGGATTCCTTAAATGCAATCGCAATTTAAGAAATCACAAAAATTTGCGATTCCTTAAATTGCGAGTGGCAAGTTGTTTCATGCATCGCAAAAGCTATTTTTGCGATCGCAAACGGCCGATTTTTGCGATTCGCGCCGTTTGCCATCGCAAATAGCTTTGATGCATGTGCCTGTATATTCCTTGTCAAAAAGAAAGACAAGGGTTGGCGTCCCGTCATAAATCTCAAATATTTAAACAAATTTGTAACATACAGACACTTCAAGATGGAGGGTATCCATCTTTTGAGGGACATCTTGAAAACAAGAGATTGGCTGGTAAAATTGGACCTGAAAGATGCATATATTACCATACCAATGGACGAGGAGTGTCGCAAGTACCTTCGTTTTACTTGGAAAGGAACTCTTTACCAGTTCCAGTGTCTTCTCTTCGGCCTATCATCAGCCCCTTGGTGCTTCATCAAGGTCCTACATCCAGTGGTCAACCATCTCAGAGAGAGGGATTCGTCTAATAATCTATCTAGACGATATCCTCATCATGTCTCAGGACAAGTTAGAAATTATGAAACATTTAAAAACGACCATCGACCTCCTTCGAGACCTGGGCTTCATTATAAACATGGAGAAATATATTCTGACCCCCTCACAGGAACTAGAATTCCTTGGTTTGAATGTAAACACTATTCATTCAAACCTAATCCTTCCCCACAAGAAGGTTACCAAAATAAAAAAACTTGTTTTCCTTATCCTTTCCAAAGAATCTATCCGCCTAAAAGATCTGGCCAGAGTCTTAGGACTCCTCTCCTCCTCTATTCAGGCCATTTCACCAGGTCCTTTTCATTACAGGGGTCTGCAAAGATTAAAAGCACTGGGCCTGAGGAAGGGCCTCTGGAATGAAGACTCTCTATCTCTTTCGGAAGGTGCTCGAGAGGATCTTCATTGGTGGTTGAAAAACCTCCAAGCCTGGAACGGAAAAGCTATTTTCAAGAATGTTCCAGATTTCACTGTAGAATCAGATGCGAGCATCCACGGCTGGGGTGCTCACCTAAGCAATTTAGAGACCGGGGGGAGGTGGTCCTTAGAAAAACAATCCCTTCACATAAATTCTCTAGAAATGCTAGCAGCTTTGAATGCACTTATGAGCTTCAACGAGCTTCTAAAGAACTCAAATACCCTAATCCGTTTGAACAACTTCTCAGCTGTCTCTTAAATAAATCTCCTTGGGGGCGCGAGATCCAAAAATCTTTCAGATATTGAAAAGCGAATATGGTATTTTTGTTGGAACCAAAAGATCACCCTCTCGTGCTCCTGTAATGCACTGCTGATGACGTCACATATTACATCATTCAAGACATGGTCAGTGACATCACTGATGACATCATCCAATGACTGTGTGTTTCTGTAAAGTTTAAATATGTTTTCTATATATGCCAAGGTGTATTGAAGAATGAGGGGGTGAATAAGTGTCTGTATGAAGGATTTAGTAGGTGCATGACTGATTGTATAAGTCAGTGATTAAATGTGTCTTACTGAATGCATGGGTTTGTGACTACACTGTCTGAATGTGTGTATCAGTATGTCTGTTGTTGTTTAAGCTGCTGCAGTTGTTGGTCAGTAGCTACATGAGTGTCGATATGGGTTATTGATTGGTTGCCTGAGTATTTGTATGGAAGACTGAGTGTGTGTGTTGTGGGACTCTGTGCATAGATGTGTGAGCAGTTGATTCACTGGGTGTATACGGGTTCAAGAGTGCATGTGGAAACAGCTGTATGGGTGGGTGAGTGTGTGTATGAGTGTGTTAGTGAGAGATTGGATGTCTCAGGGGTACATTTCCAAGTAACTACATATGTAAAATGTAGTGTATGTGAGAGTTGAAGTATATAAATGACTATATGTGAGAGTCAGTGATTATGAGCGTGGCTGTATGGATGAGTGTGTATTGGTATCAGTGATTGTATAAGAGAGTAAGTATGTGTTAGTACATGTTTGAATAAGTGAGGTGTTGTGTGTATAACTGTATAGATGAGGAAATTGGGGTGTTATTGATTCTTATCATGACTGACTAGGTGTGTGAGTAACTCGATGGATGAGTGGCGGTGGGTGAGTGTCTGTATAGGTGTATGAGTGAATATGATAGTGTTGTATTGATGAGTGACTGTATGTATGAGGGATTGTATGGGTGAATAAGTGGATGTGTGTGTGTAGACCTAGGAATCAGTGAGTGCATATGTAGTAACTGGTATTGGTGTGGCGATGGTTTTGAAAATTGTAGTCTGTATTTTACAGTGGGCGTATCAAAGGTTATATTAGAGTGTGAGGAGATGCATCAGATTTTGACGTGGATGATGTCATCAGGGATGTCATCAGTGATGTCATTTGAGATGTCATCAGTGATGTCATCGGTGATGTCACTGACCATGTCATGAATGATGTAATATGTGACGTCATCAGCAGTTCATTGCGGGGGCGCGAGTTATAGTTAGCTGAACTAACTATAACGGGAGAATTTCTATGGTTTTGTCCGAGTGAAATGTCCAACTAACGATAACGTCCCTGAAACCTATGGTTTTTTCAGTGAATTTTTAAATGCTAATTTCTAACTATAACGTGCCTGAAAGCTATGTTTTTTTCAGTGAATTTCAATGGTGTTTTAAATTCTAATTTCTAACTATAACGTGCCTGAAACCTATGGTTTTTTCAGTGAATTTCAATGTTTTTTTAAATGCTAATTTCTAACTATGCCTACAAAGGTAGGACATGTGAAGAAAGAGGAAGAAAGGTGTAGAAAAAAGCAAGACAAATGCTGAGAGAGTCAACAGAAGTCCAGAAAGACAAACAAAAGTGCAGGAAGAAGCAAGAGATGTGCAGAAAGAACCAACAGAGAAGCAGAAAGTCCTCCTGTGCCCCCAACTTTTTACTGATGGGTACTGGTGGTAACTGACTCTGACTAACCAGGACCGGAGCCAGTGCTATGCTACAAGACACTTCGAATACGGTGAAAACACCTACATACACTAGGGAACACTATGCGTTGGGGTACCCCTGTGATTAGCATGACCTCCTCTGTATTTGCCATGAGTTAGTGCCTGTGTCATTGCATGAGTACATGGCTACTGAGTGGATGATTAGAGTACTGCAAGGAGAGTGCATGGTGAATTTATAAGTGCTTGGGTTTTGGCAGAGTGATTGGATAAGTACATGGTGCTGGCTGGGTGATTGGTGGAGTGCATGGGTAGTGACAAGGAGATGGCTGGCCTGCATCAGTAGTGCTCAGGGGATTGTAGCAGTGCATGTGTTAGTGCCTAGGTCATTGCATGAGTACATGGGTAGTGACTGGATGATTTGAGCGCTGAAAGGACAGTGCACAGTGATTTTATAACTGCCTGGGTTTTGGCGGTGTGATTGGATAAGTACATGATGCTGGATGGGTGATTTGAGGAGTTCATGGGTAGTGACAGAGGGATTTCTGGACTGCTTGGGTACAACCTGGGTAATTGGAGGAGTGAATAAGTACTGAGAAGGTGGTTAGAGGTCTGCATGGGTAGTGCACAGGGGATTATAGCAGTGCATGTGTTAGTGCCTGGGTCATTGCATGGGTACAGGGGTACTGACTGGAAGATTAGAGTACTGCAAGGAGGGTGCATGGTGAATTTATAAGTGCTTGGGATTTGGTGGAGTAATTGGATAAGTACATGGTGCTGGCTGGTTGATTGAAAGAGTGCATGGGTACTGACAGGGCTGGACTGCATGGGTAGTGCTCAGAAGATTGTAACAGTGCATGTGTTAGTGCCTGGGTCATTGCATAAGTACATGGGTACTGATTGGATGATTAGAGTACTGCAAAGACAGTGCATGGTGAATTTATAAGTGCCTGGGTTTTGACGGAGTGATTGGATAAGTACATGGTGTTCACTGGGTGATTGGAGGAGTGCATGGGTAGTGACAGGGCGATGGCTAGACTGCATGGCTACTGCACAGGGTATTGTAGCAGTGCATGAGTTAATGCATAGGTCATTGCATGAGGGCATGGGTAGTGACTGGATGATTAGAGTGCTCCAAGGAGAGTGCATGGTGAATTTATAAGTGCTTGGGTTTTGGCAGTCTGATTGCATAAGTACACACATGTCACATCAGGCCCCGCCCCCTCTCTTCACCACTGTGCAAACGCGCCCCCTGGCAGGTTCTAAGTTGGGGGATTAATTCCCCTTGAATCCTGAGGGTCCCTGGAGGTCAACTAGCCCACCAGCTACCTCCAGTAAGTGCCATAGAGCTGCGTGGCAGAGAGGTGGTCTGGGGCCACGCCGCTTTTTACACCTCTCGGCAATGCAACTCTGTGGCGCTTACTGGACGTACCTGGTGGGGTAGTTGGCCCCCAGGGACCATCAGGATTTAAAGTGACTTAATCCCCCAACTTAAAACGTGCCACAGAGTGCATTTGCACACTTGTCACATCAGGCCACGCCCCCTCCCTGCACCACTTTGCAAATGCACCCCCTGGTGCGTTGTAAATTTGGGGATTAAGTCCCCTTGAGTCCTGAGGGTCCCTGGGGGCCAACAAGCCCACCAGCTGCCTCCAGTAAGCACCACAGAGCTGCGTTGCAGAGTGGTATAAAAAGGGGGCGTGGCCTCTGAACACCTCTCTGCAACGCAGCTCCCTGGTGCATACTGGAAGTACCTGGTGGGCTAGTTCACCCCCAGGGACCCTCAGGATTGAATTGGACTTAATCTCCCAATTTACATTGTGCTAGGGGGTACTTAAGCACACTTGCTATGTCAGGCCCCGCCCCTTCCCTTCACCACTGTGCAAACGCGCCCCGTGGTGCATTGTAAATAGGGGGATTAAGTCCCCTTGAGTCCTGAGGGTCCCTGGGGGCCAACTAGCCCACCAGGTACCTCCAGTTAGCGCCACAGAGCTGCGTTGCAGAGAGGTATATAAAGGGGCGTGGCCTCTAAACACCTCTCTGCAACGCAGCTCCCTGGCACATACTGGAGGTACCTGGTGGGCTAGTTGGCCCCCAGGGACCCTCAGGATTCAAGGGGACTTAATCCCCCAATTTAAAACACGCCACAGGGCGCATTTTCACACTTGTCACATCAGGCCACGCCCCCCTGCACCACTGTGCAAACGCACCCCGCGATGCATTGTAAATTGGGGGATTAAGTTCCCTTGAGTCCTGAGGGTCCCTGGGGGCCAACAAGCCCACCAGCTACCTGCAGTAAGCGCCACAGAGCTGCATTTCAGAGTGGTGTAAAAAGGGGGCATGGCCATGGACCCCCTTTCAGCAACACAGCTCCCTGGCGCTTACTGGAGGTACCTGGTGAGCTAGTTTGCCACCAGGGAGCCTCAGGATTGAAGGAGACTTAGTCCCCCAATTTACAATGTGCCAGGGGGTGCGTTTGCACACTTACTATGTCAGGACCCCTCCCCTCCCTTCTCCACTGTGCAAATCGATGAGGGAGTCGAACAAGGAGGCAAGCCCTGCTGGCATGCTTTGCACCTAGCGATCCACTATTGAACTGCAAGGCAGTCAGCGTTTTGAGACTGTGCGGAAGCATAATCCCAGAAATGGAGACATCAAGAACCTAGTCAGAAATAACATGAGATAATGTGCAAGCCAGCTCTGAAGACATGTTTAACATATATTTAAGCATATAAAACTGACAAGTTACTATGCTGCTATAGCTGTTCAAAATTAGCAAGCTCTTTTAGTATGGTTTTAAGACATAAGTGTTATGAAGGAATACGTTTTATGTATGTATATGACAGACCTTTTAATTGAATATATTTTTCTTTTGTACTGCAATGGTCTTAATTAACTATGCAAATAAAATTGACTCACTTACTTACCACTGTGCAAATGCACCACCTGGAGCGTTTTAAGTTGGGGGATTAATTCCCCTTGAGTCCTGATGGTCCCTGGGGGCCAACTAGCCCACCAGGTACCTCCAGTAAGCCCCATAGAGCTGCGTTGCAGAGAGGTGTAAAAAGGGGCATGGCCTCTGAACACGTTTCTGCAACACAGCTCCCTGGCGCATACTGGAGGTACCTGGTGGGCTAGTTGGCCCCCAGGGACTCTCAGGATTCAAGGGGACTTAATCCCCCAACTTAAAACGCGCCACAGGGCACGTTTGCACACTTGTCACATCAGACCACGCCCCTCCCTGCACCACTGTGCAAACGCACCCCCTGGTGCATTGTAACTTGGGGTATTAAGTCTCCTTGAGTCCTGAGGGCCCCTGGGGGCCAACTAGCCCACCAGCTACCTCCAGTAAGTGCCACAGAGCTGCGTTGCAAAGTAGTGTAAAAAGGGGGCATGGCCTTGGACCACCTCTCTGCAACTCAGCTCCTAGGCACTTACTGGAGGTACCTGGTGGGCTAGTTGACCCCCAGGGACCCTCAGGATTTAAGGGGACTTAATCCCCCACCTTAAAACGTGCCACAGGGCGTGTTTGCACACTTGTCACATCAGGCCATGCCCCTCCCAGCACCATGTGCAAACGCGCCCCCTGGAGCATTGTAAATTGGGGGATTACATCCCCTTGAGTCCTGAGGGTACCTGGGGGCCAACTAGCCCACCAGCTACCTCCAGTAAGTGCCACAGAGCTGCCTTGCAAGGAGGAGTAAAAAGGGGCGTGGTCTCTCAACACATCTCTGCAATGCAGCACCCTGGCGCACACTAGAGGTACCTGGTGAGCTAGTTTTCCCCCAGGGAGCCTCAGGATGGAAGGGGACTTAATCCCCAAATTTACAATGGGCCAGGCGGTGCGTTTGCACACTTGCTATGTCAGGCACCGCCCCCTCCCTGCACCACTGTGCAAACGTGCCGAAATTTAAAAAAAATATATATCTTTTTTGGGCCCTGGGGGTCCTTCTGGAACCCCTGAGCCGGCCTAGGGGTCAGGGTTTTTCTACCCTGCCCCCTTCTCTTGTTTTATAACTTTGTTTCTCTGTTTTCTAGCGACTCGCTTCTACCGATCCACAAGATGGCTTCCAACACTTCCTGGTTTGGAGTGTTGGCAGTCAATCACAGTGAAGCTCGTACACGGGACTTAGGCTCCACCCAGATATCGACACTTTTATTTTTCTAATTTCTCAGCAACTACTGAACGGATTTACACCATTTAAAAAAAAAGGTTGCTTACTGATCCAAGCACTACCTTTGTGCCCAATTTTGGGGTAATTCCGTTCAGTAGTTTCGGCTGTAGCCTGGCACAAAGTTTCCTATGGGAAATTGATTTTTTTTTTACTCTTATTTTTTCAATTTCTCAAAAACTGCTGAACGGATTTACACCATTTAAAAAAAAGGTAGCGTTCTGAATCAAGCTCTACCTTTTTGCCAAATTTGGGGTAATTCCATTCAGCAGTTCGGGCTGTAGCGCGTCGCAAAATTTCCTATGGAATTTAACATGGGGAAAACGTGTTTGGGACTCCCCTTTTTTCTCAGCCCCCGCTTGACGAATCACCCCCAAACTTTCAGGATAGGAGCTGACCTGGGTAGTCTTTTTTTTTGAAGAATTTTGCAAAGATTTGTCAAACGACGCCAAAGTTATTAGCAAATCAAAAAATGTTTTTCCTTCGGAAACTAGGTTGTAACTATAACTACCTACTGGCAACCACCAGTAGATAATATATATATATATATATTCACTGAAAAACCATAGGTTTCTGGGGCATTATAGTTAGCTGGACTTTTCACTCGTACAAAACCATTGAAATTTCCCTGTTATAATTAGTTCAGCTAACTATAACTCACGCGCCCGCAATGCACTGCTGATGACGTCACAAATTACATCACTCATGACATGGTCAGTGACATAACTCATGACTAGGGGTGGGCGGAATTTGCGAAATTCACTTTCGCAAACTATCGTGAAAATGTTAAAAATCTCCGCAAACGCGCTGAAATATCGCAAAGATGTGGAAGTTTTTTTCCCGCCCGTTCGCGGTATTTTCTGCATGGTCGCAGCTCGCCAACTTACCCATGTGGTTGCTCGCGGGCGCGGCCATCTTGTTTTCACTTGTCTCGCGGTGCATGATCGCGAGAAGAAAGACGTGATCGCGCGACGAATGACGTCACTGCGGGCACGAACTGTCGCGAGACAGCGCAAATGGCACCAACAATCCAACATCTCGTGGAGAACGTGACCGGATCGGGAAAACTTGTCGGCGAACGCGGGGTTCAGGTAAGGCGATCGCGCGCACGCGAGAATGTATTTTTTTACAGCGCGAGCAAGCAAAAAATTTCCGGTAAGATGCGGATTACGGAAATTTTGACATTTTCGCGCTCTCCGCGGAACGCGAAAATGTCAAATTATCGCAATTTCCGCAAGCGGAACGGAATTTTCACCCAGTGCTACTCATGACATCACTGATGACATCTCCAATGACATCACTGATGACATCATCCAGTGAATGTGTGTTTTTCTGAAAATTGAATATGTTTTATATATGTATATCTCAAGGTCGATGGACGAATATATGGGTATATAAAATTGATTGTATAACTGACTGATTAAGTGTATGTTAGTGAATACATGCATAGTGAGTAATGTTTAAATATGTAAATATCTGTATCAGTCTCTCACTTTGTGTATAAGTGGCTGCATGGGTTGGTGAGTAGCTACATGAGTATCTATGTAGGTTATTAGTATGAGTGTCTGTATGGTTCGGTGGGGGTATTACGTAGTGCAAAGATGCATGAATGAGTGACTCACTGTTTGTGTTGAAGACAGCATGTGTGCAGGACTGTATGGGTGGATGAGTGCTGTACCTTGTTGACCCAGCCGTGTGGGGAATGGCTTTCCTTGCACCATCCACGCTGCTGCTGCCTCGCCGTGAGGGGAACGGCTCGCTTGACTATTGGTCATCGGGCCACGCTGTGAGGGGAACGGCTTATTGCGGACTACAGCCCCATCAGGCACTGGGTGTCGCACGCATAACGCGTCACCACAGCGCCCGGGCTTTAAAACCTGAACAGCCCTCCCACAGCGCGGGACGCGCGTGTTCATGCCCAGGCGTGCCCGGGCATGCCCAGGCCAAGGGCGGGCCCGTCTGCGCCCGTCCGCGATCGGCTAAGACCGGACCGGTCCCTCCCTCTTTCGTCAGGCCTTCAGAATGGGTAAGCGAAAGGACCTTTGCTCGGCTGTATCCATTAAATCTAAGTCTAAAATCCCACGTAACTGTGCCTCCATCATCACATATTTGACAACTGCTGTCGGGGCTATAACTAATGAGATTCAGGATGTGGAGGCTCAGTTGGGGTTGGGGATTGACACTATACCTGATATTGCCATCGAGGATGGCATAAGTTTAGACATTGATCAAAACAAAAACACAGCTGTGCCTACAAACAACACTGAATCTGCTCCCCTATCTGGCCCCAGTAGGGGACCGGAGTATAAGGGAAGTATTGATTTGCCAAGTGAGGGGGCTGTAGCCCCTGTTAAGAAAGGGAGGAAAAAATGTCCAAAAACTGGCCCGGCTACCAAAAGGCTTCCAATACAGAAGGTGTGCGCTGATCAACGACCCATGGAGAGACTGCTTTCTACAAACTTGGCTAACGTAGATTTGGACTCAGTTTTTATACACATTGACAAACTTGTTGATTCACTAAAAGATGATTTATTCAAATGTGTCAGATCCGGCTTGGACTGTGTAATGGCCAGGTTAAGTAAAATAGAGTCCAAACTTGATATTTTCAGCGTGAGTGGGAGCCAGGCCTATAAATCAAACGCAGTGGGCAATAAAACAGGTCAGGTTGAGGAAGTCAGAAGTCAATTTACACCCTATATCACGACTACTGACAATGATTCTACACTGACATCTACACCCAGGGGTCTTACTATTAGATCTGCTGCTGGAAGTATCCAACTGGGCGATATCACTAAAGGAGCTGTGAGCTTCATGGAACAGAAGCCTGTTACATTACCCCCTACAGGGCCTCACTTATCAACTCCAGGAGCACTTGTTAAACAAACAACTCTGGATTTGCCCCCGGAGGCTTCCCCTTTGGTAGTGGTCCTAGCAGGGGTACCTCCTCTTAAAAGTAATAGCATCGAGACAACTGAAGAACTTATTCGAAAAGTGATGTTTTGGTGTAGTAGGGCTTCTGAGGGAGGCTTAAGTGCTTCTAAACATATTATAATGGCAAGGCGGGTAGGTTGTTTGGGGAATGGCCCAAAAACTAAGGACGGTGATTGTCTTGTGATGAATTTTGATCGGCCAGAGGTGGTGGGGTGGGTCCTTTATGGGAGTTCTGACAGGGCCAGAGGAGGGATTACAGCTTTACCTTTGGGCTTTTTCTATCCACCTGATATGGGCATAAGGTCAAGAGATAGAAGGGGGCACTGAGATATAGGGCCGGCATAGGTGCATATGGTACTGCTCCCCATCTCTTGCATAAAGTTACTCAGTCTCCCAGAGTAAACACCATGGCTCTCACCCAAGACCATTTAGCAAAAGATACCAATGTAGATTATAGAGCTATAGAGAGCAGGTTCATGACATCAAATAGATTTGCCCCTCTTAATCAGCAGGACAGTAACGACTGACTAGCCCCTTGTCCCGAAGTTCGTAATGGGGATGGAGCTAATAGCATGAGATGTGTGAGTAAATTCACCCAGGGGACTTTGAGTAACCCTGGACAATGCAGCAACGTTTTAAACTGGAACATAGCAGGTCTTAAAAATAAGTCTGATGATGCCAGGTGGTTCGATTTTTTTAATGAATTTTGCATCATAGGATTACAAGAAATCTGGGATACCGAGAATAACTTCTGGTTGGATGCTTACACAATTTATATGGAGTCAGCTAAAGCCACTGCTATAGGCAGGGCAAAGGGTGGCCTTATGACCTTGATCTCTCTAAAAGTGGCAGGCAACCATTGTAAATTGGATTCAGGCTCATCTAATTGCTTAGTGGTACAGATTACTTTTCCCAATGCTTCAAATCTGCTTATTGTTAATTTTTATAATTCATTTGATAAAATTATAATCAATGAACACTTGGTCAGTTTGAATTGTTTTCTTGACTCTTATAAGAAACAAATTACCTCCTATTCGGTTATTATTTTAGGTGATTTTAATATACTTAGTTGCCGCTTAAACTGTTATGTTTCGGATAGCTTGAGCTCTATTGATTATTCAGAAACCCATTTTGAACATACACTGCAGGGTGGTTTTTTGGATAGTATCCTGGCGGATCATGATTTATTTTATCCTAATATAAGGCAAGAAGGTGAGGATATCCCCTCTTTTAAAGGCAGAGGTGCGCATACTATCATCGATTATATTTTCATCAGTGCAGCCCTGACCCCTTGGGTAAATGACTACACTATCAAGTGGTCAGTGTATAGTGATCACAAGCCCATTAGCTTGATACTGGCGGGTGGTTTTAAGAAAACTCAAAAACCGGTTAGACTGGCTCACTCCCTGGATATTCGTCCTACTGATCAGGCTCGCAGACTCAAATGGTGCTCGATAGTACCGGGGGATTTTCAGGCAAATCTATTATATACCGTCGGAAGAGAGATGAACCTCTGTTTAGATGCTAAATCGAGGGACAGGGAGGTCCTTATGGCATATATTAAAATCTGTAGCCAGGTGGCCTCTGATCTTAAATGACTGGTTAGGGAACATCAATACAAAGGGGAGAGATGGTTTGATCACAATTGTTCAGTTGTTAGTGGCCTTAAAATCTAAACCAGTAGATAGGTCTGCCCTAGCAGCGATAAGGAAAACATATAAACTGGCAATCGATAAATGCAAAAATGAGATCAATTAAGAGGCATGGAATGATTTACTTTCTATTGATGTTATTAAAAATAGTGCCAAATTTTGGGATATTGTCAATAAACCTGTTTTTCAAGAATCGATTGTCTCTCCCTTAGATTGTATTATACAGGAGCAAGATTGGTTTAACCATTTTAAATTGATGTATGATGACCAGGGACTCTCAGCCATTACTCCTGAAGTTAAAGCTTATACTCTGATGTTTACGGAGTTAGAAGTCGCAGAGGCCATAGCTCAAATGACTGGCAACAAAGCCCCTGGACCAGACGGTGTCCCAGTCGACCTTTTCAAGTTTGACACTATGTTTTGGTGGAAAATACTGGCTCATGTTTTTAACTCTGCTTGTTAAATAGGACTCCCTAGCTCATGGTCAGAGTCAGTAATTGTCCCAATTTTTAAAAAAGGAGATAGAGGGGATGCAAGCTGTTATAGATCAATATCGCTTATTGACTCTGCAGTTAAGGTACTTGGCAGGGTGATACTTGGTAAATTGACAGCCTGGTTAGCTGAATCCAATATGCTTTCAACCTTGCAATACAGTTTTAGGAAAGGAAGAGGCACTATTGATCAATGCCTCAAACTGCACCTTTTAATTGGGAAGTACACCATTGCCAGGAAGGGAACACTCTACTTTCCTTTCCTTTGACAGAGTGAATAGGTCAAAACTATGGTCAATGCTTCTCAAGTTAGGTGCTGATAAAAATATTGTCTACTTCCTTGCCGATTTGCATAGGGACCTGACTGCTACCGTGAGGTACGACCAAAGGGGGAATTGCACTCAGAGAATACGTATTGCAAATGGTGTGAGGCAGGGGTGTATTTTGGCCCCTTTATTTTTTACTCTTTACATTAATAATCTGGAACAAGTTCTAGGGCAAGCCAGTAAAGACATCCCGCGTGTGGGGGATTCGATCGATCCCGGCACTCCTTTACGCGGATGATGCCGCATTGTTTGCAAGAACGGCGGTTGGTTTACAACTTCTTTTAAACTCCTTTGCCACATTTATGAAATCTCTGGACTTAAGCGTAAACTTTGCAAAATCGCATGCAATGATAATTGCCATTAAGCCTAGAAGGGTTAAAACACTTTATTGTGAGGGCAATGTGATCACTAGGGTCACAACTTTTCCCTATCTGGGCGTTCTATTTGATGAACGAGGTACATGGACTCCGCAATTACATGCAAAGAGGAATGTTTTGGCAAGATCCACCTCCGCTGTTTTAGCATTTGCTCGCAAACTAGGGGCAAAACCAATGCAAGCCCTTTTAAAAATATATGGTGCAAAATGTATCTCCATTGCAACCTATGGTTCGGACATATGGGGTTTTCAAAAGGCAAGTGAAATTCAAGTTGTTGAGAACAAATTTCTAAGAAATTTGTTAGCGGTGCCACAATCCTCACCTACATATATAATCCATCAAGAGCTTGGGATTGGCTTTGTTGAGGACCAAATTGCATTAGCACCTCTCTTGAAATGGATCACAACCTGGCTAAACCCCGAACTAGAACTAAATCGTGAGATAGTAATTGATTGTCTGGCCTTAGATCAAGCTAGCCGCATACCCTGGTTGAGCCATGTTAAAAGTTTGGCGGTGAAACTGGGTCGGCCAGAACTATTTAACTCGCCAGCCAAAATAGTTGAGGGTGACTTGCAGTGGGTAAAGCGTTCCTATCTATATATGGTTACCATGGAGAGAGAAGAAAGGGAGCTGACAAAACCAACTGTACGCGACCATCAATTATTAAAAACATCTCCTGCAATGGAACCATATTTGATTGTGGTATCTAATCCCAACCACCGCTTCCTTTTGACAAGATTTAGGCTAAATCAGCTACATTTCCTTCTTGCCGAACCCCCGAGTTGGAAAAAAGTGGAGGATCTGGGCGTGTGTTCTTGTGATCATTTTTCTGTGCAGGATACGATACATTTTATCTTTTTTTGCGAGCACTTTTTGCACATTCGGAAGCGTTTTATTCCCCCAATTCTAAAAGACAAAGGCTTTTTACAAGTTAAACTGGCACTTATGTATTTACAGTTGCTGTCCAATGTCTGGGAGATTTTTAGCATTGCAAGTTTTCTTACTGCAGCAACTAGGATAAAGAAGAAAAAATGAGTGATTTTTAAGATTGTGACTACATTGATTGATTCTAATGTTTTAAGGATTTTATGAGGTGACATTTTTGCTTGTCTTTATTGACCTATTTGAGAAAAGGAAAAAAAAATGTTTTTTTTTAAAATTGTGTAGACAATTAACGTGGGGGACAATAATGATTCAGTTTATATTAATTGACTTTCATGTTTTATGGCTTTTCTACAAATGTCACACTATAGATTGTTTGTTTGTGACTATTTAATGTGAAGATTTGCGTAAAAACTTTTGCTGCTTATTGACACTTTATTAATTTTTATCTCATGTATAGTATGCTTTTATGGATTTAATTAACCGAATAAAGTACTTTGACTGAGTGTGTGTATGGGTGAGCTAGTGAGGGAATGACAGTCTCAATAGTGTCTTTATGTGTAACTACACATGTTTTAAACTAGTATATGTGACTATTGGTGTATATAAGTGAGTATATGTGAGAGTGAGAGATTGGAAGAGTTCCTGTATGAATAAGTATGTGTTTCTATAAGTGATTGTTTAAAAGACTAAGTATGTGTAAGTTTCTGTAGAAGTAAGTGTGGTGGTGTATGTATAACTGTATATGCAAGTAAATGGATGTTTGATTCTTTAGTAGCAAGAGTGACTATGTGTGTGAGTAACTCTATGGATGAGTGGCGTTGTGTAACAGGATGTATAGGTGTATGAGTACATATGATGATTGAGTACATGTATGAGTGACTGTATAGAACTGTTGGTGAATAAGTGGATGTGTATGTGGATCTTAGAATTACTAAATAGGTTGTTGTAACTGGTATTGGTATGTCCATTGTTTTGAAATTTTTAGTTTCTATTTTTGAATGTGTGTATCAAAGGTTATATTAGGGTGAGAGGAGGTCTGCCACTCTATCACATGGATGATGTCATCAGTGATGTAATTTGAGATGTCATCAGTGATGTCATGAGTGATGTCACTGACCATGTCATGAGTGATGTAATATGTGACGTCATCAGCAGTGCATTGCAGGCGCGCAAGTAATAGTTAGCTGAACTAACTATAACAGGGTAATTTCAATGGTTTTGTACGAGTGAAAAGTCCAGCTAACTATAACGCCCCTGAAACCTATGGTTTTTTCAGTGAATTTCTAAGGTTTTTTAAATGCTAATTCCTAAGTATAATGTGCCTGAAGCCTATGTTTTTTTCAGTGAATTTCAATGGTTTTTTAAATGCTAATTTCTACCTATGCCTACAGAGATAGGACATGTGAAGAAAGAAGAAACGCACAGAAAGAAAAAACTGAAATGCAGAAAGAAGCAACAAAAGTCCTCAAAGACGAAGAAAAGTGCAGGAAAAAGGATAACGTGCAGAAAGAATAAACAGGAGAGCAGAAAGAAGCCTTGTTGCAAAATCATCCTGTACCCTCAACTTTTTCAGACGGATACTGGTGGTAACTGAATCTGACTAACCAGTCCTAGAGCCATTGCTATGTTAAACAACACTTAGAATACAGTGAAAACACCTACATACACTAGGGAACACTATGCGTTGGGGGCCCCCTGTGATTAGCATGACCTCCTCTGTAAGCCCCTAGTATATAATAGGGCAGGGGGATTAAAACTACCTCCTAAAATGAGCCACAGGGCGTGTTTGCACACGTCACCTCAGGCCCCGTCCCCTCCCTTCCCCACTGTGTAAACACGCCCTGTGGCCATTTTAAGTTGGGAGATTAAGTCCCCTTGAATCCTGAGGGTCCCTAGGGGCAAAATAGCCCAGTGGGTACGTCCAGTAGGCGCCATTGCAGAGAGGTGTAAAAAGGGGCATGGCCTGCACCACCTCTCTGCAACGCAGCGCAGTGGTGCTTACTGGAAGCACCTGGTAGGCTAGTTGGCCCCCAGGGTCCCTCAGGATTGAAAGGGAATTATTTCCCCAACTTAAAATGCGCCACAAGGTGTGTTTGCACACGTCACCTCAGGCTCCGTCCCATCTCTTCACCACTGTGTAAACGCGCCCTGTGGCCGTTCTAAGTTGAGAGATTAAGTCCCCTTGAATCCTAAGGGTCCCTAGGGTCAAACTAGCCCACTAGGTACCTCCAGTAAGCACCACAGAGCTGCATTGCAGAGTTGTGTAAAAAGGGGCGTGGCCTCAGAACACCTGTCTGCAACGCAGCTACCTGGCGCATACTGGAGATACCTGTTGGGCTAGTTGGCCCTCAGGGACCCTCAGTATTGAAGGGGAATTAATTCCCCAACTTATAACTCGCCAGGGGCGTGTTTGCAGAGTGCTGCAAGGAGGGGGCGTGGCCTCCGCTGCAATGCTGGTATTTTATTTATTTAAATATTTTAAGAAGGGGGCTGTGTGCCCCCCCTTCTATTTCTGATTTATTGCCCTGGGGACCCCATCCCCCAGGGCCTGCCCCCTAATTTTTTTTTTAGAGGCCTTAATCAGCCCCGGGGACCCCAACCCCCGGGGCATGGCCTTTTTAAAAAAAATTATTTACGAGGGGGGCTGCGTTGCCCCCCTCCTCAGGCCGCTTATGGTCCCGGGGACCCCATCCCCGGGGCCGGCCTTTTTTTTAAATTATTTTTTTATATATATTTATAGAAACACCTAGGACATGCTGGACAAGCCGTACGTACCTATCACCATGACGATTTGCGTGATATTCATTAAAAGGCAACTATGCATACAATGAATCCACGTGGAATGAATTTACACCGCTAGTGTAGCTCTGACGAGTCTGACGCCCTACCGTGCCTAATCCTGGCGCCCCTTCGGTGGGACCTCTCCATGTAGACACCTTTGTCGTTTATTTATACAAACATGGGTAGCTATTGACGGGCACATTTAATACACACGCACACCAAGCCATTCAAAGGGGATTTGACAAAAATTCGACCAAAACTATGTAAGAAACCCTCATCGCGGTTAATAAAACACACATCCACCGCCGGATGTGTAATACTTTTTATTTTACTCTCCGGAAAGGAGACAAACCTTACTTGAGACTCACAGCGCACTCCTGTCTGAGCCCAATGCTGTTCTACACCCACCAGTGCCCGCCGAGTGCCACACACCTCTGTGTTGTATTCCACCAGCTAGTGCGTATGCTTTGGCACTCTCTAGTCCATGTGCACTGTAACACCACCCTGTGAATTTGTTATGCCACACTTGCCTTCGCACGGGTTATATTGCCCCATCTAACGTGCCTTCCTCGATGCCTATGTTATAACGCACAGCGCTATGCCATACATATTACAATCTGGGATCCATATCTTTGTCACAGTGCATATGCAACGTTACACTCACCAGCCCATATTTTATATTACAACTTTAGAGACTAGTTAGGTTACACAACACTGCTCTGTGCATATTACACTCCAAGGTGCATATCGCATAGCACGCGCTAGTGCCTGTGCTATCTCGCGCTCTCCAATGAATCTGTCATTGCGCACAATGTATGCATATTATATTTCACGCCCCGGTTCATCTTATGTCATACTTTTTGGTGCATAGTTTATACCATACACTATATCTAGTTTTCATTTTCAATCGTGCTCTTAGGACTATATTCTATATAACACTGCGTTCACCTACCCTATTCACGGGCATTAGATTGTGCAATGGGGGGTGGAGGGTCAGGGGGTGTTTCTGCCAAGTGAGCCCGGTGTCACAGTCACAAACGTCCTCTTCTTCCTGAATAAAAGTGTGATTATGCTGCATACTTGTTCATATTTTAAGTAGTTCACACAGACACCCATTTTAAAAACAATAACGTTCCTAATACTCGCCTTCTCTGAACAGTTAGCTTGCTGCCCCATCCACCTCCTCCCTATCCTCTGTTGTCTGAATCCATGGACTAGCCTCCTCCCTCCTGCAATGCATGGTCTGATGTGCTGTCACTGCCCTCCATTTAGCATGATGTACCAGTTCACTCCATTGCCCAATTCTATACCCCATCATTGACCTCCTGCTTAGCCTCTATGCTTAGCTTGCTGCCCCTGTTCTCCTTCCCCCTGCCCTCCGATGTCTTTATGCATGCCCCTGCTCCATCCTTTTTGCCTGCCATGTTCCATGGACCTGCCACTCCTATCTACTCTGAGTGTTCTGTTGAGCTGCCACTCCCCTCGCACCTGCCTAGCATTGTCAGATGACTGTAACCTGTCCCTACCACCTCCTGTCCTCCATGGTCCATTTTACTTCCACACCCTTCTGCCCTCCCTGGTCTGTTGTGCTGGCCCCTTCCCCTGAACTCTCTTGTCTGTGCCCAGGTCCTGACCCTCCCTTCAATCCTCCATGGTCCTTTGTGCATGCCCCTGCACCCTCCTTCTTGTCCATCATAGCCATTGTGCTGCCACTAACCCTCCCGCTTGCCATGCATGGTCTTCTGTGCTGCCACAGCCCCTCCCACCTTCCCTGTGTGGTCAGCTAGCTGCCCCTGACCCCCTCCCACCTTCCCTCCATGGTCTGTGTGCGTGCCATCATAGTCTCACTGTTGCTGTCCATGGTGTGTCTTGCTTCTAGTGCCCATCCTGCCTGACCTCCATGGTCATCTTGCTGCCCCTGCCCTGCCCCCTCCCCCCTAGCCCTCTGTTTCAATGTGCAGACCCCTATTCCCTCCCTCCTGGCTTGTCTGTTCCATTGTAATGCCCCTGATCCATCCCTCCTGCCCTTAATGGTCTGTTATGCTGCAGCTTTCTCTTCTATCTGTCCATTATGGTCAGCTAGCTACCATTGCCTCTATCCCCTCTGTTCTCTGTTGTCCATGTGCATGGTCCTGGCAACCTCCCTATTGCTATCTATGGATTGTTGTGCTGCACTCCCGTCCCGCATGCCCTCTGTGGTGTATTGTGCTGCTGCAAACCCTGATGCCTTCCCTGTAGGGTCAGTTTGGTGCACCTCTCCATGTCCCTCTTGTCCTCTCTTATCCGAGTCCATGTCCCTATCCCAATTCCTCCTGCCTTCCATTATCCAATGTACCATACTTGTGAACATTTTGAACTTGGTAAGAGGGAGATTTTGAAAACAAGTGGGGTATTGATTTTCCCTTTGAGTTACTTTGAAAAAGAGGAGATTGTAGACAGGAGACAGATCAAATAAAGCCCATTTGAGCTTAAAAACATTGGACGTTTTCTGGCTGAATTGGGTCTGTGGGCATGTATGGTTTTACTACCACTGCCTCTTCCTTCTGCCCACAATGGTCTATTATATTGCCACAGCCTCTCTTGCCAGTCCTGTATTTGTTGGTGTGTTGCCCCAGCCCCCTTTCCAGTTCCCTCCATAGTCTGTTGTGCTGCCACTGCCCTTCCTGCCTGCCCAGTGTGGTCAAATTGTTGCCTCTGCACTCTCCTACCTGCCTTCAATTTTCAGAGTCCATGCCCCTGGCCTTTGCCTCTCAACAGTATCCTATTGAACAACTAGATTGCTAACATTCTATATTTATTACAAAAGTATGGAACGCCTGACATCATCTTGATGTAATTAAAACTGTAATACCTAGAGCATTTCCTTTAGAATTTACATATATAAGAGGGTCTTAATTGCATCAAAAATATGGTTAGTGCTCTAAAAAACTAAAATGAGGACATATTTTCTGAGTTTTCAAATAGCGACAAAGCACTTTTAAATTATTTGTTATCCTTATGTTTTTTTATCCAGTTGACCACTTGAATAAATGTTGCAGTTAGGGGAGAGGATGTGGTGTTATTTCCAGAGCTGCAGACATTGCAACTGGGGAACCAGGTTGGAGTTTCTGCTCCAGCTCGACATTCTGTGATTCTGGTCAAATCACTTAATCTCCCCATGTCTGCAACCAAAATGAATTTGTTCTTGTGTGATGTAACCAATGCTCATGTAAAGCACTCCAATACCTGACAAGTCTGCACTATATAAAACTGCAAAAACACAAAAAATAAAAAGTGTTTTGCACACTTCTGTCATTGGGCTACATGTGGGCTACATCTGGATATTTGTGCTGCATTTGGGCTTCTTTGACTCTGGTGGCCATCTTGGGAGATTTATTTGTTATGAAGTTTCCTAATTTCCTCATTTACTGCAGTCTCCTCAGTAGGAAATGCTTTCAGTTTTTTACTTTGATTCCATCAAGAAGGTATTCAGATATGTCACACATTTGCAATACATTCTAAATGTTAGCACTCTAGTTGCTCATTAGATCACTGTAGTAAAGCTACTGCTCACCACGGAAGTCTGCTGCTGGTATTAAAAGTGCATGTGTCAGTCTGCATGTCAGAATTTTTTAATGAAAAAGAAGAGGATTTGAGAAGTCAAAATGTGCCCTAATTGTTCTTTCTGCAGCACTAATCATACTTTCTATGGCAAAATGAACCCCCTCATTTTGTTCCTTTTTAAATTAAATGTTTTAAGTGTTACCAGTTTATTCCAATCAAGATGGCTTCAGGTGTGCCATACGTTTGTCATAAGTAAGACAGTAAGCGCTCTAGTTGTTCTTAAGAACACTCTGGGACATTCTGTCATTTGGGCTATACTTGGGCTACATCTGGGTGATATTTGTGCTTCATTTGGGCTCTTTTGTCTCTGGTGGCCATCTTGGGAGACTTATTTGTTATGAAGTTTCCTAATTTCCTCATTTACTGCAGTATCCTCAGTAGGAAATACTTTCAGTTTTTTACTTTGATTCCATCAAGAAGGCATTCAGATGTGTCACACATTTGCCATCAATTCTGAATGTTAGCACTCTAGTTGTTCATTAGATCACTGTAGTAAAGCTACTGCTCACCAGGGAAGTCTGCTGCTGGCATTCAAAGTGCATGTTTCAGTCTGTATGTCAGACATTTTTAATGAAAAAGAAGAGGATTTGAGAAGTCAAAATGTGCCCTAATTGTTCTTTCTGCAGCACTAATCATAATTTCTATGGCAAAATGACCCCCTCATTTTGTTCCTTTGCAAATTAAATGTTTTAAGTGTTACCACTTTATTCCAATCAAGATGGCTTTAGGTGTTCCATACTTTTGTCATAAGTAAGACTGTTAGCGCTCTAGTTGTTCTTTAGAACACTCTGCGACATTCTGTCATTGGGCTATATTTCGGCTACATCTGGGTGATATTTGGGCTACATTTGGGCTCTTTGTCTCTGGTGGCCATCTTGGGAGACTTATTTGTTATGAAGTTTTCTAATTTCCTCATTTACTACAGTCTCCTCAGTAGGAAATACTTTCAGTTTTTTACTTTGATTCCATCAATAAGGCATTCAGATGTATCACACATTTGCCATAAATTCAGAATGTTAGCACTCTAGTTGCTCATGAGATCACTGTAGTAAAGCTACTGCTCACCAGGGAAGTCTGCTGCTGGTATTGAAAGTGCATGTTTCAGTCTGCATGTCAGAAGGTTTTAATGAAATAGAAGAGGATTTGAGAAGTCACTCAAAATGTGCCCTAATTTTTCTTTCTGCATCACTAATCATACTTTCTATGGCAGAATGAACCCCCTCATGTTGTTCCTTTTTAAATTAAATGTTTTAAGAGTTACCACTTTATTCCAATCAAGATGGCTTCAGGTGTGCAATATGTTTGTCATAAGTAGGACTGTAAGCGCTCTAGTTGTTCTTTACAACACTCTGGGAAGCTACAGAGGAACACAAAGGAATCAATTGACAGTCTCTGCCCTTGTTGGATGTACGTGTTTTACTGAGAATGTCAGAATTCATTCTCACATGACTGAGAAAGATAATGTGACTTTACAGAAAATATGCTCTCAATTTAGCTTATAGATCACCTTCCAAACCTCTGTGGGAAAAGCATGAGAAAATAGTTTTCTCTCAAACATGATTCATGATATCTCAGCAGAAGGCTTTTTCACATGGTAAAATCACCTTAGAACACACCACAATTCCTAAAATGAGTATGGTACCATCAACAAATGATTTATAATGTAACTAAAGTCTTAAGACCTTCTATTAACTGCAATGCTTTTTAATGAGGTGCTATCATGTATATTTGTCCCAAGATGGCTGCCAACACTTCTTGGATGAAGTGCTGACCGCCAATCAGATCTCACGATGAGATGTGTGGTTCGGCTCCGCCCAGATATATATGTGATTTTACTTTTTATTTTTTCAGGAACTACTAAACGGATTTACACCATTTATCCAAAAGGCACCACTCTGAACCAAGGTCTACCTTTTTGACAAATTTGGTGTAATTCCGTTCAGCAGTTCGGACTGTAGCTGTGATTAAAGATTCCTATAGAAAATTGCATGGGGAAAGCACATTTTGGGACCCCCCTTTTATCTCAGCCCCCGCTTGACAAATCACCAGAGACATTCAGGATAGGAGCGGACCGGAGCGCCCCACCAGTTTTGAAAATTTTGCGAAGATTCGTCAACCGGCGCCAATGTTATTCCAAATAGAATGTGGCGGATTTCCTATGAATAAAAGGTCCTAACTATAACTACCTACAGCGACCGCCAGTAGGTAATATATATATATATATATATATATATATTCACTGAAAAAACCATGGGTTTTACACACGTTATAGTTAGGAATTAGCATTTAAAAAACCTTGCAAATTCAGTGAAAAAACCATAGGTTTCACACACGTTATAGTTAGCTGGACATTTTACTTGTAAAAAACCATTGAAATTCCCCCGTTATAGTTAGTGCAGGCAACTATAACTCACGCGACCGCAATCCTCTGCTGATGACATATGTGTCTTTATGAAAAAAAAATATTTGTAATATATGTATAGCTAAAATTTAATGGAAGAAGACATGGGCAAATAAGTGTCTAAATACAGTATTAGCATCAGCAGAGGATTGCGGTCGCGTGAGTTATAGTTGCCTGCACTATCTATAACGGGGGAATTTCAATGGTTTTTTACGAGTAAAATGTCCAGCTAACTATAACGTGTGTGAAACGTATGGTTTTTTCACTGAATTTGCAAGGTTTTTTAAATGCTAATTCCTAACTATAACGTGTGTAAAACCCATGGTTTTTTCAGTGAATTTGTACGGTTTTTTAAATGCAAATTTTTTTTGAGATTTTTTGTAAACCTATGTATAAAATAATATATGTACTATATCCTGCATTATGGAAAGGTTTTTTTTGCATTTTTTTCCGTGCGCGTACGGTAAGCTGATGGTACGCGCTCCATACGTCATAAGTACGGTGCGCGTACGTAATAGGATACGCGTACGGTAAGCTGACGCTACGCGCTCCGCACGTCATAAGTACAGCGCGCTTACGTGATACGTGCGTGATGTACGCGTACACGCGGAAGCAACGTCGCGGTTACGCAGGGGCGTGTAATGCGCATGCGCGAGTGCATCTTACGTACGCGCTCCGTAAACGCTCCGTAAGCGTCACGTTTGCGCATGCGTACTTGTTTACGAGCGCGTACCGTGAGCTTACGGAGCGCGCACGGTAGGTCATGTGATCCACAAAGAACACTTTTCATTGGTTGAAATTACTTTCAGTTCCAGAAACTTCCCACACCACACCCATTCCCCTCATTACTGCTTGAAAGAACACTTTTCATTGGTTGAAACTACTCTCAGTTCCAGAAACTTCCCACACCACACCCATTCCCCTCATTACTGCTCGTGATTCTCTAGGAGCAGGAGCTGAATTGTCTTTGGGATACAATGGCAGAACAGCAGACCTCTTCTGAGAGTGAGGCTAGCAGCACCACCATCATCCAGAGAAGGAGGAAACAGAAGAATTATTTTGTATGGGAGTATTTTACTTTTCCAGAGGGGGAGAAAAAGGTCAATGCTCCACTGGTCACTTGCACACTTTGTGACCGTGTTTTATCAAGAGGAAATCCTAGGAAAAAGTATTCCTTTGGAAATCACTCTATGATGAGACACCTTAGGGATAAACATCCCAGGACCTTTGCTTGACATACTGGAGAAAACTCTTCAGTAAGTCACCAGAGCCCAACCTCAGAAGCTCAGCCGAGTACATCATCGGCAGCTCAGCTGAGCCCTTCCTCTGAGGTGGGAGCATCACCTTCTTCTGCTCCTCTGGACGTTAACCCTCGATTTGGGAGGGTTGTAATGAGGTGTATAACGTGTTCTGGTCTTATTGTTTTTGGGGAGACCAGTGTTCCCCTTATTAACAATAAGATAGACCAGCACGTTTGTAGACGCTCATAATATTCCCATTCTTTCTTTCCTCCATCCCTGTATGAACCCAACGGCTCTTTTAAGAGCCAACCTTACCTCACAATTATTTTTAATTTTTTTTAAGCTTTCCTTTTTGAAAATTTTTTTTTACCGTGCGCGTACGGCACGCGTAATTACGCGAATTTCGCGGAATTTCTCCGTTTACGCCGTGCGCGTACGCTGCGCGCATTCGGCAATTTTTTTAAAAAAAATTTAAATTAATTTTTTACCCTTGGGGGTCCTTCTAAGACCCCCTGACAAAGGCTAGGGGGTCAGGAACTGTCCAGCCTGCCCCCTTTTCACGTTATCCACCTTTGTTTTACACCCCCTCAGACTGCGAGAGACAAAATGGTGGCCGACACTTCCTGATTTCGACCGATTCGAATGTTTACTAAGATCTAACAACCAATCAGAATCGCGCTCGCGGACAGCACCGTGCGCGTACGGTAAGCGCACGGTAAGCGCACGGAGCGCTGCCACAGATATATATATTGATTTAAATACTATTTTCTCAGGACCTACTGAACAGATTTACACCAGACCTACAAAAGGCACTTCCTTGACCTGTGGACTACCTCTCTGCCAAATTTCAAGTAATTCTGATCAGCCGTTCGTGCTGTAGCTGTGTCTAAACGTCCTATGGAAAAATGCATGGGGAAAACGCGTTTTGGGACCCCCTTTTTTCTCAGCCCCCGCTTGACGAATCCCCCCGAGACTTTCAAGGTAGGAGCGGAGCGTAGCGCCCCATTAGTTTTGAAAATTTCGCGAGGATTCGTCGACCGGCACCAAAGTTATTCCAAATAGAATGTTGCGGATTTCCTATGGAAACAGGGTCCTAACTATAACTATCTACTGGCGACCGCCAGTAGATAATATATATATATATATATATATATATTACCTACTGGCGGTCGCCAGTAGGTAGTTATAGTTAGGACCCCTTTTCCATAGGAAAACCTCAACATTCTATTTTGAATAACTTTGGCGCCGGTCGATGAATCCTCGCGAATTTCTCAAAATAGGTGGGGCGCTACGCTCCGCTCCTACCCTGAAAGTCTCGGGGGGATTCGTCAAGCGGGGGCTGAGATAAAAGGGGGGTCCCAAAACGCGTTTTTCCCATGCATTTTTCCATAGGACCTTTAGAACGAGCTACAGCCCGAACGGCTGAACAGAATTACTAGAAATTTGGCAGAGAGGTAGTCCCTAGGTCAAGGAAGTGCCTTTTGTAGGTTTGGTGTAAATCTGTTCAGTAGATTCTGAGAAAATAGCCTTTAAATCAATATATATATCTGAGCCCGCTTACGGTACGCTTACCGTACGCTTACCGTAAGCGTACGGTGGCGTGCGCGAGCGCGATTCTGATTGGCTCTTAGATCTTAGTAAACATTCGAATCGGCCGAAACCAGGAAGCGGCGGCCGCCATTTTGTCTCTCGCACTGAGTGTTGTTTATCAAACAAGATGGCCAAAAACATGTTACGGGGCTGTTTTGACAACTCCCTCCCACATAGTCATGTTGAGGGAGTCCCCAAACATCCCCCAAGAGCAAAAACGGTTTTATTTTTTTTTCGGCAATTTCGCCGAGTACGCTTACCGTACGCTTACCGTAAGCGTACGGTAAAAAAAAAATAAAAAAATAAAAAAAACACTATCCACACTTACCCCACCCCCTGTGCTTAATAGGTAAAAAAAACTAAATTTTGGCAACATGAAATTATAAAATCGAAATAAAAAAAACACTATCCACATTGACCCCACCCCCTGTGCTTTTGGTGGCCGAAGGCCACCAAATGTACAGGGCTTATTAAAGTTGATAAAAACCGTGCACGGAACGAACTGCGTTAAGTGGGCGCGCACGCCTCGAATGGTGTAAAGTAACTTAGCATTTAAAAAACCGTACAAATTCACTGAAAAAACCATAGGTTTCACACACGTTATAGTTAGGAATTAGCATTTAAAAAACCTTGCAAATTCACTGAAAAAACCATAGGTTTCACACATGTTATAGTTAGCGGAAATTTTAATGATAAAAAACCAGTGAAATTGCCCCGTTATAGTTAGTGCTGGCAACTATAACTCACGCGACCGCAATCTTCTGCTGATGACATATGTGTCTTTATGAAAAAAAAATATTTGTAATATATGTATAGCTAAAAATGTATGGAAGAAGACATGGGCAAATAAGTGTCTAAATACAGTATTAGCATCAGCAGAGGATTGCGGTCGCGTGAGTTATAGTTGCCAGCACTAACTATAACGGGGCAATTTCACTGGTTTTTTATCATTAAAATTTCCGCTAACTATAACATGTGTGAAACCTATGGTTTTTTCAGTGAATATATATATATATATATATATATATATATAAAACATGTTTAAACTTTACAGAACCAACCAAGTCACTGGATGATGTCATCAGTGATGTCATCAGTGATGTCATTTGAGATGTCATCAGTGATGTCACTGACCATGTCATGAATGATGTAATATGTGACAGCATCAGCAGTGCATTGCGGGGGCACGAGTTATAGTTGGCTCAACTAACTGTAACGGGCGAATTGCTCTGGTTTTGCACTAGTGAAATGTCCAACTAACTATAACGTCCCTGAAACTTATGGTGTTTTCTTCAGTGAATCTCTATTGTTTTTTAAAGGCTAATTTCTAACTATAAAGTCCCTTAAGTCTATGGTTTTTTCAGTGATTTTCAAAGGTTTTTTAAATGATCATTTCTAGCTATAACGTCCCTGAAACCTGTGATTTTCTTCAGTAAATTTCTAAAGTTTTTTAAATGCTAATTTCTAACTATAACAACCCTGAAACCTGTGTTTTTTTCAGTGAATGTCTAATGGTTTTTCAATGCTAATTTCTAACTACATCTAGATAGGTAACACATGTGCAGAAAGAGAAAGATAGGCGCAAAAAGAAGCAAGAGCAGTGCAGAAAGAAGCAAGAGAAGTACAGAAAAAAGCAAGAGAGGTGCAAAAAGAGGAAAATAGGTACAGAAATAAGCAAGAGAAGTGCGGAAAGAAGCAAGAGAGTTGTGAAAAGAAGAGAGTGAGGTGCAGAAATAAGAGAGTGAGGTGCAGAAATAGGAGAGGCAAGAGTGGAGTAGAAAGCCAAGAGAGGTGCAGAAAGAGGCAAGAGATGTGCAGAATCAGGCAAGAGAGGTACAGAAAGAGGCAAGAGAGGTTTAGAAAGGGACAATACTTGTGCAGAAAGAGGCAAGAGATATGCAGAGGGGTGCAGAAAGAAGAGAGTGAGCTGCAGAAAGAGTGAGGAGAGGTGTAGAAAGAGGCAAGAGAGGTGCAGAAAGAAGAGAGTGAGTTGCAGAAAGAATCAAGAGAAGTGCAGACAGAGGCAAGAGAGGTGCAGAAAGGCAACAGTGGTGCAGAAAGAGGCAGGAAAGGTACAGAAATAAGCAAGAGAAGTACAGAAAGAAGCAAGAGAGGCACAGAAAGAAGCAAAAGTTGCAAAAAGAAACGAGTGAGGTGCAGAAAGAGGAAGAAAGTGCAGAAAGAGGCCATTGAGGTGCAGAAATAGGCAAGAGAGGCACAGAAAGAGGCAAGAGAGGTCCAGAAAGAAGAAGAAAGGTGCAGAAAGAGGCAAGAAAGATGCAGAAAAAATAAAAAAGGTGTGGAAAGAAGCAAGAGAAGTGCAGAAAGAAACAAGAGAGGTGCAGAAAGAAGCAAAAGTTGCAAAAAGAAACGAGTGAGGTGCAGAAAGAGGAAGACAGTGCAGAAAGAGGCCATTGAGGTGCAGAAATAGGCAAGAGAGGCACAGAAAGAGGCAAGAGAGGTCCAGAAAGAAGAAGAAAGGTGCAGAAAGAGGCAAGAAAGATGCAGAAAAAATAAAAAAGGTGTGGAAAGAAGCAAGAGAAGTGCAGAAAGAAACAAGAGAGGTGCAGAAAGAAGAGAGTGGGGTGCAGAAAGAGGCAAGAGAGATGCAGAAAGAGGCAATAGAGGTACAGAAAGAGGCAAGAGTGGAGTAGAAAGCCAAGAGAGGTTTGTCAACCAGCGCCAAAGTTATTCCAAATAGAATGTTGCGGATTTCCTATGGATAATAGGTCCTAACTATAACCACCTACTGGCGAGCGCCAGTAGGTAATATATATATATATATATATATATATATATATATATATATATAAATTCACTGAAAAAACCATAGGTTTCACGGGTGTTATAGTTAGCTGGACTTTTCACTTGTACAAAACCATTGAAATTCCCCCGTTATAGTTAGTTCAGCTAACTATAAGTCGCGCGCCCGCAATGCACTGCTGATGACGTCACATATTATATCACTCATGACATGGTCAGTGACATCACTCATGACATCACTGATGACATCTCAAATGACATCACTGATGACATCACTGATGACATCATCCAGTGAATGTGTGTTGTTCTGAAAATTAAATATGTTTTATATATGTATATCTCAAGGTCGATGGAAGAATAAATGGGTATATAAGTGTTTAAATGGATGATTTGTTTTTGAAAAATTGATTGTGTAACTGACTGATTAAGTGTATCATAGTGAATACATGGCTTAGTGAGTAATGTTTAAATATGTAAATATCTGTATCAGTCTCTCACTTTGTGTATAAGTGGCTGCATGGGTTGGTGAGTAGCTACATGGGTGTCTATACAGGTTATTAGTTGGTTTTTTGAGTATCAGTCTGAGTGTCTGCATGGTTCGGTGGGGGTATTACGTAGTGCATAGGTGCATGAATGAGTGACTCACTGTTTGTATGTGTTGAACACAGCATGTGTGCAGGACTGTATGGGTGGATGAGTGTGTGTATGGGTGTGTTAGTGAGTGAATGACTGTCTCAATAGTGTCTTTATGAGTAACTACATATGTTTTAAACTAGTATATGTGACTATTGGTGTATATAGGTGAGTATATGTGAGAGTGAGAGATTGAAAGAGTTCCTGTATGAATAAGTATGTGTTTCTATAAGTGATTGTTTAAAAGACTAAGTATGTGTACGTTTCCGTAGAAGTAAGTGTGGTGGTGTGTGTATAACTGTATATGCAAGTAAATGTATGTTTGATTCTTTATTAGCATGAGTGACTATGTGTGTGAGTAACTCTATGGATTAGTGGCATTGTGTAACAGGATGTATAGGTGTATGAGTACATATGATGAGTGAGTACATGTATGAGTGACTGTATAGGACTGTTGGTGAATGAGTGGATGTGGATGTGGATCTTAGAATTACTGAAGAGGTTGTTGTAACTGGTATTGGTATGTCCATTGTTTTGAAAATTTTAGTCTCTATTTTTGAATGTGTGTATCAAAGGTTATATTAGGGTGAGAGGAGGTCTGCCACTCTATCACAAGGATGATGTCATCAGTGATGTCATCAGTGATGTCATTTGAGATGTCATCAGTGATGTCATGAGTGATGTCACTGACCATGTCATGAGTGATGTAATATGTGACGTCATCAGCAGTGCATTGCGGGCGCGCGAGTTATAGTTAGCTGAACTAACTATAACGGGGGAATTTCAATGGTTTTGTACAAGTGAAAAGTCCAGCTAACTATAACACCCGTGAAACCTATGGTTTTTTCAGTGAATTTCTGAGGTTTTTTAAATGCTAATTCCTAACTATAACGTGCCAGAAACCTATGGTTTTTTCTGTGAATTTCAAAGGTTTTTTAAATTCTAATTTCTATCTATGCCTACAGAGATAGGACATGTGAAGAAAGAAGAAAAAATGCACAGAAAGAAACAAAAGAAGTGCAGAAAGAAGCAACAGAAGTCCTCAAATACGAAGATAAGTGCAGGAAGAAGGATAACGTGCAGAAAGAACAAAAAGAAGAGCAGAAAGAAGCCTAGTTGCAAAATCATCCTGTATCCTCAACTTTTTCAGACAGATACTGGTGGTAACTGAGTCTGACTAACCAGTCCTAGAGCCAGTGCTATGTTAAAAGACACTTAGAATACAGTGAAAACACCTACATACACTAGGGAACATTATGCGTTGGGGTCCCCCTGTGATTAGCATGACCTCCTCTGTAAGCCCCTAGTATATAATAGGGCATGGGGATTAAAACTACCTCTTAAAACAGGCCAAAGGGCATTTTTGCACACATTAACTCAGGCCCGTCCCCTCCCTTCACCACTGTGTAAACACGCCCTGTGTCCGTTTTTAGTTGGGAGATTAAGTTCATTTGAATCCTGAGGGTCCCTAGGGTCCAACTAGCCCACTAGGTACCTCCAGTAAGTGCCACAGAGCTGCGTTGCAGAGAGGTGTAAAAAGTTGCACGGCCTGGACCACCTCTCTGCAATGCAGCTCAGTGGCGCTTACTGGAAGCACTTGGTGGGCTAGTTAGCCCCCAGGGGCCCTCAGTATTGAAGGGAAATTATATCCCCAATTTAAAACGTGCCATAGTGCGTGTTTGCACACGTCACCTCAGGCCCCGTCCCCTCCCTTCACCACTGTGTAAACGCGCCCTGTGGCTGTTCTAAGTTGAGAGATTAAGTCCCCTTGAATCCTAAGGGTCCCTAGGGTCAAACTAGACCACTAGGTACCTCCAGTAAGCGACACAGAGCTGCGTTGCAGAGAAGTGTAAAAAGGGGCTTGGCCTCAGAACACCTGTCTGCAGCGCAGCTCCCTGGCGCATACTGGAGATGCATGTTGGGGGCGTGTTTGCAGAGTGCTGCACGGAGGGGGCATGGCCTCCGGCACGATGCCAGTCTTTTATTTATTTAAATTTTTTAAGAAGGGGGGCTGTGTGGTTCCCCTTCTTATTCTAATTTATTGGCCCTGATGACCCCATCCCCCAGTGCCTGTCTCCTAATTATATTTTTTTGACCCCAATCCCCAGGGCCGGCCACTGTTTTTTAATATTTAAAAAAAAATATATATTTATAGACCTAGGACATGCTGGACAAACCGTACGTACCTATCACCATGACGATTTGCGTGATATTCATTAAAAGGCGACTATGCATGCAATGAATCCACGTGGAATGTATTTACACCACTAGTGAAGCTCTGACATGTCTGATGCCCTGCCGTGCCTAATCCCGGTAGACACCCTTGTCGTTTATTTATACAAACATGGGTAGCTATTGACGAGCACATTTAATACACATGCACACCAAGCCATTCAAAGGGGATTCAACAAAAATTCGACCAAAACTATGCAAGAAACCCCCCTCACGGTTAATATAACACACATCCACTGCCGGATGTGTAATACTTTTTATTTTACTCTCTGGAAAGGGGACGAACATCACTTGAGAGTCACAGAGCGCTCCGGACAGAGCCCAATGCTGTGTTACACCCACCATTGCCTGGCGAGTGCCACACACCTCTGTGTTGTATTCCACTAGCTAGTGCATATGCTATGACGCTCTCTAGCCAATGTGCACTGTAACACCACCCCGTGAATATGTCATGCCACACTTGTCTTCGCACGGGTTATATTGCCCCATCTAACGTGCCTTCCTCGATGCCTATGTTGTAACGCACAGTGCTATGCCATACATATTACAATCTGGGATCCATATCTTTGTCACAGTGCATATGCAACGTTACACTCCCCAGCACATATTTTATATTACAACTTTAGAGACTAGTTAGGTTACACAACACTGCCCTGTGCATATTACACTCCAAGGCGCATATCGCATAGCACGCGCTAGTGCCTGTGCTATCTCGCGCTCTCCAATGAATCTGTCATTGCGCACAATGTATTGCATATTATATTTCACGCCTGGTTCATCTTATATCACACTTTTTGGTGCATAGTTTATACCATACACTATATCTAGTTTTCATTTTCATTCGTGCTCTCAGGACTATGTTCTATATAACACTGTGTTCACCTACCCTTTTCACGGGCATTACATTTTGCGATAGGGGGTGGAGGGTCAGGGGGTGTTTTTGCCAAGTGAGCCCGGAGTCACAGTCACTAACGTCTTCTTCTTCCTGAATAAAAGTGAGATTATGCTGCATACTTGTTCATATTTTAAGTAGTTCGCACAGACACAATGTTTTAAAAACAATAAAGTTCCTAATACCCGCCTTCTCTGAACAGTTAGCTTGCTGCCCCATCCCCCTCCTCCCTATCCTCTGTTGTGTGAATCCATGGACTAGCCTCCTCCCTCCTGCCATGCATGGTCTGATGTGCTGCCACTGCCCTCAATTTAGTATGATGTACCAGTCCACTCCTCCTGCCCTCCATTGCCCAATTCTATTCCCCATCATTGACCTCCTGCTTAAACTCTGTGCTTAGCTTGCTGCCCCTATTCTCCTTCCCCCTGCCCTCCGATGTCTTTGTGCATGCCCCTGCTCCATACTTTTTGCCCACCATGTTCCATGGACCTGCCACTCCTATCTACTCTGAGTGTTCTGTTGAGCTGCCACTCCCCTCCCACCTGCCTAGCATTGTCAGATGACTATAACCTGTCCCTGCCACCTCCACCCTGCCTGTCCACATGCCATGCCCCTATCCTCTTCCTCCTGTCCTACATGGTCCATTGTACTGCCACACCCTTCTGCCCTCCCTGGTCTGTTGTGCTGCAACTGCTCCTCCTGCCTGCCCCGTGTGGTCTGTTGTGAGGCCCCTTCCCCTGAACTTTCTTGTCCTTGCACAGGTCCTGACCCTCCCTTCTATCCTCCATCGTCCTTTGTGCATGCCCCTGCACCCTCCTTCTTGCCCATCATATCCATTGTGCTGCCACTAACCCTCCCACTTGCCATGCATGGTCTTCTGTGCTGCCATGGCCCCTCCCACCTTCCCTGTGTGGTCAGTTAGCTGCCCCTGACCCCCTCCCACCTTCCCTCCATGGTCTGTGTGTATGCCATCACAGTCTCACTGTTGCTCTTCGTGGTGTGTCTTGCTTCTAGTGCCCATCCTGCCTTACCTCCATGACTATCTTGCTGCTCCTGCCCTGCCCCCTTGCCCCCCAGCCCTCTATTTACATGTGCAGACCCCTACTCCCTCCCTCCTGGCTTGTCTGTTCCATTGTAATGCCCCTGATCCGTCCCTCCTGCCCTTTATGGTCTGTTATGCTGCAGCTTTCTCTCCTGTCTGCCCATTATGGTCAGCTAGCTACCATTGCCTCTTGCCCCTCTGTTCTCTGTTGTCCATGTGCATGGTCCTGTCCCCTCCCTCTTGCTTTCTATGGATTGTTGTGCTGCACTCCCGTCCTACATGCCCTGTGTGGTGTATTGTGCTGCTGCAAACCCTGATGCCTGCCCTGCAGGGTCAGTTTGGTGCACCTCTCCATGTCCCTCCTGTCCTCTGTTATCCAAGTCCATGTCCCTACCCCATTTCCTTCCATGATCCAAAGTACCATACTTGCGAACATTTTGAACTTGGTAAGAGGGAGATTTTGAAAAAAAACTGGGGTATTGATTTTCCCCTTTGAGTTACATTGAAAAAGAGGAGATTGTAGACAGGAGACAGATCAAATAAAGCCCATTTGAGCTTAAAAACATTGGACGTTTCCTGGCTGAATCGGGTCTGTTGGCATGTATGGTTGTACTACCATTGCCTCTTCCTTCTGCCCACATTGGTCTATTACATTGCCACAGCCTCTCTTGCAAGTCCTGTATTGTTGGTTTGTTGCCCCTGCCCCCCTTTCCACTGCCCTCCATAGTCTGTTGTGCTTCCACGGCCCTTCCTGCCTGCTCAGTGTGGTTAAATTGTTGCCTTTGCACCCTCCTACCTGCCTTCAATTTTCAGAGTCCGTGCCCCTGGCCTCTGCCTCTCAACAGTATCCTAATGAACAACTAGATTGCTAACATTCTATATTTATTACAAAAGTGTGGAACGCCTGACATCATCTTGATGTAATCAAAACTGTAATACCTAGAGCATTTCCCTTAGAAATTACATATATGAGAGGGTCTCATTGGCATCAAAATTATGGTTAGTGCTCTAAAAGACTAAAATAAGGACATATTTTCTGAGTTTTCAAATAGCGACAAAGCACTTTTAAATTATTTGTTATCTTTATGTTTTTTTATCCAGTTGACCACTTGATTAAATGTTGCACTTAGGGGAGAGGATGTGGTGTTACTTCCAGAACTGCAGACTTTGCAACTGGGGAACCAGGTTGAAGCTTCTGCTTCAGCTCGACATTCTGTGATTCTGGTCAAATCACTTAGTCTCCCCATGTCTACAACCAAAATGAATTTGTTCTTGTGTGATGTAACCAATGCTCATGTAAAGCACTCCAATACCTGACAAGTATGCACTATATAACACTGCAAAAACACAAAATAATAAGTGTTTTGCACACTTCTGTCATTGGGCTATATTTGGGCTACATCTGGGTGATTTTGGGCTACATTTGGGCTCTTTTGTCTCCGGTGGCCATCTTGGGAGATTTATTTGTTATGAAGTTTCCTAATTTCCTCATGTACTGCAGTAGGAAATGCTTTCAGTTTTTTACTTTGATTTCATCATGAAGGTATTCAGATATGTCACACATTTGCCATAAATTCTGAATGTTAGCACTCTAGTTGCTCATTAGATCACTGTAGTAAAACTACTGTTCACCATGGAAGTCTGCTCCTGGTATTAAAAGTGCATGTTTCAGTCTGCATGTCAGAATTTTTTAATAAAATAGAAGAGGATTTGAGAAGTCACTCAAAATGTGCCCTCATTTTCTTTCTTCAGCATTAATCATAATTTCTATGGCAAAAAGAAACCCCTCATTGTGTGCCTTTTTAAATTAAATGTTTTAAGTGTTACCAGTTTATTCCAATCAAGATGGCTTCAGGTGTGCCATAATTTTGTCATAATGAAGACAGTAAGCGCTCTAGTTGTTTTTCAGAACATTCTGGGACATTCTGTCATTGGGCTATACTTGGGCTACATCTGGGTGATATTTGGGCTACATTTGGGCTCTTTTGTCTCTGGTGGCCATCTTGGGAGACTTATTTGTTATGAAGTTTCCTAATTTCCTCATTTACTGCAGTCTCCTCAGTAGGAAATACTTTCAGTTTTTTACTTTGATTCCATCAAGAAGGCATTCAGATGTGTCACACATTTGCCATAAATTCAGAATGTTAGCACTCTTTTTGCTCATTAGATCACTGTAGTACAGCTACTGCTCACCAGGGAAAACTGCTGCTGGTATTCAAAGTGCATGTTTCAGTCTGCATGTCAGAATTTTTTAATGAAATAGAAGAGGATTTGAGAAGTCACTCAAAATGTGCCCTAATTTTTCTTTCTGGAGCACTAATCATACTTTTTATGGAAAAATGAACCCCCTCATTTTGTTCCTTTTTAAATTAAATGTTTTAAGAGTTACAACTTTAATCCAAGCAAGGTGGCTTCAGGTGTGCCATACGTTTATCATAAGTAGGACTGTTAGCGCTCTAGTTGTTCTTTGGAACACTCTGGGAAGCTGCAGTAGAACACAAAGGAATCAACTGACAGTCTCTGCCCTTGTTGGATGTACATGTTTTACTGAGAATGTCAGACTTCATTCTCACATGACTGAGAAAGATAATGTGAATTTACAGTAAATAAGCTCTCAGTTTAGCTTATAGATCACCTTCCAAACCTCTGTGGTAAAAGCATGAGAAAATATTTTTCTCTCAATCATGATATCCCAGCAGAAGGCTTTTTCACATGGTGAAATCACCTTAGAACATACCACAATTCCTAAAATGAGTATGGTACCATCAACAAATGATTTATAATATAACTAAAGTCTTAAAACCTTCTATTAACTGCAATGCTTTTTAATGAGGTGCTATCATGTATATTGGTCCCAAGATGGCTGCCAACACTTCTTGGATGAAGTGCTGACAGCCAATCAGATCTCAGGATGAGATGTGTGGTTAGGCTCCGCCCACATATATATATGCTTTTAAATGCTATTTTCTCAGGAAATACTGAACAGATTTACACCAGACCTGCAAAAGGCACTTCCTTGACCTTATGGCTACCTCTCTGCCAAATTTCAAGTAATTCTGTTCAGCCGTTCGGGCTGTAGCTGTGTCTAAAGGTCCTATGGAAAAATGCATGGGGAAAACGCGATTTGGGACCCCCCTTTTTTCTCGACCCCTGCTTGACGAATCACCCCGAGACTTTCAGGATAGGAGCTGAACGGAGCGCCCCATTAGTTTTGAAAATTTCGCGAGGATTCGTCAACCGGCGCCAAAGTTATTCAAAATAGAATTTTGAGATTTCCTATGGAAACTAGGTTGTAACTATAACTATCTACTGATAGATAATATGTATATATATATATATATATATAACTATCTACTGTAGATAATATGTATATATATATATATATATATATATATATATATATATATATATATATATATATATATATATATATATATATATATATTCACTTAAAAAACCATAGGTTTCACACATGTTATAGTTAGCTGTACATTTCACTCGTAAAAAACCAATGAAATTCCACGTTATAGTTATACCAGGTAACTATAACTTGCGCGCCCACAATAAACTGCTGATGACGTCACATAGTACATCACTCATGACATGGTCAGTGACATCACTCATGACATCAATGATGACATCTGAAATTACACATTGTGGATTGCGGTCGCGCAAGTTATAGTTACCTGATCTAACTATAACGTGGAATTTCATTGGTTTTTTACGAGTGAAATGTACAGCTAACTATAACATGTGTGAAACCTATGGTTTTTTAAGTGAATTTGCAAGGTTTTGTAAATGATAATTCCTAACTATAACGTGTGTGAAACCTATGGTTTTTTCTGTGAATTTGTACGTTTTTTTAAATGCTAAGTTATGTATTTATTTTTTATTTTTTTTTCTGGTTTTTCACTATGCGCACACCCTGCGTTTTGGGACTCCCCTTTTTTCTCAGCCCCCGCTTGACGAATCCCCCCGAGACTTTCAGGGTAGGAGCGGAGCGTAGCGCCCCATTAGTTTTGAAAATTTCGCGAGGATTCGTCGACCGGCGCCAAAGTTATTCCAAATAGAATGTTGCGGATTTCCTATGGAGACACGGTCCTAACTATAACTATCTACTGGCGACCACCAGTAGATAATATATATATATATATTCACTTAAAAAACCATAGGTTTCACACATGTTATAGTTAGGTGGACATTTCACTCTAAAAAACCAATGAAATTCCCCCGTTATAGTTAGTTGAGAGAACTATAACTCGCGCGCCCGCAATCCTCTGCTCATGACGTCACATTTTACATCACTCATGACATGGTCAGTGGCATCACTCATGACATCACTGATGACATCATCCTTGTGATAGAGTGGCGGTCGCGCGAGTTATAGTTATCTCAACTAACTATAATGGGGGAATTTCATTGTTTTTTTACAAGTGAAATGTCCACCTAACTATAACATGTGTGAAACCTATGGTTTTTTAAGTGAAATTGCAAGGTTTTTTAAATGCTAATTCCTAACTATAACGTGTGTGAAACCTATGGTTTTTTCAGTGAATTTGTACGTTTTTTTAAATGCTACGTTATGTATTTATTATTATATTTTTTATATATTTATTTTACAATAAACTACGTATTAAATTATTATTTTTTTAATGGTTTTTCACCGTGCGCGCACCCCGCGATTTAAAAAAAATACTCTCTACCCTGCCCCCTTTTCACGTTCGCCTCCTTCCTTTTTCACTCTCGCACTCAAAAAAAACAAAATGGCGGCCGACACTTCCTGATTTCGACCGATTCGAACGTTGACTAACATGTAACCACCAATCAGAATTACTCTCGCGCACGTTAGGGTGCGCGCACCGTGCACGCACGGTGCGCGGCTATAGATATTTATGTACTTTAACTGCAATTTTCTCAGGAACTACTGAACAGATTGACTCCATATATGCAAAAGGCACATCCCTGACCTGAGGACTACCTCTTTGCCAAATTTCAAGTAATTCTGTTCAGCCGTTCGGGCTGTACCTTCGACTAAAGGTCCTATGGAAAAATGCATGGGGAACACGCATTTTGGGACCCCCCTTTTTTCTCACCCCGCTTGACGAATTCCCCCGAGACTTTCAGGGTAGGAGTTGAGCAGAGCGCCCCATTAGTTTTGAAAATTTCGCGAGGATTCGTCAACCGGCGCCAAAGTTATTCAAAATAGAATTTTGAGATCCTATGGAAACATGGTCCTAACTATAACTATCTACTGGCGAGAAACACGGTCCTAACTATAACTATCTACTGGCGACCGCCGGTAGATAATATATATATATATATATATATATATATATATATATATATATATATATATATATATATATATATATATATATATATATATATATATATATATATATATATATATATATATATATATATTCGGACGTTATAGTTAGTTATCGTTAGTTCAGCTAACTATAAGTCGCGACCCCGCAATGCACTGCTGATGACATCACATATTACATCACTCTTGACATGGTCAGTGACATCACTGATGACATATCAAATGACATCACTCATGACATAATCCATGTGATAATCTGATGCATCTTCTCACACCCTAATATAACCTTTGATACACTTGTTCTAAATTACAGACTGCCATTCTCAAAACCATAGACACTTCAAAACCAATAACTACATACCCACTCACTGATTCTTATGTCTACACACACATCCACTCACTCACCAATACAGTCAGTCATACTTTTGGTCACTCATCAGTACAGGTCTATCATATGCACTCATACACCTATATAGACACTCACACACCGCCAATCATCCATAGTGTTACTCACACACCTAGTCAATCATGCAAAGAATTAATCAAACTCACATTTACTCACCTATACAGTTATACACACACCACCTCACTTACTCATATAGATACTGACACATACTTACGCTCTTATACAATCACTGATACAAGGACACAAGAGGACCTCATCACCCCACCAACAGTGCGCCAAGAAGCGCGTTTGCAGAGTGGTGTAAAAAGAGGCGTGGCCTTGAACCACCTCTCTGCAACACAGCTCTGTGGTTCATATTGGAGGTACCTGGTGGGCTAGTTGGCCCCCAGGGACCTTCAGAATTCAAGGGGAATTAATTCCCCATCTCGCAATGCACCAGGGGGCACATTTGCAGAGTGGTGGAGAAAGGGGGCATGGCCTCTGGCGAGATGCCAGCTTTTTTTTCTTTCTTTTTTTAACAAGGGGGGTCATGTGACCCCCCTTTTTAAAACTTTTTTGGAGCCCTGGGGACCCCATCCCCCAGGGCCTGGCCCCAAGTAAAAAAAAACATGAAGGGGGCCACTAGGCCCCCCTCCGAGGCCAATTATGGCCCCGGGACCCCATCCCCAGGGGCTGGCCTTTTCATTTTTTTACTTGAGGGGGCTGCGTGGCCCCCCTCCCGGGCCACTTTTTGGCCCCGGGGACCCCATCCCCTGGGGCCTGGCATCTGTGATTGGGACTGTGGGGGATCCACAATGCCCCCACAGTCCCACTGGCTCCCCGTCGCCTGAGCGAGCTGGCATTGCTTTTGAGCAAGGAGAGCTGCTTACATGCAGCTCCCCTTGCTCAAAAGCAATTCTGCTTTGCTTCATTGAAGCAAGAGCAGGTTTCCCTGCTTGCTACGCGGCTCCCACCCTGCCATAGCAAATGGCAATGTCCTGAGACAATGCAGGAGCTGGGCCTGGGCGGTGCCGGTCCACAGGGCCATCGAGGGCTCCTGGATGGGTGCCCCTGCCTTCATTTTGAAAGCCTCGGGGAGGGGGTGGACCCAGGGGCTTGGGGGTCCATAACGGACCCCCCAATTTCCATATTTAGTGCCCCGGGAGGTGGTGGTCCCCGTGGTGTGTGTGGGGGCTCTTCCCCCCACACATCATTTATTATATAAATCAGAGCCCTGGGGAGGTGGCGGTCCCCAGGGCAACATGGGGGTATTGGGACTCCCACGCACATTTGTTTTCAAGCCCTGGGGAGGTGGCGGTCCCCGGGGCTACAGGGGGCTGCAGTGCCCACCACATATTAGCCTTGGGGAGGTGGCAGTCCCCATCACTGCGGGGGGCCCCACGGGCACCCGCAAAATATTTGGTGAATGCCCCAGGACCTTGCCCACCCGGGGGCTTAACAAGAACGAATGTGGGAGCCCGCGCTTCATTTGTTTTTTTTTAATGCTTTTTTTTGGCCTGGGGGTCCTTGTGGGACCCCCTGAGCAGGCCTAGGGGGTCAGGGTGTTTCTACCTTGCCCCCTTTTCTTAATTTTTCACTTTTGTTTGACCCTTTTTCTTGTGACTCGGTTACCGAGTCACAAGATGGCTGCCAACAGTTTCTGGTTTGAAGTGTTGGCAGCCAATCAGAGTGAACAACGTGGTCGAGATGATTCGCAAACCCTCTTCTGTGCTCAGATATCGATATTTTTCTTTTTTAAATTTCTCAGGAACTATTGAACGGATTTACACCAAAAAGGGCGTACCGTAAACCAAGACCTACCTTTTTGCCAAATTTGGTGTAATTCCATTCAGCAGTTCGGGCTGTAGCCTGTAATAAAGTTCCTATGGAAATTAACATAGAGAAAATGCGCTTTTGGACCCCCCTTTTTTCTTGGCCCCTGCTTGACGAATCACCCCGAAACTTTCAACACACAAACTGCGCGGTCCAACCCTGTTTTTTTTTAGAAAATTTCACGAAGATTCATCAAACAGCACCAGAAAAATTGACAATTCATAAAACGTTTTTCCTATGGTAAATAGGTCCTAACTATAACTACCTGCAGGCGACCGCCAGTAGGTAATATATATATAATATTTATATATATATATATATATATATATTACTGAAAAAAACAAAGGTTAAAGTGGCTTCATAGCTAGGTGACAATATTAGGTAAAAAATCACTGTAAACTCACAAAACAAGTGAAATTTACCAGTTATAGTTATTTTTTTCTTTAGTCCTCATTTTGCAGCAGACATGGAGCAGGACCATGAGCCCGCGGTCTCCCTACCTGTATGCCACTACCTGAGCGCGACATTATCAACAACAGGTACTTTATTTGTGCTCATCTTGGCGTATACCATGTTGGGTCATAGGTCTAATCATTTGTCATCTACCAAGTACATTTTGACCTGCCACCAGAAGTCGTTTCTTCCACCACTTTTCTGCTGGTGCCCATATGACATTCTTCTTTGAGATGCGAGAACTAGAATCCAACTTTACAAATCACCTGTCAATGAGAGCCCATTCAGCAAAGTTTGGGGAACATGAAAATACCATTTCAAACATATCTCCCTTTTGTCAAAAGGACCAACATGAGTAAAATAAATCTCTGATTCTTATGAAGTTTTGAAGTGGGCCCATCACTCAATAGGATACCAATGATCATCAAAGCAAGGTTTACCTTTATCTCTCTACCCAACATCCGCTTCTTGCCAGAAGAGTTGTATGCGGGGACACTGCATGAACGTGTGCACATCATCTACTAACCCTGACCGCTTTTAGGACAGGACCTCTGATTTCCTAGACTCTAAAGCTCTGCAGGTATCCAGTAGGCTCTGTGCAATGTAAAAAAATGTTTTTTTGAGAGGTGCAGATTTAACCAACTCACATAATGTAGACATAGATACTTGCTAGAGGTCAGTCAACTCCAGCGTCAGCAGGTCCATTCTCCACAGCTCCTCTGGCATGTGAACTCTCCATCACTGCCTTGCATTATCAACCAATACCACTAAGCCACCTCTTTCCTTAAGGGGGAGCTCCCCTGTAGTCCTTCTACCGACTCAACATTCCCTCTACCATCTTGATGCAGCCCTCGTGCCTGGCCGGACAGTTGATAATATTTAAATATGGATAACTTGTATTCAGTGATCAAGGATATTTTTTCCTAAGATATAAGACTACTGTGCTTAATGACCTGGCCTCACCTATATATGTCTGCATCTTTCAATGGCCTCGCTAAGATGTCCTGCTGGCATTACAAAGTTCCAGGTGAGTTTGAAATGGGGGCAAAATCACTAAAGTGAGATATTCCGAATACTGGTCTTATTTGCACCCAAAGTCTGCATGCCGCTTTCAATAATTTTAGCCTAACCTTTATGAAAAACATAATATTCACAAACTTATAGAGGAAATGCCCTTCCTCATATGATCTTAAGCATGGGCTGAAGCATAGGGCCAGTCTGAAAGCGAAACTCTCCATTTAACAACACCCTTATGTTCTTCAGTTGGAAAGCCAAACAGTTAAACCAAAAATCCGGGGCAGCTATACCGTGGTTGGTAATTGTTCTACAAAATGTCTTCTAGGTGATTCTCATACCTCTAGAGGCCTAAATACATCTGTTTACTTCTCCTTGCTACTTCTTAAACCATGTACTCTAAACTGTAATCGGATTGCATTGAACAAAAAAGTGAACTTTGGCAGAATTGACATCTTTACAATGATTGCCCATTCAAAGATTGTGAGAGGAAAATATGCCCGCAACCTCAGAAACCTCCTAGTATCCATCATAAGTGTATAAAAAAATTCTTGAGCTATCTCATTTATATCTTGTACCACTAGTACCCCAAGATATCTAATCACCTTTTTTTAAAAAGTGCAGCCACAAAGGGTATTCTACATCATTATCTTTGTATTTTTTAGTTGAGCAAGTATCCTGAAAACCTTGCCAAAGCTTTCTAATGTTTCCTTAATGCTGGCATATGATAGAGCCAAATTAGATATATAAACCGACAGATCATCAGGTTATAACACCACCTTTCTCCCCTCCTATTGCACGCAAAGGTCACTATGTCTGGGTTTTCCCTTATCCTCTTTGTAAGCAGTTCAATATTCAATTTAAACAGCAGTTGAAATAGTGGGCACCCTTGCAGAGTCCCTCTCTTTATCATGATTTGTCTCGTCAATCTGACATTTACAACAACCTATGCCATCAGTTCCCAATATAGTTGTTGAAATGCTCCCAGAAAAGTCTCACCCAAGTAATTCTGTTTGATTACTTTATTCAGATATTGGCAACTCACTCTGTCAAAGGCTTACACATCATCAAAGGACAAGATTGCTTAGGGTACCTTTCCATCTGTTGCCATATATACCACTCACACCAAGTCATGCGAGAGCTCATATAACTGCCTTCCGCTGATAAATCCATTTGATCTTCGTGGCCCAGGCCCACTATTAAGCTATCCAATCTTCTTGCCAGAATATGAGTATACATATTATAATAGAAGTTCAACAATGAGATTGGTCTATAGGATTCACAGTGCTTAGGGTCTTTACCAGGTTTTAATATCGCTCTTATTATTGCTTCCTCCCATGACCTCAGTAGAGACTTCCCCCTGAAAAGATTTTTACAAATAGTCTACAAAAAATGGCAGTATTTCCTCTGCCAAAGCTGTATACAGCTCATTTGGGAGGACATCAGGGCCTGACACCTTCCCCTGTCTTAATTCTCGAATTGCCACCCTCACCTACTTTTGAGTTATCTTCTTATTTAGGGACTCTTTCCACTCAGGTCCAAACAGCATGAGGTGGACACCCTTAAGCATATTCTCTATTTGCTCTTCTGAGGCTGCCAAGTCCTCAGTATAAAAATCTTGATGGAAATTAGCATATGGCTGTCCTATGTCTCTCCCATCAACATACTATTGTCTTGTCTCCTGATCTACAATGCCCCTGATGACTTCCAAGCTAGCAGTTTTACTTCAACTTCCCCCATACTCGTGATAGGTCAACTTACTGACTTCCCACTTCCTGCACCAAATAACTTCGAAATAATCAGCACGCTCCTCTCTTGCCTCCCTGATCTTGGAGTTAAGCTTCTCTAGTTCCTGTTCTCTACCGCCTTCACAGCCCTTACTTTTTTCTCCTCTAAATCGCAAAGTTTATGCTTGCACTCTTTGGGGTCTGTTTACGAACTTGTCACACAGCACAGTGTAGCAAGTCACTTTGCTGCGCTGCACTGTATCCCAGGGAAAGGACAGGAATACACTATATTTAAGGTAATACGGTACATTCCTAAGAATTCCCCGGTGCTTGTACCCTTTTGGCAACTTAGTTCCAATGCACGCATCCTTATACAATGGTGCAAGGGTGCCTGCGTGAGTTGCAGGATTGTTTTTGTGCAGGAAGAGACACCTTACTGCACAACAACACTCCTGAGAGGCATATTCTTCTTTCTATGTGTTCTGCAAAATGCCATTCCCAGGTCTACCAGTTCTGGTAAATCTGTGACTGCGTCAAAAACCATGGGAGTGGCATGGGAACACCCATGCAATGTTATTCTTGGTAGCAAACCCTTTGGAACTAGAGTGTGTCCCCGGGGCACTGGTATATAGGTGTTTGTGCCTTAATTCTTAATTTCAATAAAGTTGCATGGACTTTCAATTGGTAACGTTCGTTTATTTCATCACGACGTTTGTTTTCATTTTTTTTAAAAGATGCATGGATTTAAACAAGTACCACGATCTTACAAATCCCGATGCATTTCGGCATATTTTAGCCTTCGTCAGGGGTTTATCTGGAAAGAAACAATATATATACAGTCTTGATATCACCGAGTTGTATGAACTGCCAACTATAATGGTTAGTGCAACTATAGCGATTGGTGTTTATGCTATATATGTGATTGTTAAAAGAGAGATAGTGAGCGTGAATATGTAACAGAACGGTTCGCGTTTCAGTTAAAGGCGTGCATATTAGCGTTTACGTGCTCGATGGATTCATGCATGTGAGAGAACACCTTCCCAGGGAAGAGTAAAGCAATGCAGCGATTTGCGCTGCATTGCTTTACTCCAGATTTATGGAGCCATTCAGGGCCACCCAAAGTGGACTTGCATGGCTTCATAAATCAAATGTTAGGTTTGAGTCGCTGTAGCGCCATATTGCGTTGTGCAAGAGCAAAGCAAAGTGGCTCATAAATAGGCCCCTTTGTATTTACCAGCTGCAATGCTTATAATCTTTTCTCTAATGAAGGCTTTGAAAGTGTCCCAAATTATTTACAGGGGTGCTGATCCATTTTTCATCTAAAAAAAACACAGTACCTTGTCTGAACTGTCTAATTGTCTCTTGGTCAAGCAGCATCGTCCTATATAAAGTGCATCTGGGGGGGTCTCAACTCTCATTTAAAAACAAAGCTAACATGATTGCTGAGTGATCTCACAGATGCTCAGGGAAATGACTCACCACTTTCACACTGTTCACCAATCTGAAATCTAGGAGGAAAAAGTTGATTCTAGAAAAGTGAGCAATTTTTTTATTTTGGAAGGTGAAGCTTTTCTCGCTACCGGCTCGTTGCCTCCACACATCATAGAAGCCCAAATCTTTCATCAGGTGCCTTACTTGCGTTAACATCCTTAGAAAATCTGCTGTGTTTCTCATGGTGGATTTATCTAGTGTGGTGTCCACTATTACATTGAAATCCCCCTGATAATAACTGCCATGGCTCATTCCACCAATTGAGAGTACAGCACCTGAATGGGACCAGCGTCATCAATATTTGGGCCATAGAAGCCTGCTGTTGCGTGCCATATACCATGTATCTGGATCTTTGCAATCAGCAACTTACCACCAGGATCTGCTATGTAGTCTTCCAACGTAGCCTGACTAGACGTTTTAATTCAAATGGCCACTCCTTTCACACAACACGCCTGGTGCTTGCATGCAAACTCCCTGATCCACCTCTGAACAGTTATAGTTATGTGAAGTAACTATAACTCATGTCCCAAAGTAACTAGGGAGAGGATGTGGCCTTACAGCTAGGGCGGTTGGCTTCAAACCCAGGGAACCAGTTTGAGTCTCGGCACCGACACTCAACATCCTGTGATTCTAGGCAAATAACTTAATCTCCCTGTGCCTAACAAAAAAAATGAATGTGTCCTTGTGTAACGCAACTGGTGCTCATGTAAAGTGCTCTGATACCTGATACCTTCGGGTCAAGTTCGCACTATATGAAACTCCACAAAAAAAAACTATAAACCCATGTACAGTGTTGGTATAAATCGTGTAATTCCAGGTGTCAATAAAGATGTTATCAATGCAGTCATTGAACATGTCATAAGTGATGTAATATGTGAGGGTATATGCAGAACATGGCGAGGTCAACAGATCCTGTGCCCATCCTCCTGCTGGCACCCATCAATCAAATGTGCACGGTCTTCAGCTTCTCACAGTGTGGGGTGGTTGGATGGAGGACCAGTACCAAATCCCCTGAGGGCAGACAACCCCTGCTGCAGCCCCACAAGTGTTCAGCCCATGTTTTGTAAACAGCCTTAAGCCACACAAAGTTTGGGATTGGCTCCGACCTCTCACAGAGTAAAGTGTGGAATTGGCCGCAGGGCTAGGCCCTGTGACTAGACCCCTTTTGGTGCCCAATTCCCTGCAGCCATTCAACACCCCATCATATGTGGACAAAGAAGTGGCATTCGACGAAGAGCCTGGCCACCTAACCCCCATCTGCAGTGAACTGCGTTGTTACTGCTGTACAAGGTGATGACAAAATACAATGTGTTTGACTAATCCAAGCCTTCCCAAAAGGAAGAGCTGGTATGTTAATTACAGTACGCTCTGAAAGTGTTCTGTAAAAAGATATGAAATAGTCAACATTAATTATGGTGCAGAGTACAAAAACAAATGAGGCACTGTAAAATGATATCACTAATTCATTATATAGGTTAATACATTTTCTTTTAATTTGATGTAGTACCCCAGTACTATAGCAATAGTATCGAGGAAATATTGCAGTACAAGAAAATTGAAATAATAATGATTTCATAATACTAAATTATACCATGCATAATATAGGGTGCATCTTACAAGCCTTTGGTTTTTTGGAAAATAAATCTAACTTAGCTTTGTCGGATAAGCCAACATTTCAGGTTTGAAAGGAAGATATGATTTCAATGGATGGTGAAATGGACTCCATCGGAACGATATTGTGCTGCTTCAGAAAGTTTTATATTTAAATGAAAAGTAGACGCCATTCCGTGATCTCGCAGAATTGCAGATATTGTCTTGTTGACATGTCTGCAATTTTTTGCAGACAGCATTGACAGAAAACCTCTTCCACGTTTGTCACTGAGAAATGTTGGAGAACACAGCTTGTGTATTGGGAAGTAGAGACATTTCCTTAAAAAATGTGTCCTTCATTTATATTTCCAGTCTCAGTCCTGTAAGATGTCCATTGTCTTTTCCACCACAGTGGATAATCATAAAGTATGGCTGTAGACCTCCATTAAGAGATGAAGCTAGAGGGAGTGGCTGATGTCTTCTAAAACCTCTTTTCCCAATCCAGGTAACATATACACCTTTCAAACCTAACTTAACTTTAAAATAGTCTTTCTTTGCATGCCCTCTAGCCCAAACAACAAAGCTATGACCAGCAACCCAAACATGAAGCATTTTGCTGTTCTACTCGTCTACAAGAAGAACAAATTGTCACCAACAGGAATGAATATATGCAGTTTAACATGATTGGTCAATTATAAACAACTTTACTATCACAACATTTGACAGGCTACCACTGATTGAGTTAGAAACCTGTTGGGCTACATGTGTAGCACAATATTATCAAATTTTGCATTCCTCTGGCTACATAAACGTGATTGCAGCTATGAAGATGTACATGTACAACAAAGCTTTATCAAACACATACTTATGATCACATGATAATATAAACCAGCATGCCCTACATTACAAAAATAATCAATACATAAAGCACTATATGGTTGCCTTCTCAGACAAACACACCTATACACACAGCCTAGTGGTACTACAAACATATTTCACATGGCTAAGAAAAGCAATAGAAAAACAAATACATCTCCTTGGGTGATATTTGTAATTGGGGTTTAACCATATCCCAAATACTACCAAATAAGAGCAAACAATGTTGCCATTGTGGTGACTGAAAACAGTACAGCTGTCCTAATTCCTCATACATATTACAGGGATTTTTGGATTATAAACATCATCAATTACCTCAACATCTTGCTACATAAAGTAGGTATGTGCCTTTCTTTCAGATTATTTTCTCAACACATTACTAAACTAACAGAAAAGTTAAGCCCTACTGTTTTACAACTTTAAGCAACACAGCCCATTTCTCCCACATGTTCTTGTGGCATATATACTCTCATTCAGCAAAATACTTATAAAACAATACCTGTGAAAGAAAAAAGGGAGCTTGTACAACCAGGAGAGAAAATTAAAAAACATCCTAAAAATAGAAGAAGCACACCTACTTAAAGAGAATATTAATGGTAAGAATATTGATGTCATAGCTACTGTTTATGCAGATACTTCTGTAAATTGTAAAAACATTCAGTGTTAAACAATTGTCAAATAAACATCTAGCCACAATTGAGGATTGTAAACAATCATCTGTTAAATGTTTAACAAAAACATTAACTTTTGCATGAAGAAATAGAATTAGAAATATAACAGGAAGTCACTACAAAACCCGTGTCCTGAACAATCTCCTCCAAACACTTCCATTTATAAGGAAAAAGAAGAACAAAATAAAATGCAAACTATATAGGCAAGATATTGTGGCAAAAGCATTTTTTGTGAAAAGAAAATTGTTCATTATAATTATGATTCTCATGAACATCCTAGACTGGTTAATTGCAACATATAAAATATATAAATGACGAAGAATTAAGATGGCTATACTCAACATCTGCAACATTTTTGAGGTACATGGTGGCACATGTCCAGCATTTATCCATTGATTGTCCTCTCAGTCACAAAGGAAGGACGGTATTATGAACTTCTACACAGGAATATCGTAAGAACAGAAAAATTATTATTATGTAATGAAGATTTGGCCAAGGAATAGCCAGAAAAACTGTATATGAATGGAATTGCTCTTAATAATCAAGAAACATCCATAGAGAATCTAAGAACATTTCTGATGACATTTAAGACTGCTTAAAAAAACTAAAATGTTGTAGAAAATGGACGTGTCCACTTAGAGCCATTACTAACTTCCAAGAAAATTCCTTGTCTTGTCTCAAAAATGACATGAGTAATACCACATTTCATCACATTATGATGCTTTCTACACATCATCCAACAATCAGGAAATGAGTAGGTGCATTACACTTTGTAAAAACACTATCATTGCAGTTATAACAACTAAATGATGTGCTATTGCATTGTAATGCAGTCAACAATATAACCGCTATAAATAAGCTACATTTCTAGGTGTACTTTTTTTAAATATTGTATGTCCAAGGTTCTTTTGACTCAAAATCAGTCACAAAATACCTTTTAAGGACTGCACCAATTACTAAATGGATATTATAGAGTTTCACAAGTAAATTAGAGAAATGCCTAATAAGATTGAAATCATTGATATTCCTGAGAAAATGGAGAACGTGTAAAAAAATCACAAGGATAAATTTCATACTCTCTCTATTCATGGAAGGAAAATATGATGTTTGCGAATATCAGATAATTTGCAATTAATGTGGAGGAAAACTAGACCATAAGTGGATATCTTAACTTGAGATTCACAACAATTTGGAAATCTATCCAATTCTATCAGAGCTAAGCCAAAATGATTATTATGGAATCATTTTAATGTAAACTGTACATCATTTCCAAACTATTTTTAGATCACAACCAACATCAGGAACATAACAGCCACATGAATAAGTAAGTGAATTCAAAGGTTAAATTGTGTTTTTTTCCCCATTAGATTCCACAAAAAACATCAACACTCTTAGTATACAAAGCAAAATAGAGCAACCTAGTGGTTTTGGTCAATGGAGTTCCCACAAAGGGTAACAAAAAAATTGGCAACAATTAATAAGCATAGTCAAAGTTCAGAAAGTTATAACTTAGCTTCAAAAAACAACATACACTACAAAGATTTAGACATAACTAATTAATATCTTACAATAACTTACCCTTTGACAAAGAAGATGAAAGTGGACAATTGTAACTTTTTAATCAGGAAGAAGCTGCACAAATGTATGAAAATTACATTGTACACCCACAGTACTCTAGCAAAATAATGGGTGATGCCATAGAACATTTTAAGATGAGCTAGAGTAGAGCCCATTTGTGTTTGGGAAAAAGTTTAGCGGCAAGATGTTATCCACATTTAATCCCCCTGACGAAAGGTGGGCGATGTGATGATTGTCCTATCCACATTTCAGCACCAGAATGCCAAGCAACCAGATTATATTCTGAGGATCCACGTTTTTGACAAGACATTCCTTACATTTTCACACTCCTATATGTAAGTAAATAAGTTACTTACTTACTTACACTCCTGTATGAAAGGAAACTTTCTGTCACTTCTAATGCTGTTACACATGTTATGCACACTAGAAGAACTGAGTTTAACAATATTACAGCCTAGGATTTTATTACAAAGGTGCACAAGAAAGAAGAGAATCTGGAGTATAATTTGATCAACAATATGCATATCAGCAAGGAACTAACAGATATTAGTTTAGGAGATATGGAGAACTAAAAGGTATTTTGAGAAATTTAGGACTAATGTTTGCAGATATTTTAACCACACATTTCACACAATACTTTGAAATGTAATCAACAAAATTAAAATCCTGTTGGAGAGATAGTTGATTTTTTGGGGGGAAAAGAGTATCCATCATAAAGTGCACAGCATTTGCAAATGCTTCTATGGATAAAAGATGACCCAAGTTTGGATTTGACTCTGTTTTAACTTTAATTTAACGTTATGTCACTTACAATATACCAAACAAAGAGCACAATGAGAAACCCTTTGATCAAGTGTTATGTCATCAATCTCATAAGTGTGGTAAATACTGCCTGTTGGAAACTGGTAATCTCTGAAGGGTCACCCCAAACCGTTTGCCTTCGTTTTTTTGGCTTTAGGGCTCGGGGTGCTTTACCTTCTTACAAGTGCTAAAGTGCATGTGCTCTCTCCCTAAAGCATGGTTACATTGGCTCATACCCATTTGGCATATTTAATTTACTTATAAGTCCCTAGTAAAGTTCACTACATGTGCCCAGGGCCTGTAAATTGAATGCTACTACTGGGCTTGCCACACTGATTGTGCCACTCACACAAGTAGCCTTTTAAACCTTATGCAGGCCTCCCAATGCAGGGCCTGTTTGTGCAGTTTACTGCCATTTTGACTTAGCATTTAAAACTGCTTGCCAAGCCTTAAACTTCCCCTATTTTAAATATGCCACCATTAAGGAAGGCTTTCAGTAACTCAAACTGCAAGGTGCTATGTAATTAAAAAATAGGACATATACTTTTATGTTTTAAACGTCCTGGTAGTGACAAACAGCCTATTTCATTTTTCACCACTGTAAGGCCTACTTCTCTCATAGGCTAGCAATGGGAATTACTTACTACACTTTTTAAACTGTAATTCCTGATCAGAGAGGAGTAGCTTTTTCATGTTTCGTATGTATGTTTGGAATGGCATTGATAACTCCTCTTTACTGGCGAAGTTGGATTTAACATTACTGTTTTAGAAATGGCACTTTTAGAAAGTGGAAATTTCTCTGTTCTTAAATCTTTTGTGCCTTACACCCCGTTTCCAATACAAGTCTGGGTTGGGTAACAGCTGCACTTTGTGCATTCCCTCTAGACAGCTACAAACACAGAAAGGTGAAGCTCATCTGTATTCTGAGCACTAATCTGAATTCATCTACATTCTGATGGGTCTTCCTGGGCAGGTAGGAATGGGAGGGCCTGACACTTCAATAGGTACTGTCCTGACCACACACAAAGGATAGGACTAGCCTGACACACGACTGGGCTGAAAGGCATTGTGTGCACTTCAGACGCTCATCATGTCACCTCAATTTCAAAGGCACCTTTGGGTATAAGTACTGGGGCTCTGACCCCCACAAATCAGACACTGTTGGACCTACAACTGGACTCTGTCAGAAGAACTCCTGGGCTCCTCAAAGGACTGAGCTGGACTGCTGATCTTTAGGGCCTGCATTTCTGTTTTTGCCCTGCTGCTCTGTGCCTTCTTCCAAGTGATCTCCAAGGGCTTGATGGCTTGGAGATTTAGTGATTCAGCACTACATCTCTTTTGAAATGTGAAAGATTATAAGTTCGCTATGTGTATGACATACAAGTCAGTCAGTCATAATAATAACTTTATTTCACCACTACAGGTGGCATAAAAAGCATTCTCCAACAATCAGTAATTAATATTAAAATCATTATAAATGCATTAGACACACACAAGTGTATAAAACGCTATTAAAATCATACAAAGGAATAAAATGAATCAGATCATAAAACAGACAGTTTAGAAGGGTATAGTCGCTGTTAGGGACATAGAAGTCCTTTTGAAAAGATATGACTGCAGAACAAATTTATATAATTATACAATGAAGCCTTGCTCTTACTTGTACACATTGCTATTACTGGGTTGGAAAATGGATTCTAAAATGTTCTGTGTTATGGAAAGATTAGCGTTCTAGTGGTATTATGAGCCACAGGAAGTGATGTTGGACGAGGGTACTGAATTGTAAATAAAAAATTAGCACCATAATTGTGATACAGGCCAAATGGAAGGCGCTCTGACGTAGCACGTCAAACGTGATACACTTTAATTTTTATGCACCCTTGCATGTTTTTTGGCCTCTTTCTAAAAGGTGTCAAATAAATTCTCAGCTTTTTGCACAATCATTGTTCTTTTATTCATCCTTTACTGATGGTGCAGCCGTTCTTTGGCATCTTTCTAAAAGCTGTAATATAAATTCTCACCATTTTGCACGATCATTGCTCTTTTTTTCGTCCTTTGATGACTGTGCAGTCGCGACCACTGAACGAGGAAGTTGCAGCGTGGAGTCTCACACACACGCATGCACGCACGCAAGCACACACACATATTACCTTCTGACGGTCGCCAGTAGGTAGTTATAGTTAGGACCTAGTTTCCATAGGAAAAGCTTTTTTTCTTTTCCCAATAACTTTGGCGCCGGTTGATGAATCAACGCAAAATTTTCAAAACTAGTGGCCGGGGGTGATTCGTCAAGTGGGGGCCAAGAAAAAAGGGGGTTCCTGAAAAGGCATTTTGCCCATGTTAGACAAAGCTACAGCCCGAACTGCTGAATGGAATTACACCAAATTTGGCAAAAAGGTAGCCCTTGGTTCAGAAAGAGTCCTTTTTGGTAAATGGTGTAAATCCGTTCAGTAGTTCCTGAGAAATCTAGAAAAAGTCAACGTTTTGATATCTAGGGCAGCGGTGGGTTCGCGAACCCTCCCGAGCACGAGCTTCACTGTGATTGGCTGCCAACACTCCAAACCAGGAAGTATTGGCAGCTATCTTGTGACTCGGTAGAACCGAGTCACAAGACAACAGTGAAACAAAGTTAAAAAACAAGAAAAGGGGGCAGGTAGGAACACCCTGACCCCCTAGGCCTGCTCAGGGGGTCCCACAAGGACCCCCAGGGCCCAAAAAATCATGTTTTAAAATAATTTCAGCAAAATTCGCGTTGGGGTTGTGAATCCCACCGAAATTATAATTATTTTTTTAATGAGGCCCCCGGTTGGGCCAGGTCCCAGAGGCATTGCCAAAAACTAATAGCGGGGGTCTGTGGGGGCCCCCGCAGCCCCGGAGACTGCCCGGGGCTATGCTCATTATTTGTTTAATCGAGTCCCCTTAAGGGATATGTCTGTGCCTTTAGAGGGAGGACCCCCTCAACCCCGTCCCCCCCTCCCTGTGCTGCAAGCAGGGACCGTGTCCAGTGGGCTTAGCACACTGCGACTTCTCGGGTGAGCACACTGTGGCTGCCTCATCTTCTCAGGCCCACTTCTGCTGCTGGCTGGCAAAGTATATTATATTGTTCAGAAGCGACACGCTTATGCTTAAATTTGGTGTCATGCCAGTATGCTATAAGAATAAAACATCGGCCTTGAGTCACGTAAGGTCACGAGTGCTGTACGGGCGCCTGCACGTGGTTTTCTTTGTCCTTCCCTGCACATATGTCGCTCTGACTTTGCAGCACAGGCTTCTCCGTGCCTCTGGAAGTTGCGCGGGACTCAGGTGAGGGTGTTAGGGTAACCCGCTCACCTGTGTACCGCGATCCTTCAAGAGGTGTCACCAAAGTGCCGAAGTGAAGTTAGGAGAGATGGTGCCGGCCCTGGTCAGCGGGCGGTCCGAGGAGTCTGTGTGCGGCAGAGGAGGGAGTGAGAGGGAGTGAGAGCGGTAAGTGAGAGGGGCTCAGGTGAGGAGTACTTGAGGGGTCCCTGTCTCTCCTCTGTTTGGGCACCCTCTTTAGGTGAACTGCTTCTGCCCGATGCCTTGCCAGCGCTGCCAGCCAGTACGGGAGGTACTGGTGCCCGCTGCCTCCTCCTGCCTCGATGCTGCCTGTGCTCTAATCCCTCTTGGCCAATCCGCTCCTACCTGCCCTCTCCTCTCTCTGCCCCCTTGCTTCTCGCTCTGCTAACCTGACCTGCTATGTCTGCCCCCTCCCCTTACTGCCTTCCCCTTTCCCCCTCCCCTTTTCAGGCTACAGGCTTTGTGTCTGCTGCCCTCTGACATCCCGCACACCTGTCTTTCTCTGCTCCAGATCCCTTTGTTATCCCTTGTTCAGTTGGCCCCTCCCTCGAGAAACAACCTGCGATCTGCCCCCACACACTTCCTGTGCTCCCTTACCTTGTGCCAGAGTACGTGCCCTCTCTGCTCGCCGCCCTTGATGCAATACATGAACATATTACACCCAGACAGGCCAGAGCGCTGAACTCTCCAGCCCCTGTTTGCCAAACAGACGTCCCCACCCCTGACACCCGGAGCGGGCTCTCCTCGTGCCCCAGTGCATGTCTACGGCTCGCATCTCACCTCCATATTAAGTAAACCTCACTGAGGAGAATTCATTCATCCATCCATCCGTCTGTCTAACCACTTATATCTACACAATTACCTCCTAACATGATGCATACATACATTCGTTTACCCACTTGTATCTACATACTCACCCCTTTACATACATAGATACATCCATTTACCCACAGCAGTGGGACGGTCGATTATCACGGTCTAGCATTAGTTTAAAGTCTCTCTTGCTCTCCCTCGCTGTAGTTTACTGTCTCGTTGAATATGAGCAGGGCCCTTCTTCTCCGCGCAGCAGTGCTCCCCGCAGACGCTTCAGTGATTTCACACTCGCCCTCCTCCAGCCCCGGGCACTAAGGGATGATTGACACCCACAGGTTTCACGCCGATTCTCCTAATCTCTTGAGTGAATGGCTATGGATACTTGTACATGGTAGGGCCCATGGCGCCGCCGAGGTCTCCCTGCAGCAGACCCCTAAGTGCGCACGCTGCCGGAACCACGGGGTGCTGTCGTGGCTGAAGGGCCACAAGCACTACTGCCGCTTCTAGGACTGCACCTGAGACAAGTGCATCCTGATCATCGAGCGCCAACGGGTCATGGCCGTGCAGGTGGCACGACACTGACAGCAGGCCACCGAGAGCCTGGACAGCCTGCTGCCCCCCGGGGGCCTGCACCCCAAGCTGGGGCCCGTGCGATGGGGGACCCGCCAAGACCTCCCCTCCCAAGGCTCTGCCAGAAGGTAAGCAATGCTGGAGTATCTTGTGGGAGGGGGTGATGAGGGTGCAGAGGGCAGGGGGCAAAAAGCCTGGGGTACAGAGAGAGAGGAAGAAGACGGAGGCACAGCAGAGTAAACAAGAGCACACTGGGAGCCAGCAGGGGTCTCCTTGAGGGTCACAGCAAGGGGGAAGATACAGGACACAACCCTGGAGTGCATTACTGGGCATGCTGTTGGAGGGGGCTCGGGTGGTATTGGGCACTGGGGGCAGGGATCAGACACATTTCTTCGAGTAGGGCATCAGGAGTGGATGTGGCCTCACGGCTAGAGCTGCCAACTTTGGAGCTGGGGAAACAGGTGGTTCGAGTATCAGCATCCTGTCATTCTGGGCAAATCAATTCATCTCCCCGTGCCTATCAAAAAATGAATATGTCCTTGTGTAACTTAACTGGTTCTCGTGTAAAGTGTTCCAGTACCATCGGGTCGAGTTCGCGCTATATAAACCTGCAAAAAAAAAAATGCTGCACTGGGGCAAAGGCGCAGCTGTGTAAATACATCTCTGTGTATCTGTAAATACATATGGCACAGCTACGGAGATAATTGAGGGGGTATAACTCTTGGGGCAGAGCACAGCGATCTCCTGAGAGGGGTCATAGTCTTGGTTTATTGGCTACATGTACAGATGGGAGTAGGACCATTATACCCTGGTGGGCAGTGGGCACTGTTTTGTGAAGAAGAGCACTACACAAGACTGGGGCACCACTCGGACGGGTCCACTGAGCAGAGGCGAGAGGGGACAATTCTGAATGGAGCGGGGGAGGGCATATAATGGAAGTAGGACCCAGAGTAGGCATAGCTGAGAACAAGGTTGGATAGGGCAGAAAATAGGCCTGAACGCCGAAATGAAAGTGCCTCATGAGTGAATGAAATAGCTAAGAATAAGTGTTCCACATTTGCCAATTGGGGGCGTTTTGAACTTGTAAAGTCGCACTGTACAGATGTTATGCGAAGTATGGGAGACTGTACTTATTTGTGCTTGCTTCATGTGGGCCACCAACAGTATAGACCGGCCCTTCAGCCTACAAACAGGCATTAGGCAGCTAATAAAAGTGGCCCACACACTGACATATGAGACCAGCCTGTCTGGCACTGCCAGGTGGTCCTGGACCGGTCTGACCCTGGCTGAGAGACGAGACTTTGAGAATAGGCTCCGGGGTGAAATTGGGAACGAAAGAGATTTGAGGATACTGCACTGAGCACAGGAAAAGGGTAGAGGGGCAGACCCCCACGAGAGCGCCTCCAGGCTGGCACAGCCTGGGAGAAAAAGATTAGTGCACCAATGGGAAAAAGGCAGTGCACAGCGCGGAAGTGGCACCAGTGATTCAGCACGGGTTCAGTGAAACTAAATGCAAGCAATGGGAATGCCCCCCCACACCTTGGTTGGGCAATAAAAGACAGCCATAATTTAGGTATATTGGCCCCTCATCCCCCCTGGGCCCGGTGCCACTGCACCTGGTGCTCTATGGATAGCGCTGCCCCGTGGCACCGATAGAATTACCAGGGGTGCTATCATTGGAATCAGCATGGTTTAGAGTACACCTCACGGATGTGGGTTATTATATTATTTAAATAACTTGATTGTGGCAACCTTTCTTTAAAAATTGTTGTTGAAATGTGCTCACTGAGATACAGGCACACAAGATGTTTTGCAAAATAGAAAAAGCATCGAGAAATAGATGGGGGAAGCAGGGAAGCATTTCACCTCTGTACTGCCGCACAACCCACTTCGCTGCAGCAAAGCCTTGTGTTCACCTGCCTGCCATTTCCATCTAGTTATAATATAGGGATTTAATGGGGGCAGGGCGTAAATTCTGCAAGAGGGTAGGGGGGACATCTCAGCTAAAGGACCAAAGATACACGCAGAGTTACCAGCGCTATGAATGAGGTGTCCTGGTGCTATATTGTAGTAGTTGTTCCTCAAGCAGCGGTTAGCGCCTCCAATGTTGGTTTATGTGCATCCTTCCAGCGGGTTGGTCAGGGCCTTCAAGGTTCTTCATAATTGGCGCATTCCATGTCTTTCTCTAAAAACATTATTTCACCCTCTCTCCCACCCCACGCCACAATTCCAATGCCTCTCAAAGTGACGAATCTCATCAGTTTGACACGTTATGTTTGCCAGGCGAAGCGCATGAGCGGCCTTGATCCATATGAAAGGGACGCCACAAACTATTCCCCATCATGCCTCAGTGAACGAAGGGCTCTTCCCGTTGTCTTTAACATATTGCCAACAGCAATGGTGTATACGAACACCATCTGCATGAATGGCTGTTGGAAATAAAGTATTTGCAAAATCCTATCGTTTCAATACCAACTTAACGTGCATGTTATAATTTTTACGGAGTTAAGTATTGTTCTTTGTACCCCACTGCCAGTTGTGAAAATATGCATGCATTTATAGAGGTATGGTGCACCCTTCACACAGCCTAACAATGTAACATAATATATAGCATAAGACAAGGGGGTATTCAATAAAAAGTAGAGTCCCTGACAACGGAACAGAATATTCAGGGCTGTGCATTCAATTTGATGTCTTGATAAGACCCGGAGAAACGGGGAAAGAGGCTGTGAAGAGGCTGTGCGTAAAGCTTATGACCCTCTGGGATAGGTAGTAATATGGGGAGGGGGTTTGCTGTGGCTGCAGAGGGGTGTGCCCTGTCGAGGGACCCTCGGAGGGGTGTTTGAGTCAGTGATGTGCTCTGTTCTTCCCTGGGGTGCTCACAGGTACAGAGTGGTTTTGTCAGCAGTTTATGATGGGCCAACATGCGAGTTTGTGAACATCACTTAAAAACTAAAGAAGGCAGCAAAACAGTGGGGGCGCTGTGGCAATCCCAGACTTGTACATCCAGTGACAGGAAGAGAAGAGACTGTGGGGGCACTGTCGTAATCCCAGACTTGGGGGCGCTGTGGTAATCCCAGCCTTGAACAACCCATAGGAGGAAGAGAAGGGACTGTGGGGGGTGCTGTGGTAATCCCAGAATTGGGGGTGCTGTGGTAATCCCAGACTTAACATCCCATAGAAGGAAGAGAAGAGACTGCGGGGGTGCTGTGGTAATCTCAGACTTGGGGGCACTGTGGTAATCCCAGACTTGAACATCCCGTAGGAAGAAGAGAAGGGATTGTTGGGCACAGTGGTAATCCCAGACTTGAACATCCAGTGACAGGAAGTGAAGGGACTGTGGGGGCGCTGTGGTAATCCCAGACTTCAACATCGAGTGACAGCAAGAGAAGGGACTGTGGGTGCGCTGTGGTAATCCCAGACTTAAACATCGAGTGACAGGGAGAGAAGGGACTGTGGGGGCGCTGTGGTAATTCCAGACTTGAACATCCTGTAGAAGGAAGAGAATGGACTGTGGGGCGATGTGGCAACCACAGCGTAGCAGAGAGTCCTAGTGAGAGGCGTGCTATTTTCATCTGAATCCTGTACTGGTTGTCCACGTTTATGTGTGTTTTTGAAGATCCAGATCGCAGTTAGCGCCAGGTGTTAGCTCCCTGCAGTAGCCGTTAATACCTTGATTAGCAACATACCTTTATCCGGTGCTTTAAATGGGCAGGTGCTGTCCGGTACTGCGTACCTGCACTTCTTTAATTTGAAGGGGAGAGTACCTGCTCTTCTCAGCATTCCTGTAATGGATTTATTGGGATAGTAACCACACTTCTCAGAGCCAAACAGGTACTCTAAACATTGAGTACCCGCACTTTGGTATTTTCATTTAAAACTCTGGGCTTTATCGCACAGACCACCGAGTGAGGGGCACCGCGTCGTGGTGCACGTCCATGAATTTAAGCCACTGAGCGCATCCACGCTGAACAGGGTGGCCGAAATGTGCTCTGTGAAGCACCAAAATGCGTGCTTCCTGTTTCTAAGAGCTCCAAGCTTTACACAGGTGAGGAAAATAAAGTACAAGCGAGGTATGAGCCAAATATGCACTCCACTTCTCATGGTGCCCCTCTCTCTGCAGTACAGCGCCGGCTGGCACGGGACGGGCACTGGGTGCTTTTGACAGAGTTTTTAGTTGTGGGGTGGTTTGCCCCAGAGGGGCACTTTTTGAATCTGAAATGTGGGCAGTTCAGGGGCTCACAGTGCCCTGTGCTTGGGGTCTTGTGAGGCGCGTGTTTATTGTCGAGACCTCCTGGTGAGGCCTCCCTGTCCACAGGGGAGCTGCAGGGGTCTGCATACCTACCCCCACCACCCAGGGCCTAGCAGGGTGCCCTCTGCTGTGAGACTCGTTATATGTTATTCATTGGTGGCGTCCAGCTAATAAGGGGCACTGATATAATTCAGAGGAGCACACCATTGGCAGGAGAAATACAGATGCCACCGTGGTGCTCACAGCAGATGTGGCGATGTCTGGACATGTCAAGGTGCACTCTGGGAAATGTAGCATTTAATATTGTAATAATATGTAAAAAGATATTTTTATTATTATAAGATCTTTTTTTAATCGTTCTCTTATCACAGGTGACACAGTTATTCAACACAACGATCTTCATGTTATCCACTTTCTAAACATAAGATAGCCCTGTCCGAATTGAAACCTGTGACCTGCTCAGACCTACCAGCTACCTGCAAGCCACTGCGTAGAAACCTAGCAGGACCAACTTAATCGCATTAAAGTTGAAAGTGCGCTATTAAATCATGTAACAGCAATAACGATCTGAATTAGTAACTAAGGTAGTATGCTGTATTACAATGTATTCTTGTTTGGCATAACTATACAAACCCAAGTGGCTCCTCTTTCGGACATCGACGTTTTTATTTCATTAAAAAAGGGGGGCGAGTTTGCGGGTGCCACATGAGTGTGAGTGTGGGATGAACGTGGAATAAGGCCCGGCTGGTCATCCGTGCATTTCCGCACGTTTACATTAAAGTACCAAGGAGGCCTCACTCCTGTCTCTTACGAGAGCCCCCTTGAAGCGTGGGGTGCAGGACAACAGCAGCCACGTGGTCATCTTTGCATTCCCATGTTTTTACATTAGATGACCAAGGAGGCCTCACTCCTATCTCTTACCAGAGCCCCTTCAAGCGTGGGGTTTGGGAAGACCGCTGTAACGATCAATGGTTCTGTTCCGCAGGAGCGCCAGGAATCCTGAAGAGAAGTCCTCAGTCGTCCCTCACGCCCCTTCCGCTCTATCAAACTCTAGAGCCAGGAGGGACGCTAGGGAAAACAGGGAAACAAAACAAGGGTAGGCAGGGGAGAAAAAGGCAGGTCGTGTGGTGGACAACTTCTGAGTAACAGGCAGGCCTTCACAGCTGTAAAACAATAAATGCTTCGTTAATGTGCATTAATTCCCCCCTTACAGTCTAACCTTGTGCGAGTGGAAAGACACCTACCACGCTATCTTGACTCTGGGAACTCTCAGCACGTATCTCATCGTAGATGCTAGGACTCCTATGTGAATACACAAGGGTTACCACCAACAATCAATCCCTCTCTAGACCATAATTTCTAACTGTAATTGTTGTGCTTACCCCTATCTTCTAACTAGTAGGAGTAGGCGGAATGCTAGTTTCTTTGTTTATCTACTGATAGTCTGAGGTGAATACGTCACCGAAGAGCTGCAGGGAATATGAGTGGAAAAGAATGTAAGGGATATACATGAACAACCCTCTCCCAAATAGACCAGTGCAATAACTAATGTTTACCGTGTTTGATGAGGAAGCACCACTGTAACCTATAACGAAACTCAAAAGTCCACGCCGGTTTATCCCACCTACTAGTGGTAATGAAATATAAACGGAACTGAAGAAATCCAAGAAAACAATATCCCTCTGGCCAGAATTGTCAGAGAGGCTCCTTAACCGCAGGATTCGTTTAGAACAAACACAAGAAGTTCACTACAGTGAGCTGAATAGAGAACAGCCCCGTGAGTAGCACCAAGCTACTAACACCGAGACCTTACTTGAAACCAGAGGCTTCTGGGCGGTAGACGACATCAGCAGGGTAAATGGACCAGCGCGCGACTACCGTTGCTGCCCCAATGAATACAGGAAATCCAACCACCGCCACACAAGGAACAGCGCGGCAGCTCGTACTGTTCGCTACACAGCGACCACTGAACCGGAAACAGGAAACACGCCAAAACAGGAAGTCAGGCAATACAACGAAGGACGGAAATGGGCTAACAGCTAGAACGCTAAGCAGCGTTAGAAACCCTCCGTGTTCCTTAAATACCTTCCGCATCTCCAGGCGTGATCGCGGGGCATGACAACCGCAGCCACCCGGTCATCTGTGTATTCCTGTGTGTTTTACATTAGATAAATGCGAGGCCTCCCTCCTGTCTGTCACCGGAACCCTTACTGGGAAAAGATGGCTCATGACTTTCATGTGGGATGGCCCACTTGATGAACGGGAGGTATACAGGTGAATGAGTTAAGGAGATAATGTTCGGGTTGGTCGAGGAGGAGAGGCAGGCATTCAACGTGTGTTCATTAGTCAGAAAATATGGCGTCTAGATCAAGGATAGAAGGTTGGTTCCAACGAGTCGTCTTCTTGCTGTTGTGGTAGCTAAAAAGAATGTCTGTTTTTTTTATTCCTGGCTGCAACAGTGCAAGCTTCCTTCACCTAGAACAGGTATAGTCTGGCAGCAGTGCAAGCTTCCTTCACCTAGAACAGGAACAGAGGTGTTTGGAGGCCACGCTCACCTTTCTCCACCACTCTGCAAATGCGACTGCTACGTTATAGTTAGAAATTAGCATTTTAAAAACCGTTGAATTCACTGAAAAAAAATATAGGTTTTTAAGGACTTTATAGTTAGAAATGAGTATTTAAAAAACCTTTGAAATTCACTGAAATAACTATAGGTTTCAGGGACGTTATAGTTAGAAATTAGCATTTAAAAAACCTTAGAAATTCACTGAAAATACATTGCTTTCAGGGACGTTAGAGTTAGTTGGAGATCTCACTCATTTAAAACCAGAGAAATTCGACCGTTATAGTTAGTAGAGCTACATATAACTCACACCCCCGCAATGACCTCACATATTATATCACTCATGACATGCTCAGGGACATCACTGATGACATAATTGATGATATCTCAAATGACATCACTTTTTTCAGTGAATATATACATATATATATATATATATTCACTGAAAAAACCAAAGGTTTCAGGGGCGTTATAGTTAGGAATTGGCATTTAAAAAAACCTTAGAAATTCACTGAAAAAAACATAGGATTCAGGGGCGTTATTGTTAGCTGGACATTTCCCTCATACAAAACCCTAGAAATTCCCCTGTTATAGTTAGTTCAGCTAACTATAACTCGCGACCCGCAATGCACTGCTGATGACGTCACATATTACATCACTCATGACATGGTCAGTGACATCACTGATGACATCTCAAATGACATCACTGACTTTCTTGTGATGGTATGTCGTATAGCTGACATAAAACTGTTCTCTCTTCCTTTGGATAATACAGGACGTGGAAATCCAAAACGACATTTGGTATAGAACTTATCCTTTGACTTGTACTTTCGTCGACAGTATTTTCCACACCTGTGACTTTGAAATCGTAAGACTTGCTGTTTTAAGTTTTTGTCTTCTCTGCTATTTGGAAGAGCACATGTAGCATAATCTTCAATGAAAGACAAAACAGTTTCATCTGAATCTGTTCCAAATTTGGGGGTTTTCTTGACCCATAACAACATATGTATGTGAGGAGCACCTCTTGCTTGATACTCCTTTCTCCAAAAGAAATTCACAACTTCTCCAAGAGGAGGATTCTTTTTATTGCAGATGAAAGACATCATAGCTTCAAATCTATGATTGAAATATCTGCATACATTGACAGGATCCAAAGAGCACAATTCTCCAGGTGTCTTGTATTCAATATTTTTTATATTGGAATTTGCCTCTCGAAGAAATTCAAATAAATCATCCCAAGCATACTCAGCACAGCTTAGTGTAACAAACCATGTAGGAGTTCCCAAGTTCCGTAGCATACATTTCAGTTCTCCATGTGTATTCATTAGTCCCACGCTGGCATGCCATCAGATTAATCAACTGAGATTCTAAATGATCATCTCTCTGATGCACTTTATCCATAAAATCCTTTGCAGTTAAATTTTGCAGATGCATTCCAGTTTTTAAAATGTGATTTACTGCATATGCAAGTCCAGACAAGTCACTTTCAAACAGAAGATGAAACATATAAGGGATACATTGTCGAAATCTTGGCTCTTCTGCATATAATCTTGTTAGGAATGTGCACAGGACGTTCATCATATCGTCCACCTTTTCCTGTTGGAAACAACTGCGGGGAAACAACAAGCTTCCAAGCTCTCTTCCCATACACTCATGGGACTTCCTGTTGTTTTTTTCATTTGAAACAACTCAATCGTATTCCCCATCACCTCTTTGGAATGAAGTTGATGTACACTGTAATGTTCATAGATCTCTTCACATCTAGACATGTCCACTTTTTCTATTTGTCCACTTAATGTTTCAGTATCTTCTGCTAAATCTATTTCTTCTTCTCCAACAAACACATTTCTATAGTACTCATTATTTTTTAACAGATACAATGACGCCTTTTGCACTCTTCTAACATCCACTAACTCTTACCAGATTTTCTTATTCTTAGTAGGAACACCATTAACTAGACTGACTAGTGGCTCATTTTCTGCATGGTCTACACCAATAGTTTCAATCTTTTTCCTTAAATCTAATGGTAAATATACAACTCTTCCTGTCAATCCTCTTTGCAACTCTGATTGAGGTAATTTACTTGTTTTGGGCTCCATACGAACAATAGCCTCAAACGGGTGAACACATTGTATGAGAATAGACACCCCTAGTTTGATTTTTATAGTGACTTCGCCGACAACAAATACAAGAAACATTTGGTCTTTCATCTGAAATTACCTTAAACTTTGTGATTTCATCCTCAAATTTTTCTGTAATTACGGGTTGTACATTGTCTTCAACATTTTGTTCTACTAATGTATCAGTTTCTTCACTCTCTGGCTGAGGACCAAAGTAACAAAACTCAATATCATCACAGACCTGCTTCACATCTGATACTGACCCACGCAAAAGAGCACTGTTTAACTCACTTAACTTTAGTGCTGGACTTTTTGCATAATATAACCTTCTCACTAACTTCCGCATTTGAGTATGATGTACTGCCAGCATTCTGAAATGGTGAAAAACACTTTGACAAACTTTCCTAGAAAGACAAGCTAGAGAATGACCTTGCAAACCAGTATGTTTTCTCACTCTGCAAGGGTCTAGTCCTTGCAACAGCTTAATCTTTTGCTTTACACTTTTTTTAGTACAGGCTCGTAAAAAACTACATAATTTTTCAATAGATTCCTGTCGTACACTGCAAACACTACTGCAATCCCAAGTGTACACAGGGTTTTTAGCACATCTCCCTAAAACTTCATCAGTTATCACTTCTTCTGCATTTCTTTTAACCATTTTCTCTTTCTCAATTGGACAACCGTCACTAACCTCATAACCTCTACCACTGTTGTCAACTGCATACAATAATTCTTCACTCAGTGAATAACAATCTTCATTAAAAAAAGGCTCTGAACTGGAACTGTGTTTCCATTCTCCCCCAAAAAATCAATTTTTTTTTTCTATAACTCTTCCTCCTACTTTTGGCCTTCATTACATGTATTGGTTTATCTAGTGATCGAATTCTGTTTAACACTAAAATAAACAGTTTCCTTTTTACTTCAAAAGCCTTTTCCACAATGTTTTCAATATGCTTCTTCTTTTCATAAAATAAAGCTCTCTTTTTATATTTCTTTACATCTTTCGGCAAATTATGCACTACTCGCTTGTAAAATATTTTTTTGCGTAATTCCTTATACTGATTTTGCCTTCTTTTACCATACTTTATCTCCTTTGACTGACCATTTCCTTTTTTACTTTTCCTCTTATTTTACATTTTTTTCTTACTTGAAGAATTCTCAGTAGTTCCAGCATTATCTACATTCTGTTTGCTCCTATAAACATTTTTAATAAATTGCTTCGTGATCTTACCAGAAGATTTTTTCCTTTTAGCCACATTATTTTGTACATTCAATACTTGTGGTTGATGTTTCTTCAAATAATCCTCCTGTCGCTGTTCTTTTCTTTTTCTTTTTTTTCTGGCATGATTTCTCTACTTTAACGTTGAAAAACAGTATCTGTAAAAAAGAATCACAAATAAATGTATATTAATCATTTTCAAATTTATACTATTCCATAACTGTACAAACACATTTTATATAAAAACTGACTAAGAAACTATAGCCCTGAACCACAAGTGTGACGGTGGTTAAAACACTACATGCATAGTGCATACTACTTTGAAGCAGTTCATGCCCTAAAGCCTACCTCACTAAAAGACTACATGCTAACTGACTGAATGATTACAGTACGATAAGGAGACACACTGGGTGAGTAACAGGGTGTTTGCTAGAAGTGCATGAAAATTAAGTGGGGAATTGAAGGTGTGAAAGACGGTGTAGGTGATTAGAGGACTGCATGCATACTGGATAGGCATTTGAAGCAGTCCATGTGCTAAGGCCTGGCTCACTGCATGAGTACTTGGGTACTGACTGAATGATTAGAGTACAGCAAGGAGAGTGCCTGGGTGAATTTATAAGTGGTAGGCTTTTGGCGCAGGGAATGGATTAGTACTTGGTACTGAATGGGTCACTAGAGGAGTGCAAAGGGAGTGACAGGATGTTTGCTGGACTGTATGGATACTGACTAGGGAATTGAAGGTGTGAAAGACAAGTGTCTAGGTGGTTAGAAGACTGCATGCATAGTGGATAGGGGTTTGAAGCAGTACATGTGCTAAGGCCTGGCTCAGTGCATGAATACTTAGGCACTGACTGAATGATTAGAGAGCTGCAAAGAGAGTGTCTTGCTGAATATATAACTGTTTGGGTTTTGACAGAGTGAATGGATTAGTACATGGTGCTGAATGATTCACTAGAGGACTGCAAAGGGAGTGACAGGGTGTTTCCTGGAAGTGTATGGATACTGACTAGGGAATTGAAGGTGTGAAAAACAACTGTGTAGGTGGTTAGAGGACTGCATGCATAGTGAATAGGTGTTTGAAGCAGTCTATGTGATAAGGCCTGGCTCACTGCATGAGTACTTGGGTACTGACTGAATGATTAGAGTACAGCAAGGAGAGTGCCTGAGTGAATTTATAAGTGGTTGGCTTTTGGCACTGTAAATGGATTAGTGCTTGGTACTGAATGGGTCACTAGAGGAGTGCAAAGGGAGTGACAGGGTGTTTCCTGAAAGTGTATGGATACTGACTAGGGAATTGAAAATGTGAAAGACAAGTGTATAGTATGTTAGAAGACTGCATGCATACTGCATAGATTTTTGAAGCAATCTATGTGGTAATGTATGGTTCACAACATGAGTACTTGGAAACTGACTAAATCATCAGACTACTGCTAGTTTAGTGTCTGGGTAAAACTTTTAAATTTTCAGTTCTGGCACAGTGAAGAGAATAGTACATGGTACTGCACTTTAGTGTCAAACCCTGACTCATTTTATCAATGCATAAGCAAAGAATACCTTCTAAAGCTACTAAAACTTGACAACATGACCGATTTTAAAATAGTTATCTGTCAGCAAATACACTATGTTACCAAATGCTTCTCTCACAATGGTTCCCAAATGCACACAGACTCACAGTGTGATTCTAGACAAGCAACACTATCCCTAGCAGACAAGCAACACTATCCCTAGCAGCTTACCAAAACTCATTCACTACTGTGGAAGGGGTAAGGGGACTACACACAATCTACATATTTCAGTACTGCACTTTAGTGTCAAAGCATGAATCATTTTATCAAAGCATAACCAAAGACTGGCTTCTAATGCTACTAAAACTTGACAACATGACAGGTTTTAAAAGAGTTATCTGTCACCAAATACACAATGTTACCAAATGCTTCTCTCACAGTGGTTCCCAAATGCACACAGACTCACAGTGTGATTCTAGACAACAACCACTATCCCTAGGAGTTTACCAAAACTCATTCACTACAATGGAAGTGGTAAGGGAACTGCACACAATCTACATATTTCAGGACTGCACTTTTGTGTCAAAGCCTGACTCATTTAATCAAAGCATAAGCAAAAACTGCCTTCTAATGCTACTAAAACTTGACAACAAGACAGGTTTTAAAACAGTTATCTGTCAGCAAATACACAATATTACCACATACTTCTCTCACAGTGGTTCCCAAATGCACACAGACTCACAGTGTGATTCTAGACAAGCAATACTATCATCCCTAGCAGCTTACCAAAACTCATTCACTACTGTGCAAGGGGTAAGGAGACTACACACAATCTACATATTTTTCTAGACCTGCCTGCGAGTGTTCCATACGGAGGCCCTTACACACCGGACATGTCGACCAGTCTCCCCTGGTGATCATCAAATCACTCATGTTGTGAACCATACATTACCACATAGATTGCTTCAAAAATCTATGCAGTATGCATGCAGTCTTCTAACATACTATACACTTGTCTTTCACATTTTCAATTCCCTAGTCAGTATCCATACACTTTCAGGAAACACCCTGTAACTCCCTTTGCAGTCCTCTAGTGACCCATTCAGCACCATGTACTAATCCATTCACTGTGCCAAAACCCAAACACTTATAAATTCAGCAAGACACTCTCTTTGCAGCTCTCTAATCATTCAGTCAGTGCCTAAGTATTCATGCACTGAGCCAGGCCTTAGCACACGTACTGCTTCAAACCCCTATCCACTATGCATGCAGTCTTCTAACCACCTAGACACTTGTCTTTCACACCTTCAATTCCCTAGTCAGTATCCATACAGTCCATCAAACATCCTCTCACTCCCTTTGCACTCCTCTAGTGATCCATTCAGTACCAAGTACTAATCCATTCCCTGCGCCAAAAGCCAACCACTTATAAATTCACCCAGGTACTCTCCTTGCTGTACTCTAATCATTCAGTCAGTACCCAAGTACTCATGCAGTGAGCCAGGCCTTAGCACATGGACTGCTTTAAATGCCTATCCAGTATGCATGCAGTCCTCTAATCACCTACACAGTTGTCTTTCACACCTTCAATTCCCCAGTTAGTATTCATACACTTCTAGCAAACACCCTGTCACTCACCCAGTGTGTCTCCTTATAGTACTGTAATCATTTAGTCAGTTAGCATGTAGTCTTTTAGTGAGGTAGGCTTTAGGGCATGAACTGCTTCAAAGTAGTATGCACTATGCATGTAGTGTGTTAACGATCGTCACACTTGTGGTTCAGGGCTATAGTTTCTTAGTCAGTTTTTACATAAAATGTGTTTGTACAGTAATGGAATAGTATAAATTTGAAAGTTATTAATATACATTTATTTGTGATTCTTTTCTACAGATACAGAACAAGAGTGTTTCTCATCTGTTTGCACTCTTCTCGTGCAAGATTGTTTGAATGAAGGGTCCTTCGGTGTTTCATCATACTTGCCGTACAAGTATTTCTTGTTAGGATCCCCTTGCAACAGAACTCTTTTGCAAATCTTACACGTGACCAAGGTGGCATTGGTCTCTGTTTGCCCCTCGGTAAAAGTAAAAAATTTCCACACCACTGAAGGAAAACATTGTGGGCGTGGTGCGTCCTCCAAAAATTCATCCTTAGATTCGGTGAATATTTTAAAGCGACAACATTTACAGTTTTTGTAAGTTAAACTTATAAAATTTTGTTAGCTGTAAGCATTTTATATATCTGTGATGTGTATCTTGTGGTATTTTGTTGAGAATAGCATGTTGTTGTTTTTTTAACAATCTTTGTGATTGGTTTTTTTTTTGCCCGCTGTTACGTGATGAGTACGATTGAAATCACTATTTTTAGTGAAATTTAATATATTCTGAGAACAGCAAAAAAGGCAAACAAATTACTTTGTGGAAATTATGCTGTGTTGTAAAAAATGTATTATTACATGTTATAGTTTTTTTTTCCTTTTCTTTCACAGATCCAAATTTTAAAATAAGCAATTTATATGAATTTAGATTGGAATGAAAATCTGAAAAAAATGTATACCATTTTTTATTGCTATTACTGTGAAGGTAAGTTTAACTAAGTCTCAATATGCAGAATGAGGAGGTCTGCAAGAAGCTACAAAGTTAAAACACTTTTCTAAAAACACTCTGTTTATACCTATGTAGTTTTGAAATCTGACCATAATCATGTGACCTGCAAAAAAAGAGATTTGAGGGGTTCATAATATTTCCCATTTTAGCTATTGAATGACCGCAATTATTTCAATCATTATTCTTTGAACATCTTTGCAGACAAAACTATGTGCTTACCTTCTATCATTCGCAAGGAATTTTAAAAACGGAAATATATCACTTTTTGTAACATAGTTATTGTGCAAGATACTCTTTCATATTTACTAAGAGAGGAAAAGGCACTCTGTGCACTTTTTATACTCCATGTAAATACAACCTCATCATGCACACCACTTTGTGTTGAAAGGTTGTTCTATAAGTGTTGTTGTGCATGATTGCACTTAATACTCATAGAACAAGACATGTCTAGATTTATCAGAAATCATGAATCTCGATATGTGTGTGAATGCTGCACCATTCTAAAATTGGTGTAGGAAAGCACAACAAGGAGAATTGTTTTAATTTCTCCACATTTTTATATCTTCAATGCATGCTGAAATGATCAGCATACATTGAAGGAGAAAAATGCATTTTCTCATTGTTTTTGTGCAGGAGGTGGGTCTTCCTGTAGAAAAACAAACAGCACATGACACAGGTATGGTGCAAGGGTGCCTGTGTCACCACATGGCTGCAGTTTAAGTAGCCGTGCAGAGAGAAGCATAGATTTGCAACATATTTATGTACATATGTTGCATCCCTGTGTTTCGGAAGTACTACAGCACACAGCAGTTAAAGAGGTTACTGCAGCACTTCCTCATAGTTCTGCACTTATACATTCACCATACTCTAGTAATGCATTCATTCAGTCAATTACGTACTACACATACATTCATCTAAACTTTCCCCCACTAACAAAGAAATTTAGCTCTTTTTTTAAACCAGGAAAGTTAGTTCTTAGAAGAACTTTTTTTTTCTAAGTTTTTTTGTACTTTTTGGAACAATTTTGTTATTTTTTTGTTTTTTTCAAAAGAAAAAAAGACAACAGGAGGAACAAAACAGTCAACTTCTGCAAAAAATAAATAAACACAAGTTTAGCACTTGTGGTTTTGCTGCACTCGGCAGATTAGTTCAATTGACTGCTCGCCGTAACATAGTAGTTTGTTGCATTAAATGCAACACATTTTTAGTTTTCAAAATTCTGGACGTATGTCCGGGTGTGTGCTTGATGGTGATGCTGCAGAAGTGCTTGCCACTGCTGGCTGAGGCTTCTGTCGGAGTCTTCTGCATTCCTGCTTGGCCAGGTTCACGGGATGCAGAGTCTTCAGGTGTTTTAACATACTCGCAGTCCCACAAGAGTATTTTTTTGATGGATTTCCTCTGGAAAGCACTCTTTGACATGTTTTACACGTCACTTTAGTTGAATTAGTTTTATTCTGTCCTTCTGGGAAGGAAAAAAATGTCCACACCACAGAGGTGTATCTTTCTGGGCGTGGAGGTTCCACAACAAATTCCTCATCGGACGAATGGTCTGATTCTGATGGTGGCTGCTGTGCAGAAGCCGTTGTCTTCAGAAAAATTGCAGCTGTGGAAATCTTCCCCAAAATGTTTCTTCTAGTTCTAAGGTGTGAGATGTTCCTCCAAAGAAGCTCAAAGAGTGATTGAAATGGGTGGGGTCTTTCAATAGTTAGAATAGGAAGTGTAATGAACCAATCAAATCTCTTTTTTTGCAGGTCACATGGGATCCGCGCACCCTGCGCTTACGCAGCACGCACCCAGCGCGCATCCGCGAAATTGAATAAAAAAAAATTATAGGATTAGATGTAACAATATATTAGTTTTAAGACTACTTTAGAGTTTGTCTTCAATTAATATTCACATGAAATATATATATATATATATGAATTAGCAAAGTGTCCTTGCGGGGGGAGCGCTTGAAGCTGGTGCCGGCTGTGAGGTAGGACAGCCTCACAATTGTTTCACGAAGCAAAAGAACGAAGCCGCACTCTTCCTGGATATGAAATTGGTCAATTTAATGACCTTCTCTGTTACCTATATATATATATATATGTTTTTTAAAATATTAAATATTTCGGGGGATCCGCGCACCTACCACGTCATAGACGCAGATGACGCATCACGGAAGCGCATAAACATCGCGTTACGTACATCGAACGTGTCTTGTATAGGTTGGGAGTCGCGTACCGGTCGCATTGCGATCGCGCACTAAACACGTACCCAACGCACACCATGCGTGGATGCTATCGCGTAGGGATTGGGAACGGTGCGTTTAGGGTGCGCGGATCCAAAAACATGGAAAAAATATATATAAAATAAAGTTTTGACCATATAGTTAAAAAAATATTTTGAAAAATATGAAAAAATATATTTGAAAAACCCATTAAATTCAAATAATATTTTTTAATTTTTAAAAGAATTAATTGAAAAAAAAAGTTTCAAAAATAGTGATAAAAAAGTATTAAAACCAAAATTTATGAAATTGACACACTGAATTTGAAAAATATAGAAATCCAATCAAAATCAAAATCAAATTAATTGAACATGATATCTTCAGAGATAAGTTAAAGATAGGAATTAGCATTTAAAAAACCTTTGAAATGCACTGAAAAAAACATAGGTTTCATGCACGTTATAGTTAGGAATTGGCATTTAAAAAAACCTTTGAAATTCACAGAAAAAACCAAAGGTTTCAGGGGCGTTATAGTTAGGAATTGGCATTTAAAAAACCTTTGAAATTCACTGAAAAAACCAAAGGTTTCAGGGGCGTTATAGTTAGGAATTGGCATTTAAAAAACCTTAGAAATTCACTGAAAATCCATAAGTTTCAGGGGCGTTATAGTTAGCTGGACATTTCCCTCGTACAAAACCCTAGAAATTCCCCCTTTATAGTTAGTACCATTAGTCTTTATTCGATTTAACAAAATCATGAAAGACACAAACACAAATCAAAAAACATTACATATAAAAACACATTAAAATCGTTAAGTTCATCAATAAATAAGCTAAAATGAATTCTAAAAGAGCATTAAACTAATCAGACTAACAGCAATTCTAACAATGTATGATTAAAAAAACCCCTGGGCAGCAGCATTGTAAAAACATTTTACAGAATTTGGCACTAGCCAACAGCGATGGTGATAGCTTGAGAGGGAATTATCTGTGGTTTGCTAGAGGCTTTCGCCCTTAGGTTCCACGCCCAACCCAGAAATTTTGCTAATGGGATAGAAATGGTTGGGGAAGTGCTGGTACATAAAATTCTTAATGCAATGGCACTGCTCGTGGTACCCAAATTCCTACATAATGGTGACAACCACACTCGCCTTGGAACAGCAAGTGCTGGACAGACAAACAGTAGATGGGCGATAGATACAACATGCACCCCACAAGCTGGACAGATCTCTTCGTTTGCACTAGACCATCTGCCTGTAAGAGACTTAATTGGAAGAGAACCTGCTCGCAACTGAAAATACAGCTTCCTGTCTCTAGGCTTTGTGATCAGGTCCCATTAGGGTTCAAAGGCGGATGTAAACTTCGCCTCCAGATAACGACCAGCCATCCCATTAGGATTTACCCGGTTCCACACCTGGTGGTTAACCCACTCCCAATAAATAGCTTTCATAACTTTCTTTGGGGGGAACTGCACAGTTGTTGGTTCACTCCATAGTCCCGCCATGCCCAAGGCTGTTAAGGTCTGACGGAGCTGTTTCAGCCATTCGATTTTATGAAAGACATCTAGTTCTATGACATCAATAATCCCTTTAGCATACGAAGAGAGCTCGGGAGTAGTCCAAAGCCTTCGCCAGTATAAAATTGGACGTAATCTGGCGATATCTGCAACGGCATTCCTGCCAAGCTCGTACCTTACAGGGACCATTGGTGAACTCTGCGGGAGGCTTGTTACGCTACGGAGAAAGGAATTTTCTGCTGTTGTTAGGGGAGCCAGCCTACTAAACCCCCATAATTCTGCCCCGTACAAAGCTGAACCCAGTGCCTTTGCCTCATAGACTTGGAGTACAGGTTTAACGGGCTTGGTGAAAGACTTCTTGTGTTCTTTTATCAGGGTTCCCGAGATTTGTCTAAGCTTCAGGGCAGCGACCTCAATGTGCTTATCCCACTTGCCGGTACTAGTTATGTGTATACCCAAGTAGACAAAGTTGGAAACCATTTCTATTTGTTGCCCATCCAAAAAAAACTTACTCACTCTACGATTTGGATGCGGATTAAAGGCCATGAGTTTGGTCTTGGTCTCGTTTACCTCCAAACCATGGCCAAGACAAAACTCCTCAAAGACTTTTAATGCTCTTTGCAAGCCACTTGGAGTTTAGTTAGTTCAGCTAACTAAAACTCGCGCCCCTGCAATGCACTGCTGATGATGTCACATATTACATCACTCATGACATGGTCAGTGACATCACTGATGACATCACTGATGACATCTCAAATGACATCACTGATGACATCACTGTCCACAACCATTTGACCCGTTGAGTTAAGATACTATGCTCGGCCATCACGGACACAGCAGGGCAAAAGAATTGAGAAGGCATCATGGCTCCCCGAGGCCCACTGGAGGGCGACATTGGTCCTTTCATTTCAACGAGTCTTCACAAACCCACTGGAGGGTATTAATTGTGAATTCCACTACAAGTACCAGCATGCAATGAGCAAGTGAGTCTACTTAGACGGGCACACCGGGGGCCTATTAAGGGAGGAGCATGTAGGATCAAATATTTGTGTACAGATGAAGCGTGAGATCGTGTATGCCCATGAAGAAGGAGTATGAGACTCCGAAACGCGTAGGCATGAGGATTTAAAGTCGGGGAGAAATGACACCTTCGTTTGTGCAATTAAAGGAGTCAAAACCTACCTGCTGTGTGTGTGTGTGTGTTCTTGCAGCAGGGGAACTTTTGGAATATATATATATATATTGGGGACTCACCCTGCCTTCTGATCGACGCGGGAATCATTGTTTGACCTTTCCTGCCTTTCCTGCACTTTCCTGCACAAGCTCCTCGCTGGACCCGCTGCGCGGGTCCCGCAGCGCCCATTGAACACCGTAAGGGCGGTCTGAAACTGGGGTTGCCTCAACCGGGGTGAGCGTCATTGGACAGGGCTGCGAGCAGCAGGGGACTCCATTGTCCAGGAGTCTCTGCGAGCCCTATTGCCTACACCTGGGCTGCTCTCCCTGGACGACACGCCCCCTGCTTAGCTGCAAGTAAATGCGGAGCACTAAGCCTTCATCCCTGGGACTCACCTTGCCTTCTGATCGACACGGGAATCATTGTTTGACCTTTCCTGCCTTTCCTGCACTTTCCTGCACAAGCTCCTCGCCGGACCCGCTGCGCGGGTCCCGCAGCGCCCATCGAACACCGTAAGGGCGGTCTGGAATTGGGGTTGCCTCAACCGGGGTGAGCGTCATTGGACAGGGCTGCGAGAAGCAGGGGACTCCATTGTCCAGGAGTCCCTGCGAGCCCTATTGCCTACACCTGGGCTGCTCTCCCTGGACGACACGCCCCCTGCTTACGTACTTCCCTAATATAGGAAGCAACGCTACCGCTGCACGGGAGCGCGCGGGAGCGCCCGGGGCTAAGCCCGGGCAAAGGGCGGGCCGTCTGTGGCCGTCAGGGGCCGGAGGAGGCCGGGACGGGCCATACCCTGTTCAAATCGTGTCTTTGACTTTGGTGTGGTGAGTGTACCACTACCCCTGACCTATAGTGAAGCTTGTTATCAGTGCATAGATATTTAAAATGTCCAAATGGAAATCTGGGGACAAGCTGGTGGGTACTCTGGACGCTTTCTTGGTAAGAGCTGAATCCGTGCTGGTTCACGAAATTGAGGCCACGGAGCGGAGACTGTCTCTAGACCCTAGGCTGCTTGGAGGGGGGGTTATTCCTGCTGCCCCTCCACATGCCTCTAGATCGCCACCTAAAGCCATTGACACCACTAACAAGAACAAGACTCCCACCCATAGCCAAGTTCCCATGTCTATCGAGCACTCCCCCATTCCTACTATTCAGAGCAACCCGGCTAGCCCAGTCAGGGTAAAGACCAGGGGGATGAAAGCTGTGGGAAGATCAGCCAAGGTTCCCCAGAATAAAACAAAGAAGGGACATAGTACAACTAAAACCAAAATCACACTTTCCAAAGTCTCAACCGAGGCCACTGTTCATGGTGGACCTAACTCCCCTCCTATAGATATCCATCCTAGCGACCCTCCCGTCATTAACTGTTCCCTGTCCAAAAGGGAATTTATCAAACTATTAGAAGAAAACCTTTCCGCCATTCTGGAGCCACTCTATAAACGCTTGGACCTGGTCGATCGTAGGCTAGCTAAGATGGAGGAGGCCTTAGATCGTATGCCCCCAGTATCTACGCTACAGCCTCCTGTGCAAATTCTATCAGGGGTTACCCCACCACCGACAGATGACAATTGTAGTAATCAGATGGGTGCCACGACACGTTCTAATAACTTGGTGGGTGTGGCAAGGAAAGCAGGGGATGTAAGAACTATTGTGCCAACAGATAGATCCAACGTAGAGGGTCCTCCCAATAAAATACTTTTGGCTTCTAGGAGTAATTGCGGCCAAATATCTAGCAACAACTTAGGTGACCATACGAGGCATCCCTTTTTACACTTGCCCCCCCAAGCTACTCCCTACACTATTGTCTTGGCAAATGTTCCTTCTTTACCAACGGACTCCCAAGAGCATTGGTCATCCCTAAGGAATAAGGCTCTACATTATTTGAATAAAAAGACCGGCATTGGGGACAGGCTGTATATGGACTTCAAAATGGCTAGAAGGATTGACTGGGTGGGTTACTCGGACAAAAATTTAGCCCGGGTCTTAAGTTTTAGGTCGCCAGGACTGGTAAATCATATACTCGAGATTGCCGCCAATGCCCCTAATGATTGGCTGTCCATTAGCATTCTACCGCTAGGCTATTTCTACAAACAGGAGGTGGCTATGCGACATAGAGGTGTCCAATTTTACAAGGGAGCTGTCCATAGACCAGATTCCCGAATCGAGCTTAATAACCGGTTTGAGGTCTTATCCTCCTTAGAAGACATTGACTGACAGAGGTTGGGTGGTTTGGGGTATCCTGTGGAAGGTGGCACTGGAACTGCTATCGACTCTGCTGAACTCCAACAAGTTAACTCGGTTGTGTTTGATGTTCCATTGGAGACTCCAACTTCACCCATAATGCAGTTAGGCAGCCCACATGTAGTGCCATCAACCCCTGATGGGTGTCCGATTAACTCTGGACCCAAGGGACCCATGACCATTGCTTCTTGGAATATTGCTGGGCTGGAAACTAAGACTGGCCTAGCAGATTGGTCATTATCAATTGATGGAGTTGACATTTGGGCATTCCAAGAAACATGGGCAGTGGAGAACATCTTCCATGCAGGCTATTTAAATTTCTCGAAACCTGCAACCAGGGGACATAGAGGGCGACCGGCGGGGGGTTTAACATTTTGGGTTAGGCAAACTAGGGGGGTGACTATTGAAATGATTCCCCTTGAAAACCCTGACATTCTGGGAATTAAAATCAAACTCCAGTGTGGCCCAAGTTTATTTCTTTTTAACATGTATGGTAGGGGTCAAGTGGGTGGCAGGAGCTTGCAAGTTATTTCTGTACTTGAGACCTTTCTAGCGGAAAGCCCCTCTAATGGTAACACCATTATTATGGGGGATTTTAATACTTGTTTTGAACCACTGGACAGTGAGGATGGTATGTTGAGTGAGGAGGAAGACGCCTTTTGGGGCGTCCCACAGCTGAATTTACCGCCCGTCAAGAAATGGACGGAGGCAGCGCTCCAGGCAAAAGGGCTGTGTTTGGAATGGGGCTTCAGAGCAGTTAATGGTAGGACTAAATCTGATGCCCTGGGTGTAGTGACGTTTGACAACGGTCGCACAAAAAGTAGGATTGACTATATATTGGTCAATCTGGAAATCTGGCACATAGTGCTAGATATGGTCGTCCAAACCCGTATCGAAAGCGACCATAATCCATTGGTTCTCTCTCTAGATATTCAAGGTTTCAACCCCCCGGTTGCTGGGAACACAGTTAGCCGTGGAGTCCCACTAACACTGGGTAACGATTTTAGGCGGGTTAAATGGGCCAAGGTGGCTCTTGATGAGGCCAAAGTCCTAGAGATTAGGGCCCTGGTTGTAAGAGCTCTAGGAGAAATTAACAAATGTAGCTCACAGGGCATCCTTAATATTAAAGTGCCACTGATTCACAAGGAGCTTACTAGTAAGCTGAAGACCTACTTCATTAATACCAAGCCCATGAGGGCTAATTTAAAACTTGAACCAACATCCTGGTATAATGAGCAATATCGGTCCACACATAAAGCCCTCTTGTCCGCTATTAAATCTAGAATTTATTCTACAATCAAACAGGCCCGGCTCTTGTATAAATCCACGCTAAAGCAGGCTAAAAGAGAGTGGGACGAGGGTCGTTGGAAGGATCTGCTCGAAGCCTGCAAAGGCAGGAATATGTCCCACTTTTGGGATTTATTAAAGTGGGGGAATGGACAGAGGACGCTAGTCCCCAATAATAATGTGGACCCACACCATTGGGTTGCCCACTTTGAAGCCCAATACCAGCAGGGCTCTGAGCGGGTGCCACTTGCTCCTGTTATAGCCATTGACGTTCCCCTAAGGTTTAGTATTAAGGAGGTGGAGGCAGTCTTGAAGAACATCCCGAGTGGTAAAGCACCCGGTTCCGACTGCATCCCAGCGGACCTGTTTAGGCAGGATCACGATCTCTGGGCCCCATATATAACAAACCTGATGAACTCATTGGCAGGGGGAACCCCATTCCCCATTTCTTGGTCCGGAGCAGAAATAATCCCAATTTTTAAAAAGGGAGATCGTTCTGCACCGGGCAACTATAGACCAATTAGTCTCATTGATGCGTTGCAAAAAATTATTGCTCGAGTCATTCTTGGGAGAATCCACACTTGGATGGTTGAAGGAGACATATTATCAAACCTCCAAGTAGGGTTTCGGGCTCACATGGGAACATTGGACCAGGTTTTTAAATTCGTTTTAATCTACTGGAAGGAGGTCTTTTTGAGGAAGGGGCTTATTTTTGCAGCATTCGTGGACTTAAAATCCGCATTTGATCTTGTCCCAAGATCAAAACTCTGGAACGTGCTGTTAAGGTTAGGGATGCCTAAGGAACTAGATGATTTCGTGATCAAGCTCCATAGCTCCAATTATGCCCAGGTTCGCTGGGGGAACCCGGGAGAGGTCACAGAACAATTTAAGGTAGAGAAAGGAGTCCGCCAGGGGTGCGTTTTAGCCCCAACACTGTTCTCATTGTTTATAAATGGGGTCGTTCATTTTTTTGAAGACCACCCTACTGATGCCCCAAAACTGGATGGCCAAAGGGTGCCCTTGCTCATGTTCGCTGATGATACCTTGATTTTATCCAAAACACGGCAGGGTCTGCAGCGGGCTTTATCCCGCTTCGAGGCCTTCTGCAGCGAACATGAGCTCGAGGTAAACGTAGAGAAAACAAAATTTATGGTTCTCCATGGGGCAGGAGATGTTACGGCCAAAGTTTTAATGGGTGGGAAGCCTCTGGAGCAGACCAAAGTTTTTACCTACCTAGGTATCACCCTGGGTGAAAAGTTGAGTTGGATCCCACAGATGAAGCTTTTAGCTTTGAAACATTCCCAGCTAGCAGGAGCCCTTCTGAGGGAGCACAGGCTCTCTTTAAACAAGTCAGTGGCACCAGTTATTAAGCTGTATTCTTTGAAAATAGTCCCTGCCATCTTATGTGGCGCTGAGATTTGGAGGTGCTGCAATCTGTCTGATCTAATCTTGGCCCAAAATAAATTCTTAAGATCAATTGTAGGCCTCCCACGATCGACTCCTCGAATCCCTCTATTGTTCGATCTAGGGTGTAATCCCATTGAGGACATTGTACAGCTTAGAATGGTCCTCTTCTGGAGAAGGTTGTGGTCTACCCCTGAGTTACATCACTTTGCTAAGGCATTACTTGAAGTAAGGGGGTTGGACCACTCAAATAAGATCTCATGGCTGAAAAATGTCAAAAATCTCCTTATTGATATGGGAATGAGGGATTTCTGGGTATCCCCGGACATTGTTGCCCCCCCATCTAAGACCGATTTAAGAGCAGCATACTGGAGTCTAGTAAAATGTAGGAGATATTCTACTCTGGTGGGCTCTCCATTCACCAGAGCCTTTTGGGATTTTAAGGATGAACCATCACTCGAAATATATTGGGATTTGATCACTAAACCTCGAGATCGTAGGCTGTATCATCAGTTTAGGGTAGAAACGCTCCCACTCAGGAAATTCACCAGTAAATGGAAAACTGGTACGGGAGATAGGTGCCCTTTCTGCCCTGACTGTATCGAAGATATAAACCATCTTCTCTATGTTTGTCCAGCCTACCACTCAGCTAGGGGCATGTGGCTCACACCCCTGTGTAGATCTCTCTGTACAACCTCCGCCATGATTGCCAAACGTCTATTGAAAATTGGAGACAATGAAACCATCACAATAGGGGTTACTAAGTTCCTAAGCTGGTCTTGGGCTATTCGCGAAAGGAATTGTGGTTTACAGTAAATCTGTCTATTTTATTTAGATGGAGTTTTATGGTCATTTCAAATTTTAAATGAATTATCGTTGTGTATACTTATGTATTTTATGATACTTTATTATGGTCATTGTATCTAATATAGTTTTATTGTATATATGTCTTTTAAGATGAATAATCGAAATAAAGACTTTTTTGACTGACTGACTGACTGACTGACTGATATATATATTTACTGACATCACTGATGACGTCATCCAGTGAGTCTGTGTTTCTGTAAAGTTTTAATATGTTTAATATATATAGGGAAAGGCCTGTTGAAGAATGAGTGGGTGTACGAATGTGCGAATGGATGATTTTCTAGGTGCGTAACTGACTCTATAAGTGAGTCATTAAATGTATCTTACTGTAGACTAGTGACTAAACTGTGTGAATGTCTGTATGTGTCTGTGTGTTGGTGTATAAGTGGCTGCATGGCTTTGTGAATAGCTATATGAGTGTCTATATGGGTTATTGACTGGTTGTCTGAGTATCTGTATGGGTGCCTGAGTGTTTGTGCGGGTAGGGTGTGTGTGACTCTGTGCATAGATGTGTGAGTGGGTGATTCTATGGGTGCAAGGTTATAAGAGTGCAACTGTGATGGATTGTATGGTTGGGTGAGTGTATGTATGGGTGTGTTAGTGATTGAATGTATATCTCAGTTGTACATGTGTCAGTAAATACATATGTGAAACGCAGTGTATATGTGTGTAAGAGTATATAACTATCTATATGTGAGAGTGTGTGATTGCGGGAGTGGCTGTATGGATGAGTGTGCGCTTGTATCAGTAATTGTATAAGAGCGTCAGAATTTGTTAGTATTTTTATGAGTAAGTCAACTTGACTGTGTTTAACTGTATAGGTGAGTAAATTGGACTGTGATTAATTATTTATATAACTGACTAGGTGTGTCACTACCTCAATGGATGATTGCCGATGTGTGAGTGTCTATATGGCTGTATAAATGCATATGATAGTCCTGTACGGAGTGACTGTAAGTATGAGTGACTGTACAGGTGAGTGAGTGGAGATGTATGTAGACCTAAGAGTCAATGAGTGGGTATGTAGGTATTGGTATTGGAGTATCTATAGTTTTCAAAATTGTCGTCTGAAATTTTGAGTCAGTGTATCAAAGGTGATATTAGGGTGTGAGAAGATGCACTAATTTGTCACATGGATGCCGTCATCAGTGATGTCATCAGTGATGTCATTTGAGATGTCATCAGTGATGTCATCAGTGATGTCACTGACCATGTCATGAGTGATGTAATATGTGACGTCATCAGCAGTGCATTGCGGGGGCGCGAGTTATAGTTATCTGAACTAAATATAACGGGGGAATTTCTAGGGTTTTGTACGAGGGAAATGGCCAGCTAACTATAACGCGTCTGAAACCTATGGTTTTTTCAGTGAATATGTATATATATATATATATATATATGCATATTTTTTTTCACTGAAAAAAAAACATAGGTTTCAGGCACGTTATAGTTAGAAATAAGCATTTAAAAAACCTTAGAAATTCACTGAAAAAACCATAGGTTTTAGGGGAAGTTACAGTTAGTTGGACATTTCACTCGTACAAAACCAGAGAAATTCCCCTGTTATAGTTAGTTCAGCTAACTATAACTCACGCTCCCGCAATGCACTGCTGATGATATCACTCATGACATGGTCAGTGACATCACTGATGACATCACTGATGACATCTCAAATTACATCACTGATGACATCATCCATGTGATAATTTGATGCATCTTCTCACACCCTAATATAACCTTTGATACACCCAATCTAAATTACAGACTGCCATTCTCAAAACCATAGACACTCCAACAGCAATAACTACATACACACTCACTTAGTCTTAGGTTTACACACACATCCACTCACTCACCCGTACAGTCACTCATACTTATGGTCGATTTCTGCCCCAGGGACCCCATCCCCCGAGGCATGGCCATATATATATATATATATATATTGTTTTTTAGAAAGGAGGGGGGCCGTGTGGCCCCCCTCCTGAGGCCTCTGTGAGCCCCGGGGACCCCATTCCCGGGGCTCTGCCTTGTTTTTTTCTTTAAATTTTATCGGGGAGGGGGTTGCATGGCCCCCCTCCCAGGCCACACCAGGCCCCGGGGACCCCATCCCCCGGGGCCTGGCCTTTCCGTTGGGGACTGTGGGGGGTCCCCAATTCCCCCACAGTCCCGCTACAGGAGCCGGCATTGCTTTTCCACATGGGGAGCAGCTAAGATGCAGCTCCCCGTGTGGAAAAGCAATCTGGTTTGGTTTGGTTTGGAAGGGAGAGAACCTGCTCTCCCTTTCAAAAACCAAACCAGAGTTTGCTATGACAGGGCGTGAGCCACGAGGCTCCCACCCTGCCATGGCAAACTGTAGTGTCCCGAGGGTGGGCACCCTGGGACACTGCAGGAGACGTCCCTGGGGGGTGGTGGTCCCCAGGGCCATCACTGGCTCCAGGAGGGGGGCTGCGCAGCCCCCTCCCAACATTGGCAAAGCCCCGGGGGTGGTGGCCCCGGGGCTCAGGGGTCCGTTACAGTCCCCCACATTTAAATATTAGTGCCCCGAGGAGTTGGTGGTCCCAGGGGAGTGTGGGGGGCGAGCCCCCCCACACAGGTAGCAGGCTGCAGGTGGGCAGTGTGCCCCCTGTGATTATAATTAAAATGAAATTAAAATGAAAGCCCTGGGGGGTGGCGGCCCCCATGGCTTGGGGGGGCCTTAGAGGCCCCCAAACTTTAAAATAACCAGTCCCGGGGTGGCAGTCCCCCGGGCTGCGGGGAGGCCGTGTGCCCCCAGCAAATATTTTTGCAAAGCCCCGGGGGTGGCAGTCCCCTGGGCAGTGTGGGGGGATTGGGGCCCCCCACACATTTTTTTACTGACCCCAGGACCTGGCCCACCCAGGGGCTTCAATTAAACAAAGCGCGGGAGCCTGCGCTTTGTTTTTTAAAATGTTCTCTTCCGGATTCGCGCAACCAGTGCGAATTCGGCCGATTTAAAAAAAAAAAAATAAATAATGCTTTTTTGGGCCCTGGGGGTCCTTGAGCAGGCCTAGGGGGTCAGGGTGTTTCTACCCTGCCCCCTTTTCTTCTTTTGCGTGTTTCTTTTTCTCTTTTCTTGTGCCTCGGTTTTACCGAGGCACAAGTTGGCTGCCAACACTTTCTGGTTTGAAGTGTTGACAACCAATTAGAATGCAGCTCGTGGGTGTGCGGATCCACCACGCCTCTATATCGAAACTTTTATTTTTTTATTTTCTCAGCAACTACTGAATGGATTTACACCGTTTAATTTAATAAAAGGGCACTTTCTGAACCAAGCACTACCTTTGTGCCAAATTTGGTGTAATTCCATTCAGCAGTTTGGGCTGTAGTCGTGTCTAAAGTTTCCTATGGGAAATAACATAAAGAAAACATGTTTTTTCTCGGCCCCCGCTTGCCGAATCACCCCGAAACTTTCAAGATGGGAGCTGACCGGAGCGGCCCACGAGTTTTGAAAATTTCGCGAAGATTCGTAAACCGGCGCCAAAGTTATTGGGAAAAGAAAAAACACTTTTCCTATGGAAACTAGGTCCTAACTATAACTACCTACTGACGACCGCCATATATATATATATATATATATATATATATATATATATATTAGTATCTGCTCCTTTAACTCCCCTCTAAATGTCCTTAGAATCGCCCACTGGAAGGAAGCAAACTGTACAGCTCCACCAGGTGAGCGATCCTTTATTGATTAAAGTTCAAAACAGTGCAGGATAAAAGAGACCAACATGTATCAGCTGTAGCCTCCAACAGGATCATAGAGTTAATGTGTATAGAGCATCTTTTTAAAGGGACCAGCCCTTCCCAACTACCATGCAGATCTAAAACAACTGGGCCTCTGCCCCCAGTATTATTCCTATCTCAAAACCCACTCACCACTATCTAACATTACATGATATTGCATCTCGGATACAGTCATTTGTGCAAAGTATACATTGCATCTATGAATTTTGGTTCAAAACATACCTTTCCCCACTCTTTGCGTATTAATTCAAATATCATATCATGTAACTGAGATACTTGTATAGACAGGAACATCCTCCTGTGAGATTATCCTTACTGATGAGGAATTACAGGTTTAGTATTGTCAGCACGGAAACCAGAATTGTCTTTGTGGTGCTCACATTAAGGTGCATGTTTACATATATATTAGACAGTGGCGGTCGCCACCGTGTAGTTTTAGTTTGGGCAATGTGAATATATATATTTACTAAAAATCAAAAGCTGAGGCAGTATTAGAGTTAGTTTAGGTGCTAAGACCTCAACTTAAGCTAAACCTCCAGGCAATTCAGTGACAAAACCAAGTGACATCATAGATAGGTGTTGGAATGAAACATTAGCTATCATTAAAAAAACACTGAATTACGCCAGTTCCTAAAACATGCCCCCCCCCACATTGTGCACTGCTTATGGCCTTACATATTAAATCACTCAGGACATGTTAAAGTACTCCATTAATAGCATCGCTGATTACATTTAAAAAACAACATTGTTGAGTTTACTAATTAGATCAAACCAATGATTCTGACAGTGTGCTATAGCCTCTGTGTACAAGGAGCAATACAACAATCTAAATATTTGGCTGCCTCTTATCAGCTCATCTGTAGGCTTTGAAAGGATGCAAAAGAAATTGGATATTTGAGAAGTGACGCACGTTTGATGAATGTCATTATCTTTTTACTTGTATTAACGCTGTTAAAGCAGGCTGTCACCTCACCAGTTTTCAATGGTTTTTGCTGCCTGTTGTTGGTATGACAGTGGTTAAGTGGTATTTTTAATATTAGGGTGCTTAGTGCTGGTCTTGCAGGGGAGTCTTAGTAAGTTGCGTGGTACAGTGACCTAGTCTATGTGTACAGCCTTAAATGCTCCCTAACCAATGGTGTCTGTGGACTGGATCTATGATGCCAGTCCTGGTTGGTACTTTTCACTTGTGTGCATCCTGCCATGGTTTAAGCACACCATGAACCCTGAACACCTTCAACCTCGAGTCTGATCTAGTCTCATTCAGTCCTACGTGGTATTAACGTTATTTCACACTTTCTTCAGCCATTATCTCCAGCCATTATTCCACATGCTTTGCATTTAAATCCATCTGTATTGCTCTAAGACTTTTCGTTCCAAGATTTTCCTTCTACATTTTCTGTGTATCCATAAAGAATGTTGTTACCACTGAAGGAATATCCATTTTGTTCTTTTGAACCCAATTCTTTTGATCCTGTTTCCATGCTTAAGATTTCTCTGTTTCAACATTTTCTGCACTTTATAAGTTGCTTTCATTGGCTCCATAGCACTCTATCTGTCTTTGCTATGGATGGAATCTATTTCACGCACAGAGAACGTGATTGCCCGAACGTGATTGCCCATTAACCACATCCATGCTCAGGACAGCTCCCGTCATCATCATGAGTCACGGTATTCGTGTGCTCATGACGGCTGGGAGCCGTCCGACCGTTGTCGCTCTGCCCACGCACGGCTAATTCTCCGCCTTTGCGGGTGAATTAATTAGTGGGCGGAGTTCGGACGGCTCCCGGCCATCATGAGCACATGCCCACCGTGATTTATGATGGCCGGGACCCATCCTGGGAACCTGGGCGCCACGCCGAGCCTCGCCCCCTCTCGCACCGCGGCAGAATTTGCCACGCGTGGAAGGGGTTAAATCTTCAGGTGAAGTGGAGAAGTGTGGCTCAATGGTTAGAGCGGCAGACCCTGATGCAGAGGTCTGGCCCAGACCAGGGTTCAATTCCCGCCTAGGCGGGTCTTGGGCTCAATTTCCCCGGACCCGATAATTCTCGTCTCGGTGCCTATTCTATTATTATTATTATGTGTTCTTATATAGCGCTCAACTTACCCTTGGGCATCTTGGCGCTTGCATTGGGAACCCGTCCTGGTTTTTCCCTGTGAGATAACCCGTACTGGGCATCCCCAAGGTGAAAGCTAGGCATCCCGCCGCGGGGGGCCGTTGTGGAGATTAAGCAAGCTTGTTGCCCAGAGCTGCATAGTGTGAACTCGTGCTTAGAGTGGGCACCGAAGCGAGAATTATCGAGTCCGTGGACAATTGGGCTCCGGACCCTGCCGCGTCGGGAATTGAACCCTGGTCCCGGGTCTGACCTCTGCTTCAGGGTATGCCTCCTCTAACCAGTGAGCTACACTTCTCCACGGGTCCCACTCTGCAACTCTGGGCAATAGCTTGCTTAATCTCCACAACGGCCCCAAAAGCGCTAGGATGCCTGGCTTCACCTTGGGGTTGCCCAGGAGTGGGCACTTCACAGGGAAAGGCCAGGAAGGGTTCCACAGCGGTATGTGCACAGCGCCTGAGAGACCCTTTCGGGGGTGTGTGGAGCGCTATATAAATGCACTACATTTACATTTACATTCAGATGACAACCAAATAGAAATTCTCTGTAGATTGTTTAAACGATTCAAATGGTAGATAGTTGCCTAATGTTTTACTTCTGTTCTCTTAAACCAAAAAAGAAGATGGTGTTTTCCTTTCCTTTTCAGAGGCTATGGTGCCATTTGCTATTTATCCATGAACTGTTTTGATGCAACCCAAAACAAGAAGGACCATCCTTATCCTAAAAGAGAAGTGTGTCCCTTTGGTTCTCTTCATATATCTTCATTACTCATCTATGCCAGAGCTGCATCAATTCCCTTACTTTTTACACTTTATGCAAGTGTTCATCTTGTTTCAAATATGTATGGAAATTCTGAAACATTATTTTTGTTTTCCCGAGTGCCTATATATCCTCATACTTTCACTGAAAGAGATAAAAATATACTACTGTATTAATTCATTTTGGGCCTGACCAGTCTATTGTCATTTACCCAGTCCCGATGTATATGATGCAGAACATTCACAAGGGTACACATTTCTGTGTACAACTGTTGCATCCATATGCATGTTTTGTCGAAACTTGTGTGAGGCAGACAGTATTGTCTCAAGATGGTATGTGTGGAGTGAGCTGTGTTTCACTTTCAGAATTTACTCGACACACTGAGTGTTTTGACAGCCAGTCATGTTGCACAGGTGAAGTGGGAGATCACAAGTTTGTTATGAACATGCTGGCCGTCAGCCATGTGCACCCGAATATACAGTAAGCTGGATTAGGCTGCAAGGTCCAAGAGTACACCCATTTGCACGTCGACATTGTGCATCACGCAATAGCAAAAGATGGTCTTGCCCATCACTCAAAGGAAGTACAGTGGCACTCCATCATTTGATCAAGACACATGAAGCATAACTTGATACCAAATGTACAGTCTATGATGCGCCATGTCTGTGTATACTTTTTTTTACCTTACTAGGGGCACATTTATGATTCGTTAGAGGCAGTTAGGAAATAAGTAAAGGGTATATGCAGAATCACCTGTTAAGAATACATACTGGATATGCTTATGTACATTCTTATAAAAAGAGCTCTTGCATACAGGGCTTGAGAAGGTAACATTATTGTGGTATGTATCATTCATGATCATGACCTAAGTGAGCATGCATGTATTATGTTTGTTTTCATTACTTATCAAGCCACTACATGACATAATAACCAAAAGCATTCAATGGAACTGCAATCGCTCACTTAATGGTAGGTGAAGCTGTCATACGCGGAGAATTGAAAAGTACACATAATAAGAGGCTCCTAGGATGAAAGACAGAACACAGATTAATGCATCATAGATGCTTGTACCAGACCTGTAACTTTGGCTATGAGACTTTAGCTGTGATGCCACCTGGCAACTGAAATTATCTAGTGGTTAGAAAGTGCATTTCAGCCAGTACCTTGACATGGACAGCTATGGCATCGGGCAGGGCTCTCAGTGAAATTTAGTTCGTAGTCACAATCCGAAACCGTGTCTTGGATTACTTGTGAACGGGAACAGTATCTCCCCAACAAAGACCATGATGTTTTTTTCTGTATAGACTTTCTCGCCTCCGAGGCATAGCAGCAAACAGTGACACCATCATTGAGGAAAACCGATGGCACCTGTTGCTTCCTTACTTTTTGCCAGGAACTTTGCGTGATTGATCACTGTATTGATAAATTGCACCTGTGGTGGCATAATTGCAATAGCGTTCTTAGTAATTCCTACCACTGGTGGATTGTGTGAATCCATGCATTACTTGATGTGTATTTTGAGAAGGACTTGTGTATTATGAATATGCGTTATACAATATTTTTAAGTCTGTGAAAGGAACAATTTGCCCTTGTCACTGGGAGATAATGCATTTTGTTGTCATTCACACTCTTACAAGATTGAGTGAATATCTACAATGTTGAGAGTCCCAATCTTCCTGCTCACTCTTGGTCGACAGGTTGGACACAAACAAATTAATTAAAAAAAACAGAAAAAGAGAGAGAGAGAGAAAGAAAGAAAGAGATAGAGATACAGGTGCAATTTGGCTGCTTCTTCAGAACATCAAAATGTTGTCAGGATCAGCAGATAGTTGGGCTTAGTTACAAACAAATATATGACAATTGGTGAGTAAGTACGGAGAAGTTTCTAAGCAGTAAAATGAGCATTTTCATTGTGTGCTACTGAACTTCGATATGGATAGGGCTGTTACGAATCCCACACCAACCAGGATCCAGGCGTGGAAGCCTGGGAGGATGTGGAGAATCAGGACTTCCAGATGAAAGATGATGCACTTGCTGCAGCCAGTTGGTTCTGTGATCAATGTGCCACAAGCCTCAAGCTGCACCTGACCGTCAAGCCCTGAGTGGATCAAAACCAGTCTGAGATTGTCTATGGTCCTCTCTGGAGGGGACCTGATCAGGCAGTTTAGGCTGAAGTGTTCCTTTTGGGGAAGAATCTAGGCTGATTTGCATGTACCTGGTTGCTTTGTAGAGTGGCATAGTGAGTGAAAAGTGATGGACCGGAATGCGCCCGTGTGATTGCCAGTGGCTAATAATAATTCAAGCATTCCAGCCATCTTTTTTCTTGTAGTGGAAGATGATGATCAATAGTACAATCAAGCAAACAAGATAAACACTGCATAAGTACTGTTAAATGAGGGAACTAGAAAAAAGACAAACAAGAAAGAAAACGGGGCGTGGTCTGTGTGCCAAGGAAGATAGTGCAACCGGCTGAGCTCCGCTCAAGAGCGGAGCTTTTTCTCCTTCACACAGCCTCTTAATTTTGCATCGGGGTGGCTGCACCTCATCAGAATGTCCTCGTCGGTCAGAGGAGCATTTTGAGCTGCTCTGAACCTTCTTTTGTGCATTCCTGACCCGGAGCTGCGGTGGTGAGTTTTTCAGCTCAGAATCAAGCTGCCACCAATTTCTAATCATGCTTCTCACATCACATGGCTCCCTGCTGAGGCATACCTGAGTTTCAACAAATAAATGCCTGCCAATGTTTCTACATGTTTTTTTTCTCTCTCTTTCCTTGCCTGTTCAATATATTGGGACTGTTTAAGTAAGGCTTTGTGAACTGCATATTTGTAAACCTTGATCTGGCATTTTCTTCATTGAATTGTTTTTTTTAAACAAATGTCACTGAAAATGCTTACATGCAGTTTCATTCTCGCAGCATTTTTTTCATAGATATTGCTACTTTTCTCTCATGCTGGGTTTGAGTATTTTTGAGTGCTTTCTTCTCTATGGATATCTCATATTGTGCTCAAGTTTTTTTATCTTCACTTTGGAGTCTGCTCATATTTTTTTCCCACACCTGCATACTTCTATGTGCGGTTCAAACAGCATAAGGGCAGGCTAGGATGTCACAAAATCTGACACACCATCCTTTACATTACGCTACTATGGGCAGTGAAATTTTAGCTTCTTCTAATCCTCCTTCTTCTGGTACTAAACCAAAGCGAGTGAAACATGACACTCCACCCATTATGTCATCTTACGATCCTGTTCATTACACTATCCTTGATGCGGTGAGGGGATTAAAACTTTTCATGACTGCTATTAATGAAAAACTTCAACGAATTGAGGATAGATGGATTATTATCAAAGCAAAATTGCTTGACATTGAGCGACACATAAGGGATCTGCATGATGCTACTACCAATATTCCTATCCTGGAACAAGAAATACAATGGCTCAAATTGCATATTGAAGATCTTGAAAATTGAAACAGACATGACAACCTTCGTTTACATGGCTTACTATAAAATTTCGAAGGCCCAGGCCTTATCTTCTTGAAAAAGGTCCTGCCTGAGCTTTTAGACCTTCAGCATGATCAACCATTGAACATTCAACGTGCACATCATCTTGGTCACTTCCAACCACATTCTACAAGACCCAGAGTAATTATCATGTTATTCTTGGAATTTACAGACCTGCTCCGTGTGTTGAAGGCAGCATAAGTAAAACATCATCTTATATGGTCTGGTCACAACATTTATATCTCTCAAGATCTCTCTAATGCTACTTATGCCAGAAGGAAATCATTTTTTGCTCTTCATCCACAAATGAGACAATTACACATTAGTTATGGCATTTTGCATCCCTTTTTATACAAAATAACTTATTATGGCACTACACACTTCTTTTAACATCCTGTCAAATCAAAATCTTTTCTGTAAATTATTTCACAGCACTCTATGGATACTTTTGCCCAGTGCTCCTAAATAATTCTAACTAACTCTTGTTATTCACACATTCTTTCTTCTATCTACCTCTATAATGATTCTATATGGCTGTTTTCTGTTTAATATCTTTGTCTCTATCCTTCTGCCGCTCTTGCGTCCCATGCTCATCTCTCCTACTCTTCATTTAATCTCTTTCATTTGTATTGTTTGGTGAGCACTCTTTTGTTTTTTATGTTTCTCTTTATAATGTGTATATGTTACATATTTATTAAATAACTCAATAGTGGTTTTTTGTTTCCTGCAGTGTGTCATCTGCATTCCTGTATCTTGCATCCCACTCCCCAATATGTTTAACTTTGTCTTGTGGAATGTTCATGGTCGGGTCTGGTGGCCTAATAGACTAATGCATCCCCTGCATGGGCCTGTGTTTGACCTCATGGTCACAGGTTCAAATCCCGGATTGCCTACTCGTCCTTCTCCAGTTGATAAAATGAATACCATTAAGTTGGGTAACAATAAACATCTGTTATTCAGTGCCTAGTTACCCTCGGGTGAATGTGCGCCTTACAAATACTCATGTTGTGTTTGTGACATCCTGACAAAAGAGAAAAGATAGTATCTCGCTTGTCCAGATTTAATTCACGTTACATTTTTGCAGGAAACTCACTGTAACAATGTCAAGTCTCTTAAATTGAAACAGCAAAGCGTAGGCCATGTTGTATATTCTCCTACGATTAATCGTAAAGCTGGTGTTGCTATTATTTTTTGTAAATCATTGAATGCACACATTTTTATCAACTCAATGTGATAATGATGGATGATGGGTATTGGCTAAGGCTGTCATTCATAATAGACAATCTCTCTTGTTAATATTTATGGTTCTGTTAAATCTGACCCAGATTTCTGGAAGGAATATCAAGATTATATAAGCTTCTATTGCTAATGCTAACATTATTGGTGCAGGAGACTTTAATCAATGGTTAGATCCCTTTACTGATAGACAGTCTAAATGTAAATTTAATCCTGACAAATCTCATAAAGCATTTCCATCTGCCACTGCCACTCGTACATTATTTGATGTTTGGAAAACTTGTAACCCTGATTCCTCTGAATTCACATTTTTCTCCACTGTTCACCATACCCATTCTTGAATTGATTATATTTTGGTTAGTAAACCCTTATTTCCCTGTATCGAATCCTCAGAGATTGGCTCTATTTTTATTTGTGACCATGACCCTGTTTTTTCTTGCTTTGATTTATCTCTGAAATATTCAAAAACTGGTTGTTGTAAATTTAATAATTTTCTCCTCTCTGGTTATTATTTCCAGACAGAGGCTACTAGCTCTATTAACAAGTTTTTTTAAAATTAATCAATCTTCGGACACATCTATTCCTAATACTTGGGATGCCTTTAAGGCCTCTTTTTTATGCCTTCCCCTTAGCCTACTCAGCAAGGGGGGAAACTCAATCATGCCAAATACAATACATTATTGCAACAACTCAAAACATTAGTACATACTTATTTTTCCTCTACATCCTCTTCTGTCCTACATGAGTTAATTAAAGTTTTAACAAACTTGCTACCGTTGATGCCTGTAATATCCTCCTTAAAGTTAAATCTAAGTATCAAGGAGGTCAAAACAAATCAGGCAAGATGTTGGCTAATTTCTTAAAAATCAAATCTGAATGTAAAATCATTGGACCCTTCTGAATGAAAATACCAATAAAATTGCATCTTCAGATGCTGAAATCTCTACCACTTTTCAAGAATATTACCAATTACTGTACTCTGATGATACTAACCCCTCAGACCATAATCTGCACACTTTTTAGTGGCGTACCTAATCCTCCATCTATGCCTGATAAATTTGATCTTTTAGAAGCTGAAATTAATCTCCAGGAAATAATAGATGCCATCATATCCTTAAAAAAAGCAAAGGCTCCTGATCCAGATGGCCTCTCTATTGAATTTTTCTCCTCTTTCTTTTCTATTTTTGCCCCTAAACTACTTGAACTTTTTAATTCTTTTCTTGCAGATTCTAAGGCTACTGGTTCTTTTCTAGAAGCTTTGGTTGTTCTTTTTCCCAGATCTAATAAAGATAACACCCTCTGTAAAAATTGTAAAAATGATCATCCTATTTCATTATTTAATTATGACTGCAAAATATTTGCCAAGATCCTAAAGTCCTGCTTTGAGACTATTGTTCCTTTACTGGTCAAAACTGACCAATCTGGATTTGTTAATGGCAGACTGGCCACTGACAATGCAAGAATGTTTTCTAATGTTATTGCTTTTGGTAAAAAATACCACTCTTCTCTAGCTGCATTACCTTTTAATGCCGAAAAGGCTTTTGACCATATTAACTGGAAATTTATGTTTACAACTCTCCAATGGTATGGTTTAGGCCATAATTTCATTTTATTTGCAAAATTGTTATACTCTGCTTCATATGCTAGTATTTTCATCAATATTCATTTTTTCTCCTTATTATGAGTGACATAGAGGTACACGACAAGGCTGTCCTCTTTCTACTTTGCTATTTGTTTTCTGTTTGGAACCTTTCCTTGAACGTATTCGCTGTAATGCACTCATTTCAGGTTTTGAGCACAATGCACAATTCCACTGAAACTAAACTATCAGCTTATGTAGATGATATTTTAGTTTATATATCCAGTCCCCTTTCTTCTTTACCTGCTTTTCTATACGAAATTAATTTATACTCTAGTACCTCTGGATATAAATTTAACTTTTCTAAAACTGAAACATTACCACTAAATTCTTCTTGTTACCAATACATGCTTGCTAATACTAATTTTACTTGGTGGTCTACCAAAATAAAATATCTTGGAATTTGGTTCTCTTCGACCGTTTTGAACAAACCCTTTAACAACCACACTCCAGAAATTACTTTCATCATGGTCTTCTCTTCACTTATCATGGTTGGGTAGGTTGGACACAATTAAAATGATGATTGTACCACATGTCCTTTATAAACTATCTATGTTACCTTTTAAGATCCCCATTTATTATATCTCTCAACTCAATTCACTTTGCACCAAATTTCTATGGAACAATAAACATTCCCGTATTGCCTTGGCTAAACTTAAACGTCGCAAGAGGGAGGGTGCCGTTTTCCCGATGCTAAGTTATATCTCTCTGCATTTTTATTAGACAATTTTTGCCTTAACTCATGAATTCTATGATACTCCCATACAACGATTGACTGTGTTTGAATGCAGTAGCGGTTCCTTGAGGGAGTGCCGCGTGGCAGTGGGACAGGGGAGGGGCAGGGTGGGGTGTAGTAAACTCCGGCTCACTGCCGGAGTAATGCAATTAAATAAATAAATAAAACAAATGTCATTGCGCGCGCTGAAACGCATTTGCCGTTTCAGCATGCTCAATGAAATTCATTTTATTTATTTATTTAGTTACATTATTCCGGTCAGCCGTGAGCCGGAGTTTACTACCCCCCACACTGCCCCTCCCATGCCCCACCCCACCCCACCGCCCCGTGGCACTCCCTCCACGAGCCGCTACTGTTTGAACGTTCTTTATTGAAGGGTTTCTCACTTGAAAATGTAATTTTTATGTCTAACTGCACATTTGTATTCCTATTGTGAAATATTCACAATTGTTACATAATATTCTTTCTACAGGTTTTGATACTCGTCAATGTTTCTTTGCTTCCTCTAGTTAGTATAACAAATGTATCAAAATTTTTCATAAATCTTTCTATTATAAACACTGGAAAGAGAAGGGCATAATGGTTATTTATCAGCTTCTCCGCCATAATTCTGTTATTCCCTTTTCCCAATTGCAAGCAAAATACCAAGTTTGTTTTTTATGAGTATCTTTAAATATTGTCTTCTCTTCAGTCTTATTTAACAAATACTTAATTTTCCTTCAGATACTCTACCACTCACTCCCCATACACTGTTACAGAACATCTCTCATGAGTCTATACCCAAGGCTGCCTATTTATATAATATGTTATTATCACCTATCCCTGAAAGATCCAAAACAACTATTGAGCTACTGTGGGAAACCAATTTAACCATCACACTTCCTACTCCTGCATGGGATAAATGGCTTAAAATATGTAACACATCTAAAGCAGCTTGTATTATGCAGTCTTTATTTTTAAATTTATAACAGAGCTCTCATTACTCCTGAATGTATCTCCAAGTTCTCTTCCACCTCCTCTTCATTATGCTGGTCCTGTTCTTCCTTCACTGGGACTTTAATTCCCCTGCTATTGTTCCAATGTGTTGATATTTTGGGAATCTATCTGGTCAAAGTGTTTAAAAACTTTTTAATGTAATATTCCATTATCAATGCAAAATGTTTTTCTTGGAGTTGCCTCATCATACTTTGACAGTAATTGTCCTACGCATATGGTATTTGATCTTTTTATTGCTCTTGCATTTAAGGTGATACTTTCTTGTTGGAAAGACACCTCTAACTTATCTCTATTAACATGGTGGAATTTGATTTGTGATGAGCATAGTATAGCTACTGTTGCTACACTCTTGATGTCTCAGCAAATTCAATCAGATCTACCATGGTTACCTTTCACTACGTCTCTTTCTGATTACTCACCTATATCTTAGATACCATCTTTTTTCTCTTTTTCTTTCTACTTTCCTCTCTTTCACTTTTTATTATACAAAATATAATTGTTATATATTTATCTACTTATATTGCCATTTCCTGTCCTCTGAACTATTTCACTATTTTGTATTCTAAATTGTTATTATTTACTATTAATGTTGCATTGCTGTTATTGCTAATTTTCTTGTCTTTAACACTTCAATAACAAGTATTTTTTTTAAATAAGAAAGGAAACGGGAATAAGGTGCTGAACTACCATGAATGGGAAGCCATAAAACACAACCGAAAGTTGTAAGACAGCTGCTTGCAAGTTCACAATAGACTTACATTTTCCTGCTGCCTATATTGCCCCAAAAATGTGATTGTAACTAAGAAGTGAATACACAGATGGGTGTGAAGCCTAGTCCATGACCTTAGCTGCCATGACCCAATCTTCTATAGCTACCAGCTGACTGTACAGCCAAAATTTCCTGTTACCTGTGGGAGATGTGGTCGGCTCTGTCTTCCCACCATCTTTTTCTGTTTTCTCCCTCTAAGACTTGAACAGTTAGTCAACTGATGTTAGCCAGATGCTTCCTTGAATTTCTGACACACTGTAGTTTGTACTTCTCTCTTTTCTCTGCATTTTGCTGTTTTCAAACCTTTTCTTTCATTGGTATCATATGTTTTTCTGTGTTGTGTGGGTGTGCTGATGTTGTAGTTGTGTGGCATCTGGTGTTATGTATTTCTTTTGTTTTTCGACTTCTTTCAGTCATCAGCAATAGGAGTATGATGTGTAATTCAAGGCATTGCCCTTTCAAGACAATCCTTCCATTTCCCTTGTCAATTCCATTTATCAGGAGATGTCCCCCATTGAGGTTCCCTCATAACCAGTCTACAGCTTGTAATAAGTTTTTGACCCCAGAAGATACCTCTAACATGGTGGACAATTCTTCAGGCGGAAGTGCAGCAACCACAGGGAGAATGGTTTTGGACTGGGTTTTGTAAATAGCAAAACTTTTCACTAGGCATACTCTGTAGTCATAATACAAGTGTACTATTCATTTTTATCAGAATAAGCTTAATGACGTTGGCTTAAAGTGTTTTCTTAGAGGTTTATTTTCATTAAAAGATGAGAATTGGGGCTCCTGTAACTTGAATCATCTGCACTACAATGGGTGAATTTCCATTTCATCCCTAATAACTCATGCTCAGTCCCTAAAGACACAACTTGTTTTACATGCAAGCTTTGGAAATCCTTTGAAATAATTTCAGTTTCTGGGGGATTAGGTAGACCCATTTTTACAATTAGGCCTGTAAATCTATTTTCAAAGCTTCCTTAATGCCAGAGGACATTGTAACTTATATCTCTGCAATATTGTTAGCAGCTCTCTCATAAGTTAGCATTAGGTGATGTTGAGAACCTTTGTGGTATTCTTATATAGGACCTGTGAATTCCCTGCATCCAAAAATCACACGCTCGGTTAAGATGAACCACTGCAGAATGTTATTTATTGTTATCCCAACCTCAACTTAGGGGCAGATTACGATGCCATCTGGAAAGGCTCAGAATGGAATTCGGCGAATTCGATTCAGAACCTATGTTTCTGGCTGAATAGGACAGATTTCCCAATGACGAATAGTATGCAAGGAAACTGTTGAGGCTGTCCGAATCGGTTCCTAACGGCATTTGGAAAGCCCGAGTTGTTCGGAGCCGAATTGTACAGCTCTTTGGACACGTTTTCCGAATGAGCGATTACGATGACTGGTCGTTCCGATTCGATCTGCCCGATATGAAACAGCTGTTGGAATCTGACTTTGGGGGCCTGTGGCAGGCCCCTCTTCACCCAGGGGCCTTTTTTTCAATGGGCTCCCATTAAAGCCAATGGGAGTCCGTTCGAACTGTGTACGGAAGCATCATAATCAGTCGGTTGGACTTGCAGAATCCAATTTGTTCGGAAACGATTTAGAAACCAATTCAGTCGGGAGAGTTTTCTAACGAGGTCATATTCAGCCCTTTAGTGCTAGGATGCAAACATTTTGAAGGTGGAATAATGGAAAGTGACACTGACTGATCTAATGTATGCTAAACAATCATCAGTCTTGACTGGCCGATTAAGCGTATCTCTTATCATCCTTTTTTATTTTTTTATGATTGCTTTTAAAGTTTTGTGAAAACATTGTATTTTTAACTATAATTTATTATTCCAAATTCATTCTAATCCTCTCCACCAATCTGGGTAGAAGCCTTATATTGGGCACAGCTACTGGAAAAGTGGGTGTGTTTTACCTATTTAAGTTCAAGTTGAACAAAACTTTGGGCTTGCTACTTGGAAGAAGGAGACTTAGTAGCTTCAAAGGCCTCCACATTCCCCGGTGTCCTTTTGATCAAACCCACTGGGATACATAGATGAAGAATGTTTAATCAATTAAACATACAATCCAACCTCTGCCAGTACTCAGTAACTTTGAAAGAAGTGGTTAAGACATAAGACCAGGCTTACTCCCCACTGGCCTTGGAACAGACATGTCAGAAGATAAGATAGATATGAATATAGATCTGGAATAAACAACATTATTTCCAGCAGTTCCCATACTCTCGGCAAGAATGTTGCAGTAAAAGAATAAATACAAGTTTGTGGTCCAATATATAGCATGTGTTACAGACACCATGGGTGTCATCTGTCAGGATGCATTTGGGTTTGTGGCTAACCTCACCCCTTGGCCAAAGATTGTACCTTTCAATATATTGCTGGTAATTAGAATTGAAGCAAAATCATATCTGAACTTTGTAGAAAAGGGCCCTTTGTAGTATAGGTGATGATGTGAAGAAAGTGGAACATAACAGTCTGCAAATGATTGAGTCAGACTTGATCTATCAAGAGGCATTCAGAAGATCCACCTAATAAACAGACAGCACAATTCCATATCCCTTGATGTCTTATTTTCAAGAATATTGTTAAGGAGATATGGTAAAGGTCACATTTTTGTTAATTTACAATTCATTTACAAGCTCTCCATATTGTGAATCAATAGATACATTGAAAGTTAAGATATTGCTGATCTGAGAAAGGAGGAAGGAATATTTACACCTGTACAAGAGGGTGTAATTCATCATCTTTTAAAATGTTGATCAAGCAAAGTTACAGAGAGGGTCTACAATGGTGTGAGGAAAACTAGAAGGAAAGGGTGTTTACCATATAAAGACATTGTGATTGTGTCAATGGCACTGGAGAGGACACCTTTTAGAAACAAAAGGAATTAACTTGCTGCCAGTCAGATCTTTTGAGCTTGCAATGCACTGTAGCGCTAATGAGCAATGTAAGGTGAACTGATAGACATAAGAGAGTTAGCTGGAGCAAATGACTTACATTTGGGGACACAAGTTCAAGTGATTTCCTAAGGGGACACACACACCAGCCAAAATAGAGTCCCTAGGATGTGTGTCAAATCTCTGTAAACCACGTACAAAGATCCGCTTAGCTTCCCAATAACCCAAAGTAATAAGCCACAGCCTTAAATTGGGCAAGGGTTTCCCCATGAATCACTGCATTTGCTCAAGTTGGTGTGATCAAGCCTTGTAATTGGAAATAAGTGATATTCAAAACTTTCTACTGCCCTGCTGGGCACTCTGATACTTTGACACTGGCCTGTGTGTGGGCCTTTTTTGTTTTGACCCCAGAATATCACCCCACACACTGGCCCTTTCAAGCTGGTACATCTGGCAGTGCCAGAGTTTCCAACAGGCCAGTCCAACACTAGGGTCCAAATGGTAGCAAACCACTTTTCAAAATGAGAGCACACATTTCTGACATATCAACAAAGAATGGACCACTTGCTTAATTTGTGCTGCTGGTCACAGGTGATAGGCACCTTCACTCATTTTTCTGGGGGGGCGGACTTATTTTCAACATTAGGCTCATTAGATTTTGGACCAGAACAATAGAGAAATGCAGAAAGGGGAGGAGAGAAAGATAGGAAACTATACCAAAGGGAGGAAGATGGAATGAAAAAGAGCATGAAAGAGCGAGATAAAGAGGCAGGAAGTGAACAGTGGTTGGCGAAATATATATGAGGTAGAATCAAGAACAGATAACTTGGTACTTGTAAATCTCAGCATTCAGCAGTACCAGCAGCGGGCTCTTGATAAAATCTTTGGGCCCCCGGATTTATTTTGTACAGATTAAGCGCTGAAGGTTTCGACCTGGAAAGGTTGGAGGCTACTAGGGTAGAAAAAGTCACTGATAATGTCATGTGGCCTATAGGGACATTGTCGTTAACTCTAAGTTAGCATGAGCTCTGCAGACAGTACGAGGCTTTGCGCACGTTACTACATAGCTTTATTTTTGCAAAGACTTTATTTGTACTTTTCACATGAGAACTGCTTGCTGTATACATTCTCTGCCGGTTCCTAGGATTTAGTCAGAACATTTTGAGCACGGTCGATAAACACTGCCCCTTGTTATTCTGTTCTGGTCAGGCCCTAGCACCTAGACAAAACATACCAATGCAGCTATTGTTTGAAAATCGTACCTTGGTATTATGGGGATACATGCATAGGGAATACACACTTGGTGAGGGATCTTTCCAGGTAGAAGAGCGAGACGGCACCTATGATGTAGAACTGCTATCTATAGTCTGATGTATTGGGTCTGCTGACAAAACCCAGAGATCTTCTAATATATAATAATATAGCTTCTTAGCTAGGGGAGGGAGGTTAGGCTCTATTGCCTTTTCATGATAACATCTCTCTTTATGATTTATGGACTAGCTGCAATGTTTACTGTATTTATTATGCATTTTCCTGCTTGTTGTTGCACATATACTGCATTTTAGAGCATGTTAGTTGAAATAAATATTTTAAACTGTTTTGTGTCTCTGTCAGATCTTATTGTGGACAGGTACAAGGGTGTCTCTTGCAACCGTGAGCATTGAGAGATTCGGGAGTGTTGTGTTCTGGAGTGTCTTATCACTTGTTCCTCTGTGAGTGAGTAGGAGGGTAAGTGAGACACTATGCTAGTCTTGGACTCATGGTTACTAAGGTGGTAGGATGACTCTGTCCCTATGCACTAAGGTCCCATAATCCTACGCATAGTTCAGTTATTGGGCAGAATCCCTTCAACAATAATACTAAAGAGTATTAACAAACAATGAGACTACTGAGCACCATAGTCATCCATACAAACTTATCACAGATCCTAGTAATGATAGATAAAAATGGATTATCAAAACAAAATTGCCTCAGAAACTGACGGTCGTGAATCACAGATGTTAAACTTATTTTCTGTAAAGGCATGCTTTGTTTTCTAATGATGTCCTTATGTTTGATAGGGAGATGAAAAAACACTTCAAGAAAACGAAAAGAACATTGTGTTATTCACAGTCCTTTTACTGCAGCTATTTCACTTTACGAAAAGAAGCAGAATGCTTGTAGAAGAGCATCGAATACAACTGTTGCACATTTTAAATTATTATCCCTTCAACATCTGCCAGTTTGATGACAGGCAAATGTATTTTTACTTTCCATGCTTTTTAATGGCTTGCCATCATGGCGTACTCACACCAATTGCTACCCATTTCCGCTGTAAGTATGTTTTCTTAAATAACAGCCTACTGAGAACAGTTCATGATTTGACAGCATAGTCATGTCTACGCTTTGCCTCTATATTCCATTTACGGTGAAACTGCAACATCCCATGAAATTTAAAGCTTGGCTAATTCTCATGAGCTTGCCTTAATTACTCTTTTAAGTGATAGATCAAAGAATTACAAACCCAATTTTAGGAGTCCTTTACCATTACTATTGCCTGCTGATTACAACACTTATGTTAATTATAAGGCTGCTGTTAGATATATATATATATTCACCAAAAAAACAAAGGTTACAGGGATGTTGTAGTTAGGATCAGATTTTACTCTTACCAAACTAGTGAATCTCAGCCGTTATAGTTACCTGAGTTAACTAAAACTCATGCACCCACAATGCACTGCTTATGACCTCATATATTACCTCACTCATGACATGGTCAGTGACATCACTTAGTACATCACTGATGACATTGCAAATAATATAGTGATGACATCATTCACAACATCTCTGAAGCACCCACTCAAATCCCATAGAATCTTTTATACACCCACTGCCACACAAAAATTAATAAACCCATTCACAGAGCCATACTAGTACTTACACACCCACTCACTGATCCATAGATCTACACACACATCCACTCGCTCACTTATACTGCCATTCATATACCCACTCACTTACTAATACAGCCATTGACATTTACACTCATACATCCATACAGGCACTCACACTGAGTGAGCCAGCCATAGAACTGCTCACATACCTAGACACACACCCATATAGTCAATCACACAGCAACTTAGTCACCCAAACAGTTACACACTTACTTACTCATACAAATAGTAACACATGCCCACTGATCTATACAGTTAGTGACAGAAGCACTCACTCATCCATATCACCACTCTCATATTCACTCACTCATGCACATAGTCATTCATATACCCCATCACTCACCTATACTGCCTTTCACATATCCAGTTAATCAACCGTACTGACATATGCACTCAGTCACCCACATAGCCATACAGGCACTCACTCACTCACACAGCTTCTCAGACATGAACACAGCGCCCCATACAGCCACTGACTCACCCACTCACTCATCCATACAGGCAGTCACATACCTCCTCACCCACACACACAGACACCCAGACAACCATAGAGGTAGTCAGACAACCAATCAATCACCCATATAGCCATTCATGTGCCCACTAACATAACCATACACCCACTTAGATATCAACTGACAGACAGATACACTCCTTTATACAACCAGTCATTGACCTATACATTCACTGAGACACCTAATCACTCACTTATACAGTCAGTCTTGCACCCACTATGTCATCGATACAGATACTCATACACACCCTGATTCACCAATACACCTTAGTATATATATTTAAGAGTCATAAACTATTTGAAAGCAGTCACCGGATGATGTCATTTGAGATGTCATAAGTGATGTCACTGACCATGTCATGAGTGATGTAATATGTGCGGTCATAAGCAGTGCATTGCGGGGGCAAGAGTTATAGTTATCTCAGGTAACTAGAACGGCTGAATTTCTCTGGTTTTGCATGAGTAAAATCTGACCCTAGCTGTTACGTCCGTGTAAACTTTGTTTTCTGTACTGAATTTCTAAGTTATTTTTAATTTTATTTCCTAACTATAACATCCTTGTAACCTTTGTTTTTTTTAGTGACTTTCCAAGGTTTTTTAAATGCTAATTCCTAACTATAACATCCCTTTAACCTTTGTTTTTTTAAATACATTTTCAAGTTTTTTTTAACTAGCAGTCATGTTTGCAGAGTGGTGGAGAAAGGGGGCTGGGCCTCGGACCAGCTCTCAGGAATTCCGCTATGTATGACTTACCGGACTTACCAGGAGGGCTTGTTGGCCCCCAAGGTCCCTCTGGAGCCAAGCAGACCTTATCCCCCAACTAATAGTGCACCGGAAGGCATGTTTGCAGAGTGGTGGAGAAAGGGGGAGTGGACTATGCCAACTTCTCAGCAGTCCTGCGGTGTGAAACTTGATGGAGGCAACAGGAGAAGTAATTGGCCCCAAGGACGTCCTTGGAGGCCAACTACCCCTCCGATTACCTCTAGTAAGCCCCATTCAGCAGGATTGCTGAGATCTGACAGTAGGGCACGCCCCCTTTCTCCACCAGTCTACAAATGTGCCTCCTGGTGCACTACTTCTAGGGGGGAGATGTCCCCTTAACTATTGAGGGTCCTTGGGGGTCTACTTCCCCTCCTGTTCCCTCCAACAAGTGCAACACAGTAGATTTTTCTGAGAGGATCTCAATAGCCATACCCCCTTTCTCCACCACTCTGCACATGCGCCTCATGGCACACTACGAGTTGGGGGATGAAGTGCCCTTGCCTCTTCAGGGTCTTTGGGGGCCAACAAGCCCTCCTGTGACCTACAGTGAGACCCACACAGCTGGATTGTTGAGTGGTTGTTGGAGGCCACACACCCTTCCTCTACCACTCTACCACTCTGCAAACATGCCTCCTAGTGCACTACTGGTTGTGGAAAATAGTCCACTTTAGTCCTGAGGCCCTCAGCTCAGGAGTAGAGCAGAATTCATCTAGAAGCACACTTGGAGGCGTGTTTGCAGAGTGGTAGAGAAAGGGGGTGTGGCCTTCAAGCCCTCTGAGCAATCCCACTGTCTGGGGCTTACTGGCGGTAACAAGAGGACTTGTTGTCCTCCAAAGACCATCAGAATTCAAGGGGATTTAATTCCCCAACTATCACTGCGCCAAGAGGCGCGTTTGCAGAGTGGTGGTAAAGGGGTCATGGCCTCTAGGGACTTGCCAGAGATTTAAAAAACATTTTTTAGGGAAGTGAGCTGCGTAGGCCCTTCCCTTGGCCAATTTCGGCTTCAGGACCCCACCGCCGCTGGCAATTTTTTAATGGGGAAGGGATCCGCTCGGCCTCCCTTCCTGGGCCAATTACAGCCCCGGAGTCCCCATCCCCGGGGCCCTGCCTTTTACGGAGGGTGCTGCGTGGCCCCCTAATTGGTCCCAGGGACCCAATCTCCTGGGGCCTGTCCTTTATTTATTTATTTTTTTGAAAGCGAGGAAGGCCTATTTCGGCCCTGGGGACCCCATCCTGGGAGCAAGCCTTTATTTTTTATTTCTTTTTGGGGAGAAGGGCCAGCAAGGCCCCCCTCCCTGGGCCGATATTACCCATGGCATTTTGTTCAGGACCATGGGGGAAGCCTCAAGGCCCATGTGGTCCCTGCTGGCTCCCCACCTCCTGCGGGAGCTGGCATTGCTTTTGAACAGAGGGAGTTGCAAGCATGCAGATCCCTCTGTCAAAAAGCAATTCTGCTCCGCTTCATGGAAGCGAGAGCATTTTTACTGCTCTCGCTTCCATGAAGTGGAGCAGAGTTTGCTATGGCTTGGTGGGAACACTGCCATAGCAAACAGCAATGTCTCTGGGGTGGACACCCCTGGAAATTGCTGGAGCTCGCCCTGGGGATGTGGCGGTCCCCATGGCCATTGAGGGCTCCTGGAAGAGGGCCGCATGGCCCCCTCCCATGATCTGTATAGTCCCGGGGAGATGGCAGCCCCAGGGGCTGCAGGGGGCTATGTGGCCCACCGCTATTCAGTATGTGAGCCCCAGGGAGGTAGAAGTCCCCGGGACTGCATGGGGGGGCTGGAGTCCCTATGTAATTTAATTTACAATAGCTCCGGGGAAGTGGCAGTCCCTAGGGCTGCAGGGGACACATGGCCCCCCGCACTCTAGTACATTAGCTCTGCGAAGATGGCAGTCCCGTGGGCTCCCCCACACATTTTAATTTACTAAAGCCTCAGGGAGGTAGCTGTGCCTGGGGCTGCAGGTGCCCACCCAGCCTCCACATTATTATTTCTAATAGCCCCAGGACCTGGCCCACCCAATGGCCTAATTAAATAAAGCATGGCAACCCGCGTTTCATTTTTAAAAACATTTCGTCAGGATTCGCGGATCCAATGTGACTCCCGCCGAATTTCTTTTGAAAAAAAAATGCTTTTTGGGCCGGGGATGAGAGTGTTTCTACCTTTCCCCTTTATCTTTAAAAAACTGTTTTTCTTGTGACTCGGTTCATCCGGTACAGCCTGTAGCTGTGTCAAAAGTTTCCTATGGAGAATTAACATGGAGAAAAAGCATTTGGGGACCCCCTTTTTTTTCAGCCCTCCCCCTTGATGGATCACCCTGAAATTTTCAACACAGCAGCTGACATGACTAGCCCATTAGATTTGTAAATTTCCCAAAGATTCATCAAATGGCGCAAAAGTTATTGGCAAATCAATCAACTGTCTTTCTATGGAAAGTAAGTCCTAACTATAACCACCCACAGGTGACTGCCAGTAGGTAATATATATATATATCTATATATACATACGAATACACATTTATATATATGTAATGGTCTCACTTTTTCATGAAGCCATGAAGCTGGAGTTCATGAAGGTGGAGTTCAAAATATTAATTTTTCTAGTTGGAAATGTTGTCTAGGCATTTTGGCTGTCCAGCAATCGTTGCCCACAACAGCGTGCACCATCTTTACCATGATATAAATACAAAAAAAACAAAGGGTCAACAAGTATTGAATATAGAAAACGGGAAAAGGTTTCAAGTGCATGTATTGCATCTATCAGCACCAACTCTAAATATACATTTCAAAACACCTGCATGATTTCGATTCAGCTTCATTGATAATTTGCTTTCCAAAATTTAAAAAATATTCTTTTTGTTTAAATATTACTGAAAATAAAAGCCAATAACTCAATATGAATCTATATTGCCCCTAATCGGTTTTATGCCATTGAATTCATAATGAAGATACATAATTTAGTCGGCATATTCATCACAAATAAAAAAATTAAGAATCTAAAATGAATTGTATATGATTCGGTTTCCTTGAAAAAAAATCCAATTTATGAAAATGTATCTCATTATGGCCTATAGTATTAAGATGGCAAGTGCCCACTGATTACTGCAATCTACACCTAAAAAACTTTTATGCGCCTAAATACATTAAACTTCAGAAATCTATAGATATATTTATTCATATTCAATCTTTGAAACTAATTAATTTCATCATATTTGCATGGAGGCATAACAGAGGTAGTTTCAAATATAAATTTAATTAAAGTACAATGTACATGAATGTATTTCTCCCAAAGTTCAGGCAATGCTGAAAGAAAAACGGGCACTCCAGAATGCATGAGCAAAAATACGCTCTTTGTTGTAACACAGATCTCAGCCACTCTGATGGATTTCGGCTGTAAACAGCCTTTGTCAAGGTGAACAAGCCCAATTTCCCAAAAAGAATAAATTATACCACATAATGGAAGCTGAGAAAATACCACATGTCTCAATGAGTTGACATAACATCTTCAACCTCAGTGCACGAAAACCGGTAATTCACCAAAATTCATCAAGTTAAAAAAAACACTTAAACACATTTAAAGTGTATCAATCCCCATATTCTCAATTTAACATCAGGATTCTTATATAATCATAGAAATGAAAAAATCTTATGGTTTACACCTCTGGTAGCTCTTTTTCATTAATTAAATGCTCACATTTCATATTCAGAGACAAGGTGATAATTGAGGTAAACTACGCGAAGAATACCGGTCATATCATAATATATCCTGAGAGCTCTAGTTCTTTCAGATACAATAATTCATCTGTATATTCATATCATAAAAAGTTGTCAGAATACTGGGCAAGTGCCCTTTCCTTGTCACTTACATGCATCTATCACAGATCACAACACACATATATATAAAAAAAACTAAATTCCTTGTACATCATGTTGGCCTTTCTATATGTCCTGGCATCAACTGATCAGAAGCAAATAATAAATTAGAGTTCAATTTTGATTCCACTTCTCATTTCTGTCTAAGGGACACTTCCCATCCCAGCGGATGAGGTGTCAGGAATATGTAGGGGAGAAGAAGAGGTAAGTATGTGAGACTACAATTGGATCCAAGTTTAAATCAAAAGGAAAGTAAAAGGAGAACACGGAGTGCAGATGCACATTAGTTACCCCACCTGCACCTCTAATTCCTCATCCTTATTTAACCCATAATGACATTTTGCATGTACCGCGACTCAAGCTGTGTTAGTTGTTTCACTCTTTATCCCCGTATGCTCTTCTCTACCCAATCAATGGCAAACAAACACAATTTTGAAATGTTACTGCCATGTTGTTGTGAGAAATTCCTCACCACCGGATATACAAAATCCAAATTTCTAATCGCACGCTGGTCTTCCAGTATGCATTTGCTAAAGGGAAAATTGTGCTTCCCATGTACATGAGTGAACATGGACACAGGAGGACATAAATACAGAGGTCAGATGCACAGTTTAAAAATTGCCTGATCTCCCTTTTATGTCTGCCAGGTGTTAAAAATCCTGCAGTGTTAGATACATGTCTGCAAGCTCTACTATGACCACACTTATATAATCCCTTACGTTTGGTTAGCCAAGTTGTAGCATTCGGAGTCCCCATGGGGTTGTTGTGTGTTAAATAATCCCCCAAGGTCCTAACTCTTCTATGAGGGTTTTAGTGACAATTCTGGGCTTATGACTGTATACTTTTTTTTAAAGGGAAGCGGTGTGGCACCGCGGCCAGGGCAACTGACGTGGGCATCTGGCGCTCACGGTTCATTCCCCGGGACCGGCAGCAGTTCAGTCCAGCAACATGTGACTCTGGGCAATAGCTGTTCGCCCTTTAGAAATACTGGATTTACATTTACATTACAGCCCAATGTTTACTCATCAATTTTCTAATCCTGTCTTAGGAGGCTTGTATATGGTGATAAAAAGTATACTTTTGTCTTTGGGGTTTCTGTCATCTATGAGATATAACAATTGGTTCCTACTGAGAGGAGCTGCCTTTTATCAGCTGCACATAATAATTTAGCTGTATATCCCCTATTTCAAAATCTTTGCTTCATGCATGATGTTTGTTTCCTGAGCTCAACATCGGTGTTACAAACTCATTTAACATTGACCCGTAGGGGATACTGTTGATTAAATTCTGGGGATGATGACATTTGTAATGTAACACACTGTTGACAGCAGTGTCCTTGTGATACATATAGTTGTGTGTATCCCCGTTTTTCCACCCACAGTCTGACATCCAAAAAGTCTATTTCATTAGTATTCATATTGGTGGTAATCCTCAAATTGTATGGATTGTCATTAGGTTTATCCAGGAACGTACACGCTTTCGCCTGGGGTCCATTTCAAAGTAAAAATACATCCTCGATATATCAAGTCCATACCAAAATGTGCTGCATGAACTCATGGGTGTCCTCTACCCAGGACACTTGCTCCTCCCACCAGACCATCACGAGCTTCTTGAAGCTGGGAGCGAAGCAGGTTCCCATTGCTGTTCCTATCTTCTGTTGATAATAGACCCCATCATGTAAGAAAATGTTTTACTTCAGACAATATTGAATCTAGCTGAGAAGTGTTTTGATATGTACAAGAAAACATACAGATCCAGTTTCCACATAATGCTTGCATGTTTATTCCCCAAATAGATGATCAATACAAGTGTACAAGGACGTAACGTCTGTGGAAATATGGATTTTTCTGATCAGTTATGTCCCCTATCTTGGACCCCAACGGTTCCATGTATGAATCACAAGTACATGTATGTCCCCTCCAGTTCCAGTTATGAAGACGCAAACACATGTGCGTCCACCGTCAACATGTCCTCTGTCAGATCCGCCATGAATAGGCCGGATATTCTATTCCTAAGTATGAAAGGCCACCGACTTTATATGGCTCAGTTACTCCATTTTGCAGTCCAGGCAAGTAGGCCCTGATTCTGTCATCGAACTCTTCTTGCCTTCTGCCTCTGAAAGCTCCAGTTTGAACCTGCATCTGTAACCATGAACTTTGTCTCATTCTCTGCGCGGCTCACGAAGCCTGACATCAGCCCGCTGCCTGCCAAAAACTGTATTTCACCTTCGAGTTATCTGCTTCGTTCCCTGCCCGATGCATTCCTGTCTAGCAGTTTAAGTAAACATTCTTCCAGCTACCGAGCAAAGGCCCGGCTTCTCTGTCTTTATGAAAGTAATTCATAGCCCTATTGCTAGGGAAGATTTCCGCCCTCGCATCTAGTGTAGACACTTAGACGCTTGTACACGTACTAACAGTCAGTATAGTCAGTATAGAATAAGATTCTACTCGAAGAGACCTCTCTTTTGGATAACATAGTTCTTTAAACATAGGATGTTAGATATGATTTGGGATTAGGTTGACTTGACCCCCCAGACTTCTTGTCTCCACATGTAGAGCTAAATGTCAAGTCCCCTTCACCCCCTAGTTGCACGTCAATCACACGTCATACTGCTGCGCGCGCAACTATGCCAAGTATAATCTTATAGATCCACCTATATATGACATCATAACCAATTATGTTTCTGTTTTACTCCTCATTACGCCCATTTTTGGTTACGCAGGTGAATCGTCATTTTCCTTATCAATTGTTACGCCTACCGCATTCGCTTCATTGTAATGTATGTTCTATAAAAGTCATTTCTTGTCAATAATGTATGTACTTCACTTCCTGAACCTCCGTGGTGATGGAACTTGGAGCAACCGATTATAATCGATTATTGGAATAAAGCCCATTCCGAACCTCTAATGCCACGGATTCTGCCTCTTATTTACTGAGCTATTTTATTATGTTTCCGTATCAAATTAAGTCCCGGTAAAGGAATTTTATTTACCACATGAATGGCGCCCGAACAGGGACACTTTCTCATCTCACGCGCCGGCGGTGAGTTGCAGGCCCGGTCTCCTGCCACAGCTGGACGGACAATTACGCGTACCAGCAGGATTTCCTGTATCTCCCTCCGGTCAAGCGGGGGCGACTGAGGCTGCGATCAACACCCAGACGAGGCGGTGAGAAGTGCGAAGTATCCCGACCAGAGCCTAGCTGAGAGAGCAAGATCCGAGGTATACAGAGGCCCACCAGTTCCCGAAGTCCCGAGTCGAGTCCAGTTTCCGCAGTGTTCGAGTCGAGTCCAGTCCGGTTCAAGTTCAAGTTCAGTTTCCGAGGCCTTCCGTTTCCGAAGCTACCCGGTGAGTACCATTACTGGGGAGGCTTTCTGACGTGCACATAGGTTGTGCCGGTCAAGACGGGTTTGGGTACACAAATCCGGTCTGCACTGTTTCAGCAGTGTATCTGTACTGTTTAGCAGTATATCTAGTATATCAAGTATATAAATTCAGAATAATTCAGTTAATGTCGAGTATTATGTTTAGTGATTAAGTTTTCCTTAGACCGTCATTGTTATTGATTGTTCAGGTAAATGTTAAATGTTAAATGTTTCAAGTACGTTCTGCATATTGTGGTATGAATGACTGTTCATTATCGTGTTTACTGTATTAAGTCTGTTCAAAATCAAGTATCAGGTCAGTTGGTCAAAATCAAGTATAAGGTCAGTTCTCAATATGCCGCTCTTTTCGAAACTAAGACAGATCACAACAAGAAAAGGGGTACTCGAAGAAGCCGTTCCTATTCCTCCTAGGGACACTCCAGGGTACTTCATGTATCATAAACATGGCTTAGACGCTATATTATTTCTTGATTTATGGGTAGACTACACCAAGGAATTACCAGAAAGTCAGAGGTGGCCCACAGCGGGAACCTGGGATGCAGAGTGCATCATGAAAGTAGAGGAAGAGTTATGGAAAAGGAAAGTCAGACAGTCACAGAAAGACGCCGTTGAGTTATGGCGTAAAGAATCTCATAGACGTACAGAAAAAGCCCTCCGACAGGAAGAGAGAAATAGAGAGAATTCAAATAAAGTACGAGAAAACCTATTAATTGAAGAAGGTACAAGAGTAAAATCAGAACAAGTAGACAGACAAAGAAGTGCCCTTATGAATGGTATGTATCCCCTTCTGGCCGAAGGATTACCTAAGGCTACTCCGGAGATACCGAAAGACTTGCCACCCCCATTATTCCCAATAAAGGTACATTCTAAGGGGCATCCTAGAACCGCAGAAGATGTTTTTCTTTCTTCATATTTAGATGATGCAGCTCCCGAGTATGCTAATTCCACCCCACATAGACCGCCTGCCAGGGAGGTTCAACGCCAAGATCCAGTACCCGTATCTCTACAGCAACAAGTCCTGACACAAGTTCCGGCAAGCACATCTGTTTCTACATCTGTTCCTATAACCACTTCTATAGCTGTGTCCACACCTATAGTTGCTGTATCGCGTTCAACGAATCCTTTCACGCCCGATACCCCAGATGGGGCTACGGGAGGTGCTACCAACATTTTCTCTACGCCACCCAGAATAAATAAACTTACCTTTCAGGAGTCAGCACATTCACGTACCCCCAAACTCATAAACGCCCGTACGCTTAAGGAACTTCTTGTAGATTGTAGATATGACCCTGTGCCCGGCAAAGAGGACGAAATGATCATGGCATCATTACGTATCAGAAGAGCCGCGGTGTATTTAGGGAAGTTACCAGGAATGACTACGCATCTAGACAATATATATAATTTTGTTCAAACAGGGCGAGATTCTGAATGTATTAACAGAGCTATGGAATACCAGAAAGTGGAGATACAGGGGGAACTGTTACGTTTCCTCATAAATTGTGTGATCAGAAATCAAGACCGACCAGGGGTAGACCCGGAAGCAATGCAAATTCTTACCAGATGGAGTCAGAATATATCAGAAGGAAGACATGATAAGCAAAATTGTATAATAGCAATGTGCCGAAAGATCCGTAAAGAAATAGAACGCCTGCACGAAGAAAGATTAACGGTAGACCAGTTCGAACTAAACGAAGAAGAAGGATCAGGACTGCCCACAGGCGTGTTTGCAGAGTGGTAGAGAAAGGGGGTGTGGCCTTCAAGCCCTCTGAGCAATCCCACTGTCTGGGGCTTACTGGCGGTAACAAGAGGACTTGTTGTCCTCCAAAGACCATCAGAATTCAAGGGGATTTAATTCCCCAACTATCACTGCGCCAAGAGGCGCGTTTGCAGAGTGGTGGTAAAGGGGTCATGGCCTCTAGGGACTTGCCAGAGATTTAAAAAACATTTTTTAGGGAAGTGAGCTGCGTAGGCCCTTCCCTTGGCCAATTTCGGCTTCAGGACCCCACCGCCGCTGGCAATTTTTTAATGGGGAAGGGATCCGCTCGGCCTCCCTTCCTGGGCCAATTACAGCCCCGGAGTCCCCATCCCCGGGGCCCTGCCTTTTACGGAGGGTGCTGCGTGGCCCCCTAATTGGTCCCAGGGACCCAATCTCCTGGGGCCTGTCCTTTATTTATTTATTTTTTTGAAAGCGAGGAAGGCCTATTTCGGCCCTGGGGACCCCATCCTGGGAGCAAGCCTTTATTTTTATTTCTTTTTGGGGAGAAGGGCCAGCAAGGCCCCCCTCCCTGGGCCGATATTACCCATGGCATTTTGTTCAGGACCATGGGGGAAGCCTCAAGGCCCATGTGGTCCCTGCTGGCTCCCCACCTCCTGCGGGAGCTGGCATTGCTTTTGAACAGAGGGAGTTGCAAGCATGCAGATCCCTCTGTCAAAAAGCAATTCTGCTCCGCTTCATGGAAGCGAGAGCATTTTTACTGCTCTCGCTTCCATGAAGTGGAGCAGAGTTTGCTATGGCTTGGTGGGAACACTGCCATAGCAAACAGCAATGTCTCTGGGGTGGACACCCCTGGAAATTGCTGGAGCTCGCCCTGGGGATGTGGCGGTCCCCATGGCCATTGAGGGCTCCTGGAAGAGGGCCGCATGGCCCCCTCCCATGATCTGTATAGTCCCGGGGAGATGGCAGCCCCAGGGGCTGCAGGGGGCTATGTGGCCCACCGCTATTCAGTATGTGAGCCCCAGGGAGGTAGAAGTCCCCGGGACTGCATGGGGGGGCTGGAGTCCCTATGTAATTTAATTTACAATAGCTCCGGGGAAGTGGCAGTCCCTAGGGCTGCAGGGGACACATGGCCCCCCGCACTCTAGTACATTAGCTCTGCGAAGATGGCAGTCCCGTGGGCTCCCCCACACATTTTAATTTACTAAAGCCTCAGGGAGGTAGCTGTGCCTGGGGCTGCAGGTGCCCACCCAGCCTCCACATTATTATTTCTAATAGCCCCAGGACCTGGCCCACCCAATGGCCTAATTAAATAAAGCATGGCAACCCGCGTTTCATTTTTAAAAACATTTCGTCAGGATTCGCGGATCCAATGTGACTCCCGCCGAATTTCTTTTGAAAAAAAAATGCTTTTTGGGCCGGGGATGAGAGTGTTTCTACCTTTCCCCTTTATCTTTAAAAAACTGTTTTTCTTGTGACTCGGTTCATCCGGTACAGCCTGTAGCTGTGTCAAAAGTTTCCTATGGAGAATTAACATGGAGAAAAAGCATTTGGGGACCCCCTTTTTTTTCAGCCCTCCCCCTTGATGGATCACCCTGAAATTTTCAACACAGCAGCTGACATGACTAGCCCATTAGATTTGTAAATTTCCCAAAGATTCATCAAATGGCGCAAAAGTTATTGGCAAATCAATCAACTGTCTTTCTATGGAAAGTAAGTCCTAACTATAACCACCCACAGGTGACTGCCAGTAGGTAATATATATATATATATCTATATATACATACGAATACACATTTATATATATGTAATGGTCTCACTTTTTCATGAAGCCATGAAGCTGGAGTTCATGAAGGTGGAGTTCAAAATATTAATTTTTCTAGTTGGAAATGTTGTCTAGGCATTTTGGCTGTCCAGCAATCGTTGCCCACAACAGCGTGCACCATCTTTACCATGATATAAATACAAAAAAAACAAAGGGTCAACAAGTATTGAATATAGAAAACGGGAAAAGGTTTCAAGTGCATGTATTGCATCTATCAGCACCAACTCTAAATATACATTTCAAAACACCTGCATGATTTCGATTCAGCTTCATTGATAATTTGCTTTCCAAAATTTAAAAAATATTCTTTTTGTTTAAATATTACTGAAAATAAAAGCCAATAACTCAATATGAATCTATATTGCCCCTAATCGGTTTTATGCCATTGAATTCATAATGAAGATACATAATTTAGTCGGCATATTCATCACAAATAAAAAAATTAAGAATCTAAAATGAATTGTATATGATTCGGTTTCCTTGAAAAAAAATCCAATTTATGAAAATGTATCTCATTATGGCCTATAGTATTAAGATGGCAAGTGCCCACTGATTACTGCAATCTACACCTAAAAAACTTCTATGCGCCTAAATACATTAAACTTCAGAAATCTATAGATATATTTATTCATATTCAATCTTTGAAACTAATTAATTTCATCATATTTGCATGGAGGCATAACAGAGGTAGTTTCAAATATAAATTTAATTAAAGTACAATGTACATGAATGTATTTCTCCCAAAGTTCAGGCAATGCTGAAAGAAAAACGGGCACTCCAGAATGCATGAGCAAAAATACGCTCTTTGTTGTAACACAGATCTCAGCCACTCTGATGGATTTCGGCTGTAAACAGCCTTTGTCAAGGTGAACAAGCCCAATTTCCCAAAAAGAATAAATTATACCACATAATGGAAGCTGAGAAAATACCACATGTCTCAATGAGTTGACATAACATCTTCAACCTCAGTGCACGAAAACCGGTAATTCACCAAAATTCATCAAGTTAAAAAAAACACTTAAACACATTTAAAGTGTATCAATCCCCATATTCTCAATTTAACATCAGGATTCTTATATAATCATAGAAATGAAAAAATCTTATGGTTTACACCTCTGGTAGCTCTTTTTCATTAATTAAATGCTCACATTTCATATTCAGAGACAAGGTGATAATTGAGGTAAACTACGCGAAGAATACCGGTCATATCATAATATATCCTGAGAGCTCTAGTTCTTTCAGATACAATAATTCATCTGTATATTCATATCATAAAAAGTTGTCAGAATACTGGGCAAGTGCCCTTTCCTTGTCACTTACATGCATCTATCACAGATCACAACACACATATATATAAAAAAAACTAAATTCCTTGTACATCATGTTGGCCTTTCTATATGTCCTGGCATCAACTGATCAGAAGCAAATAATAAATTAGAGTTCAATTTTGATTCCACTTCTCATTTCTGTCTAAGGGACACTTCCCATCCCAGCGGATGAGGTGTCAGGAATATGTAGGGGAGAAGAAGAGGTAAGTATGTGAGACTACAATTGGATCCAAGTTTAAATCAAAAGGAAAGTAAAAGGAGAACACGGAGTGCAGATGCACATTAGTTACCCCACCTGCACCTCTAATTCCTCATCCTTATTTAACCCATAATGACATTTTGCATGTACCGCGACTCAAGCTGTGTTAGTTGTTTCACTCTTTATCCCCGTATGCTCTTCTCTACCCAATCAATGGCAAACAAACACAATTTTGAAATGTTACTGCCATGTTGTTGTGAGAAATTCCTCACCACCGGATATACAAAATCCAAATTTCTAATCGCACGCTGGTCTTCCAGTATGCATTTGCTAAAGGGAAAATTGTGCTTCCCATGTACATGAGTGAACATGGACACAGGAGGACATAAATACAGAGGTCAGATGCACAGTTTAAAAATTGCCTGATCTCCCTTTTATGTCTGCCAGGTGTTAAAAATCCTGCAGTGTTAGATACATGTCTGCAAGCTCTACTATGACCACACTTATATAATCCCTTACGTTTGGTTAGCCAAGTTGTAGCATTCGGAGTCCCCATGGGGTTGTTGTGTGTTAAATAATCCCCCAAGGTCCTAACTCTTCTATGAGGGTTTTAGTGACAATTCTGGGCTTATGACTGTATACTTTTTTTAAAGGGAAGCGGTGTGGCACCGCGGCCAGGGCAACTGACGTGGGCATCTGGCGCTCACGGTTCATTCCCCGGGACCGGCAGCAGTTCAGTCCAGCAACATGTGACTCTGGGCAATAGCTGTTCGCCCTTTAGAAATACTGGATTTACATTTACATTACAGCCCAATGTTTACTCATCAATTTTCTAATCCTGTCTTAGGAGGCTTGTATATGGTGATAAAAAGTATACTTTTGTCTTTGGGGTTTCTGTCATCTATGAGATATAACAATTGGTTCCTACTGAGAGGAGCTGCCTTTTATCAGCTGCACATAATAATTTAGCTGTATATCCCCTATTTCAAAATCTTTGCTTCATGCATGATGTTTGTTTCCTGAGCTCAACATCGGTGTTACAAACTCATTTAACATTGACCCGTAGGGGATACTGTTGATTAAATTCTGGGGATGATGACATTTGTAATGTAACACACTGTTGACAGCAGTGTCCTTGTGATACATATAGTTGTGTGTATCCCCGTTTTTCCACCCACAGTCTGACATCCAAAAAGTCTATTTCATTAGTATTCATATTGGTGGTAATCCTCAAATTGTATGGATTGTCATTAGGTTTATCCAGGAACGTACACGCTTTCGCCTGGGGTCCATTTCAAAGTAAAAATACATCCTCGATATATCAAGTCCATACCAAAATGTGCTGCATGAACTCATGGGTGTCCTCTACCCAGGACACTTGCTCCTCCCACCAGACCATCACGAGCTTCTTGAAGCTGGGAGCGAAGCAGGTTCCCATTGCTGTTCCTATCTTCTGTTGATAATAGACCCCATCATGTAAGAAAATGTTTTACTTCAGACAATATTGAATCTAGCTGAGAAGTGTTTTGATATGTACAAGAAAACATACAGATCCAGTTTCCACATAATGCTTGCATGTTTATTCCCCAAATAGATGATCAATACAAGTGTACAAGGACGTAACGTCTGTGGAAATATGGATTTTTCTGATCAGTTATGTCCCCTATCTTGGACCCCAACGGTTCCATGTATGAATCACAAGTACATGTATGTCCCCTCCAGTTCCAGTTATGAAGACGCAAACACATGTGCGTCCACCGTCAACATGTCCTCTGTCAGATCCGCCATGAATAGGCCGGATATTCTATTCCTAAGTATGAAAGGCCACCGACTTTATATGGCTCAGTTACTCCATTTTGCAGTCCAGGCAAGTAGGCCCTGATTCTGTCATCGAACTCTTCTTGCCTTCTGCCTCTGAAAGCTCCAGTTTGAACCTGCATCTGTAACCATGAACTTTGTCTCATTCTCTGCGCGGCTCACGAAGCCTGACATCAGCCCGCTGCCTGCCAAAAACTGTATTTCACCTTCGAGTTATCTGCTTCGTTCCCTGCCCGATGCATTCCTGTCTAGCAGTTTAAGTAAACATTCTTCCAGCTACCGAGCAAAGGCCCGGCTTCTCTGTCTTTATGAAAGTAATTCATAGCCCTATTGCTAGGGAAGATTTCCGCCCTCGCATCTAGTGTAGACACTTAGACGCTTGTACACGTACTAACAGTCAGTATAGTCAGTATAGAATAAGATTCTACTCGAAGAGACCTCTCTTTTGGATAACATAGTTCTTTAAACATAGGATGTTAGATATGATTTGGGATTAGGTTGACTTGACCCCCCAGACTTCTTGTCTCCACATGTAGAGCTAAATGTCAAGTCCCCTTCACCCCCTAGTTGCACGTCAATCACACGTCATACTGCTGCGCGCGCAACTATGCCAAGTATAATCTTATAGATCCACCTATATATGACATCATAACCAATTATGTTTCTGTTTTACTCCTCATTACGCCCATTTTTGGTTACGCAGGTGAATCGTCATTTTCCTTATCAATTGTTACGCCTACCGCATTCGCTTCATTGTAATGTATGTTCTATAAAAGTCATTTCTTGTCAATAATGTATGTACTTCACTTCCTGAACCTCCGTGGTGATGGAACTTGGAGCAACCGATTATAATCGATTATTGGAATAAAGCCCATTCCGAACCTCTAATGCCACGGATTCTGCCTCTTATTTACTGAGCTATTTTATTATGTTTCCGTATCAAATTAAGTCCCGGTAAAGGAATTTTATTTACCACATGAATGGCGCCCGAACAGGGACACTTTCTCATCTCACGCGCCGGCGGTGAGTTGCAGGCCCGGTCTCCTGCCACAGCTGGACGGACAATTACGCGTACCAGCAGGATTTCCTGTATCTCCCTCCGGTCAAGCGGGGGCGACTGAGGCTGCGATCAACACCCAGACGAGGCGGTGAGAAGTGCGAAGTATCCCGACCAGAGCCTAGCTGAGAGAGCAAGATCCGAGGTATACAGAGGCCCACCAGTTCCCGAAGTCCCGAGTCGAGTCCAGTTTCCGCAGTGTTCGAGTCGAGTCCAGTCCGGTTCAAGTTCAAGTTCAGTTTCCGAGGCCTTCCGTTTCCGAAGCTACCCGGTGAGTACCATTACTGGGGAGGCTTTCTGACGTGCACATAGGTTGTGCCGGTCAAGACGGGTTTGGGTACACAAATCCGGTCTGCACTGTTTCAGCAGTGTATCTGTACTGTTTAGCAGTATATCTAGTATATCAAGTATATAAATTCAGAATAATTCAGTTAATGTCGAGTATTATGTTTAGTGATTAAGTTTTCCTTAGACCGTCATTGTTATTGATTGTTCAGGTAAATGTTAAATGTTAAATGTTTCAAGTACGTTCTGCATATTGTGGTATGAATGACTGTTCATTATCGTGTTTACTGTATTAAGTCTGTTCAAAATCAAGTATCAGGTCAGTTGGTCAAAATCAAGTATAAGGTCAGTTCTCAATATGCCGCTCTTTTCGAAACTAAGACAGATCACAACAAGAAAAGGGGTACTCGAAGAAGCCGTTCCTATTCCTCCTAGGGACACTCCAGGGTACTTCATGTATCATAAACATGGCTTAGACGCTATATTATTTCTTGATTTATGGGTAGACTACACCAAGGAATTACCAGAAAGTCAGAGGTGGCCCACAGCGGGAACCTGGGATGCAGAGTGCATCATGAAAGTAGAGGAAGAGTTATGGAAAAGGAAAGTCAGACAGTCACAGAAAGACGCCGTTGAGTTATGGCGTAAAGAATCTCATAGACGTACAGAAAAAGCCCTCCGACAGGAAGAGAGAAATAGAGAGAATTCAAATAAAGTACGAGAAAACCTATTAATTGAAGAAGGTACAAGAGTAAAATCAGAACAAGTAGACAGACAAAGAAGTGCCCTTATGAATGGTATGTATCCCCTTCTGGCCGAAGGATTACCTAAGGCTACTCCGGAGATACCGAAAGACTTGCCACCCCCATTATTCCCAATAAAGGTACATTCTAAGGGGCATCCTAGAACCGCAGAAGATGTTTTTCTTTCTTCATATTTAGATGATGCAGCTCCCGAGTATGCTAATTCCACCCCACATAGACCGCCTGCCAGGGAGGTTCAACGCCAAGATCCAGTACCCGTATCTCTACAGCAACAAGTCCTGACACAAGTTCCGGCAAGCACATCTGTTTCTACATCTGTTCCTATAACCACTTCTATAGCTGTGTCCACACCTATAGTTGCTGTATCGCGTTCAACGAATCCTTTCACGCCCGATACCCCAGATGGGGCTACGGGAGGTGCTACCAACATTTTCTCTACGCCACCCAGAATAAATAAACTTACCTTTCAGGAGTCAGCACATTCACGTACCCCCAAACTCATAAACGCCCGTACGCTTAAGGAACTTCTTGTAGATTGTAGATATGACCCTGTGCCCGGCAAAGAGGACGAAATGATCATGGCATCATTACGTATCAGAAGAGCCGCGGTGTATTTAGGGAAGTTACCAGGAATGACTACGCATCTAGACAATATATATAATTTTGTTCAAACAGGGCGAGATTCTGAATGTATTAACAGAGCTATGGAATACCAGAAAGTGGAGATACAGGGGGAACTGTTACGTTTCCTCATAAATTGTGTGATCAGAAATCAAGACCGACCAGGGGTAGACCCGGAAGCAATGCAAATTCTTACCAGATGGAGTCAGAATATATCAGAAGGAAGACATGATAAGCAAAATTGTATAATAGCAATGTGCCGAAAGATCCGTAAAGAAATAGAACGCCTGCACGAAGAAAGATTAACGGTAGACCAGTTCGAACTAAACGAAGAAGAAGGATCAGGACTGCCCACAGGACAGTCAGACACCATAGCCTATGTAGGAAGAGGAAGATCTTGTAATAGTAATAGATGTCTTATTGACCCGATACGTCCGATATGTCCAGATAATAACAGGAATTTCCCAACACCCATAGTTCATATAAGGTCTAACGAGCATTCATTCCAAGCCGCTGACAAATTACTCCGAGAACGAAGGGGTTATCATTTCCTCGATTCTATGGATGAACAAGAATTAGCCAGGTCAGCCGTTCATTGGGTTGACAGTCCCGGAAAGTATGGTGATGATACAGTAGCACACACGTTTTTGAATCTCACCCCAGATGAACAGCGTTTAGCTGGGATTTATATGATTCAACAACTCCTTATACTATATCAGAGTCAACATTCGGACCCTGGTCCCTTACCTGAGATATTGACTGAATTACTCATGAATAGATGGAGAGGTTCAGGTACTAAATTAATTAAAGAAATACTAGAATCAAGAAAGCAGTATATTCTTTCTGTATGTCCAGAACACGTCTCACTACCCATTAAGGAAAGAACCACGTATTACATGGACAGACAGAATCCTTTACGAGAAGTACACCCAATAAAGGGCGAGGACAATGAGTTTAAACGCGTATTTGTATACACGCCCATATCGAAAATAGAATTGTTAGAAATGAAGAAAGTGGTACCCAGTCATGACAAAGACCCAGCGGGTTTTCACCGAGAAATTAAAGACATGTTACTCATGGGAGAGTATACCTATCCCGACATTATGACAATACTGAAGGTATTGATGCCTGCTGGCATTTACGAAAAACTCAGGGAAAAAGAGTGGGAGGTAGGAGACCAAAAGATAGAATGGTCAGCATTAGAAGCAGAAGAAAGGGCCCGAACTGCAGGAGCAAGACTTGGGGATAAAACTAAAGCACTACCAGGTTTACTAGTACAGGTACTGCCACGTTTATTAACTACGAAAAAGGAAGATTGGGGTACTATTTCAGCCTGTAAACAGAAGCAAGATGAAGACACTAGTGATTACTATGCCCGATTTGAAAAATGTTTTGGTATAAATAGTGGCATAAAAGCAAGTAGCGAATCATACCCACATCTGTTTGTGACAAAATTAGTGGAAAATGACTTGCCTCAAGTAAAGAACAGAGTATTAAAATTCGAGAGTACCTGGCAAAGTAACACCCCATCACAAATGTTACAAATGTTACAGTACCATCACAATAAAATTAGGGAGGAACAAGAACATGAACACAGACGCATGAAAGACACGAAAATGAAAATGCTAGTTTCTCAGACAGTTCCAGCTGAAGGACATAAAAAGGGTATGACACATTCCGGTGATTCAACAGGACCTGTAAAAGGGACATGCAATTATTGTAAAAAGCCAGGTCATTACGTACACGATTGTCCAGTTTTGAAACATAATATCGCCATAGGTAATACAAAAGAAAGACCACGGCCACCCAGACAGGATCAGAATGAACAAGGAGCTCCGCAGCATGCACAGTCCATGCCGGCTCCACCACAGTCTATACAGTTTGTGCCAGCTGCACCAGCGCTGCCTGTTGCTGCCACCCAAACCACGACACGACAACTGTACCAGACCGCACAGTATGACTATCCTGATTATCAACGATACTCATGAACTAGCCTAGAGAGGGAAGTTGACTTACCCCTTATCGAGGTCCCTGTAGACCAAGAAGGACCTTATGTACATAGTAAATTATTAGGCCAAGATAGAAAATTTTTACTCGATACAGGGGCAAGTCGAACAACTATAAAACGTAGTGAAGTTCCAGGGGCACCCCTCTCAGGCTCACAGAATATTTCCCTTGGTTTTTCAGGAAAACCTATTGTTAATGAAGTGTCACAACCTCTGCCACTTACGATAGGACCTTTGACCCGAACTACAGATTTATTGCTTACTAAATCATGTCCAGAAAACTTGTTAGGAATAAAAACACTGAAAGCTCTAGGAGCTATAATATGTTGTTCTCCGGAAGAAGTAAGATTGTTTTTGCGTGATTTTAAAGGTCACTATGTATCTAGAGACATGGATCCCCGACTGCAGACTTTACCTACACATCTATGGGCACAAGGCCCTACTGATGTTGGTTGCATGAATATTACACCATATCGAGTCACATTAAAGGCAGGAGTGGTGCTACCACGAATGCGACAATACAAGTTACCACCAGATGCTGTAGTGGCTTTGCTGCAAATCATTGACGAGCTCATTGCCCAAGGAGTAGTTGTGGAAACAGACTCCAATGTATGTAATTCACCGATAATTCCGATTCTTAAACGAACAGATCCGAAGGTCCCGCCAGTATATCGATTGGTTATTGATCTGCGCGAATTAAACAAGTGCATTGTGCCACAATTCCCTGTGGTCCCAGATATCTCGTCATTACTGACAGCCATTGATTCCGAAGCAACATTCTTTACTGTAATTGATCTCAAGAATGCTTTTTTCAGCGTCCCAATAGATCCGGAAAGCCAATATTTGTTCGGATTTAGTTTAAATGGACGTAGCTTTAAATTCTCACGCGCACCTCAAGGATTTACAGAAAGTCCCAGCATCTATAGCCAAGCACTGAAACGAGAACTTGACAGTATCCACATGCCAGTTAACACTGCCTTGCTTCAATATGTCGATGATCTGCTGATCACCGCGAGAAGCGAACCCGAATGTGAGAAAGCATCACTGACAGTTTTACAATTTCTAGCCGAAAAGGGGCACAAGGTGTCCCCTTCTAAGCTGCAATTCTGTGTCCAGCGAGTTGTTTATCTTGGACACTCGCTGTCCAAGGAGGGAAGGCAGCTTACACCCGACCGCATTCAGTTAATAGCTAACATGCCAATACCCAAGACACAAAAGGAAGTACAAGCTTTCATAGGTCTCACTTCATACTGTAGGCAGTGGATCCCTCAGTATGCATTTCTAGCAAAATCACTCATTCAGTTGACAACACAGGAGGCAGACACATCGACTGTTCTCCCTTGGACTCAGGAACATACACAAGCTTTTGAAAGCTTAAAGAAAGCTTTATGTCAAGCACCTGTTTTAGCAACGCCATGTTACAGAAAACAGTTTACACTCTTTGTTACAGAACGCGAAGGTACTGCCTTGTCAGTACTCATACAGGAACAAGCAGGGGCACACAAACCATGTGCTTATTTTTCTAGTACATTAGATCCCGTAGCTCAGGCTTTGCCTGCATGCCTAAAATCAGTAGCAGCGACAGCTTTAGCAATCAGACAAAGCGATGCCATAGTGTTAGGACATCCTTTGACAGTTCAAGTGCCACACGCAGTAGAGGTTCTTGTAAATAGAACGCAAACACAACACTTGACTATAGCGCGACTTACAGGGTACGAACTTACATTGTTCCAGCCACATATAGAAATCAGACGCTGTAACACATTGAATCCTGCCACACTTTTGCCAGTAATCGGAACAGACCCACTAGCTCATGACTGTATTGAAGTTATTACAATCACGACGAAACCCAGACAAGACTTGACAGATGTTCCATTGTCAGATCCAGACCTGACGTTGTATGTAGATGGTTCATGTATGAGAACAAGTACAGGAGAATTAGTGGCCGCTTATGCAGTCACAACAGATACTGAAATCATTGAAACAAATCGCATAAATACCTTGTCAGCTCAAGCCGCAGAGCTCATCGCTCTGACACAAGCCTGTATTCAAGCCACAAATAAAAAAGTCAACATATACACTGATTCACGTTATGCATTCGGAGTTGTACATGACTTCGGCGTGCTGTGGCGAGAGAGAGGTTATTTAACTTCCCACGGTGCCCACATTCAGCACGGACCCCTCATTCATGCCTTATTAGATGCGATACATTTACCCACGGCAATATCAATTATGAAATGTAAAGCTCATACGAAAGTTACTGATATCATTTCTCAAGGCAATGATCTAGCCGACAGAACAGCTAAACAGACTGCTCAAACACAAACATCCGACATGACAAAGACAATAGTCCCAATGCCGACACATTGTATGACAGTTAAAGATCCTACTCTTGACGTAATTGATATACAGACACATGCTACACCAGACGAAATAAAGAAATGGACTGAATTAGGAGGGATTCAAACGGATCAAGGATGGATGATGAAGGAAAAATCTGTGTGGTTCCTTCCTGATTCAATGGTCCAAGTTATAATTAACAGTATACATAGTCCAGCGCATCTAGGAGAAAAAGCTATGCTAGACAGCATTCAACACATTTGGTTCAATAAACATTTACGAGCAGCAGCCAAACAAAAAGTCCGTACCTGTATGATCTGTTGCCAGTTCAACCCAGGAAAAAGCGTTCCCGTTGAACAGGGTGGATTTCAGCCTCCTGATCACCCTTTTGAAGTCCTCCAGATGGATTATATCCAGATGGAACGATGTCGAGGATTCAAATATGTTCTCGTAGTTGTATGTGCTCTTTCCCGGTGGACAGAGGCATACCCGGTTTCAGATTACACTGCCCCGACTACTGCCAAACAGTTGGTTCGAGAATTCTTCCCACGATACGGTTTACCACGTGTTGTCTACTCAGATAACGGCCAGCCGTTCTCATCCGAATTAATGAAACACGTTTCACTTTTGTTAGGTTATCAGTGGAGATTCCACTGTGTCCGACACCCCGAGGCAGCAGGTCTCGTAGAAAGACATAATCAGATCCTGAAAATCAGATTGTCCAAAATATGCAGAGAAAAAGGCGTCGACTGGGTAGTAGCATTACCAGTTGCACTCTTTTACATGAGAATGGTAGCACACTCTCGAACAGGGCTATCCCCGTATGAAGTGATCTTTGGCAGACCACCAAATATGTGGGGGACGCCCATACCACGCAAAATAACTGATATTGACTGTAATATGCTGACAGATTACTTGGCTTCCTTGATGTCTGCACTACAATCTTGTCGTTCACAGGTAGCTGCAGCTTTTCCTGACAACACTGAGGTGAAACCACATGACGTAGTCCCGGGGGACTTGGTCCTCGTAAGGAACTTTGACCGAAAGACTCAGCTGGAACCTAGGTGGAGGTCACCTCAGCTGGTGCTGCTAACCACAAGAACAGCCGTGAAGATCGAGGGCAGAAAGGGATGGATTCATTCAAGTCATATCAAGAAATTTCATGGACTACCAGCCGATGTGAATACCACACCTCGTGTGACTTCACCCATTGACTCAAAACCTCCTTTTGTTGAAAAAAGTAGTTCTGAACTTTATAAACTAAAGCTTAGGTCCAACCAGTCGAGCAATTTGATTGTTTAAGTCCTCTCCAAGGTGAAGCGGTTGAATTGTCTCTGACATGTATCCCTTGGACCTAAATAGAGAAAGCACCCGGAAAATGTTGAAACGACAGGCGTACTGTAAATCACTGCGTAGCCATTGCATAATGACGTTATTAATTTTGTTTTTCTTGAGTCTTTTAATAATTACTGCAAGTTTATTGTTGCACATATATTATCCTATTTCTAGACATGTTTACAATGTTACTGCTGAACATTCTTTTAGTGAATTACCTCCGCTTGAGTTGTCTTATAGATTTGCGCTGCGCAATAACACGTTTATCAGTATGTTACATCTTTTCCATCAGGTTAGCAATGCTACAAATTGTTGGATATGTGGCCGACTCCCTCCCTATCAGAATTATAAAGGAATTTTACCTCTCTTTCCATACCCGTTCACACACAACGGCTCCTGTGGAGCATGGTTTAGTTTAATTAATTCTCTAGATTCGAATTCTGCAGTTTATCAAGATAACTGGGTATGGGGAAATTTGAACTTAGTTTTGCTTGAGGTCTGCTACCCTAACAAGGAGGGACTTCCCCAGAGAACAGGAACTGATCTAGAAAATGAAGTGTATGGATTAGGTAATTTTACGCTTAATCTTATGATCCTAAATGTCGAATCCGAAGCTACTCCAATTTTGCCCGCTATGTCAATATTCCCAGTAAAGGGTGAACTGTGTGTAAGGAAAAATGGTTCCATACATATGGGCCATAGTAAATGCACCACTGTAGTAGAATTTAGTGATCAAGGCAAGTCCACATTTAGAGCTTCCCGCCATTCCTATTTCATATGTGGTCAGACGGCATATGTACGTTTGCCTCTAGATTGGGATGGTACTTGCTATATTGGATTCCTTTTGCCACCTGTTTTTCTAGCTCCACCTGATTATCACAGAAACACTCATTTAGTACATAATAGAGTAAGGAGAGACCTCCCGATAGTCGATTACACTGAAACAGCATGGGAAAAATACACAGATTTCAATAAAGGTCTCTTTCCTTATATAGGTACTGTTACTAATAGTAAACTGATACGTAGATTAACTAGAACCCTTGAAGCAGTAGTAAATGAAACTATTTCCGCTTTAGGCAATTTAACAGAAGAGCAGTCTGCTATGCGGATTGTTGTGCTTCAAAATCGTCTTGTCCTTGACGTCATCCTGGCGGATAGGGGCGGAGCTTGTAGGGTCATCGGATCAAGCTGTTGCATTTTCATACCAGAAAATTCGCCATCAGTATATAAAGCCATAACTCGCCTTCATAAGATTGTAAGCCAGATACACCAGAATCCAGGTACCTGGACTTGGTCCGGTTGGTTTTGGAGTGTATTATCTACCTTTGGATGGAAGGTCCTATCTTTCCTAGGTATTGGCCTTCTCATACTATTCAGTTGCTGTCTATGTCTACAATGTGGACCAGCGATCTGTGGTCTGTGTGCCACATCGTGTATTCCACCACCAAGATTTCATTCATCACGGAAGAAGAAAGAAGAACAAATGATGCTATATGAACAAATCAATGAATTGATGAAGATTGATATCTCTTAACGGGCAAGTAGGGGACAAGGAGGGAATGTGGAAATATGGATTTTTCTGATCAGTTATGTCCCCTATCTTGGACCCCAACGGTTCCATGTATGAATCACAAGTACATGTATGTCCCCTCCAGTTCCAGTTATGAAGACGCAAACACATGTGCGTCCACCGTCAACATGTCCTCTGTCAGATCCGCCATGAATAGGCCGGATATTCTATTCCTAAGTATGAAAGGCCACCGACTTTATATGGCTCAGTTACTCCATTTTGCAGTCCAGGCAAGTAGGCCCTGATTCTGTCATCGAACTCTTCTTGCCTTCTGCCTCTGAAAGATCCAGTTTGAACCTGCATCTGTAACCATGAACTTTGTCTCATTCTCTGCGCGGCTCACGAAGCCTGACATCAGCCCGCTGCCTGCCAAAAACTGTATTTCACCTTCGAGTTATCTGCTTCGTTCCCTGCCCGATGCATTCCTGTCTAGCAGTTTAAGTAAACATTCTTCCAGCTACCGAGCAAAGGCCCGGCTTCTCTGTCTTTATGAAAGTAATTCATAGCCCTATTGCTAGGGAAGATTTCCGCCCTCGCATCTAGTGTAGACACTTAGACGCTTGTACACGTACTAACAGTCAGTATAGTCAGTATAGAATAAGATTCTACTCGAAGAGACCTCTCTTTTGGATAACATAGTTCTTTAAACATAGGATGTTAGATATGATTTGGGATTAGGTTGACTTGACCCCCCAGACTTCTTGTCTCCACATGTAGAGCTAAATGTCAAGTCCCCTTCACCCCCTAGTTGCACGTCAATCACACGTCATACTGCTGCGCGCGCAACTATGCCAAGTATAATCTTATAGATCCACCTATATATGACATCATAACCAATTATGTTTCTGTTTTACTCCTCATTACGCCCATTTTTGGTTACGCAGGTGAATCGTCATTTTCCTTATCAATTGTTACGCCTACCGCATTCGCTTCATTGTAATGTATGTTCTATAAAAGTCATTTCTTGTCAATAATGTATGTACTTCACTTCCTGAACCTCCGTGGTGATGGAACTTGGAGCAACCGATTATAATCGATTATTGGAATAAAGCCCATTCCGAACCTCTAATGCCACGGATTCTGCCTCTTATTTACTGAGCTATTTTATTATGTTTCCGTATCAAATTAAGTCCCGGTAAAGGAATTTTATTTACCACACGTCCACTGTGATCATAAGGAAGGATTCAGCCCACTCTACATTATATATATAAATATCACCAGTGAGTACTTATAGTTAGGATCAAGTTTACATGGGAAATAGATTTTTTCATTTGCTATTAATTTTGACACTTTTTGACAAATCTTTACGAAAGGTTCAAGCTCCTTCCTGGTAAGTTTTGGGGTGATCTGTGAAGCGGGAGCTGAGGAAAATGGGGGGACTTCAATCCAAATTTCCCCATGCAAAATACATAGGGATTTTTGTAATGTGCTACAGGCAAAGCGGCTAAACGGAATTATACCAAATTTGGCAGGAAGCTAGATTTTGGTCCAGAAAGCATACTTTTTGTGATTTGGTGTAAATCCATTCAGTAGTTTTTGAGAAATTAAGGCTAAAACATATTTATATATCTGGTGGTTGGGTTTGTGAGTATCTCACAAGAGTTTTGCAGTTGTGCAAAATCAAAAATAGGGCCATCTGCTAGGTCTCAGCCCTAAAGGCACTAGAACCAACAATCTCAAACAGAGTATCCAAATCAGTGCAAGGCATTTTTTAAGAATTTCCTTGTGCCATTCCTTAGGGGTCTCTTTGCAATTTTAGAAAATTCATTGTGAAAGCACGAAGATCACCTCTCATCCAAGGCACATGCATATAATTCCCTCCATGTACTTCTCTCACCGGAGATTGTGAAGCAGCCTCTAACTCGCCATCACTAACAGACCTCTTTGATTTCTTTCCTGTATCGGGAGCTCTCCTTTTAGTAGTAACCTTCTTCTTCCACATTTGTCTGTATTTCCTCAAAAATCTCCAGTCCTTTATTTTTTCAAGTAGATACTTAATATGGGCCAACTGCTTTGTTTCATCATTGGTCAAATCCATTTTTAAATTATCTCTGTTTATTTCTCATCTTACTAATGTCAACATCACACTATTCAGCCAGTGCCTTAAGCCTGCCATGTGCTTTGCTTGCACACCTCACTGCTTCTCTGATCAAGTACCTCATTTCATTCACACTGTATGTCAGCAATCTGTTTGCATCAATTATCCCCTGAAACATTTCTTCAAATGTAATCTTTAAACATCCAATATTAATAACTCTCCCTTTAGGAGATGCATCAGGAATAGCAACATCTATGCCACTTGCACGTGGAGAGAGAACAGTAGTATCTCTGATAGTACAGTACTCAGTGAAACTATCAATGCATTGTCATGTGCGGCACTCGCTGAACCACCTGCAACTGCAAGCAGAGTCAATCTCTGTGCCTTTACTCTGGGACCATCTGCCGCTTTACCTGTATCTGTACCGAAGAACTCAGTGTATTTAGCAGACCTGGAATTCAAAAAGTAATTTATAAAGTTATTCTCGTCTGAGTCACTTTCTGGGCTCCGCATCTCTCTGTCTCCTTCATCACTTTTTATTTTGTGTGTTGTTTACTTGACCATTGCAGGAAAAACTCTCACTTCCTCCAACATATCCTCCCTCCAGCATTTCCCCTAATGATTCCACTTGCTTTCAAGCAACTGTCTAAATAAACCCTTCATATGCTTTTCCATGTACTTTCTTTCCTTCTCTGTAGCCATCCGATCCCACTTATTTAATGTCTCAAACTTTGCAGGTCCAGGTACCGGCTTCCTATCACTCGTGGTCTACCTCAAGAAATCTGCTTTCTAATTTTAAAGGTACCCTATAAAGGAAACTGCCTTGTCACAAGAGGCGTATTCATGTCAGTTGGCAATCCAGGTTCATGTATAGAATCCAATGTTTGCCATCATTTCATATACAGGCAAACCCTCTTCAGGTGTTTTCTACCTCTCTGTTGCAGGTACGCTCGGAGCTTCGGGCTTTTTTAACACAGCACTCATTATTCCCATTCAAAATAGTCCAAACACAGCATAAAACAAGCTAAGGTTCAACCAGTCACACTGCGACTTTGACAGCAACCAACCAATAACAGCGCAACTCTCTGGTGGTGTTTAACTAATCCCAGTACAACTACTCGGCTGATTACCAAATCATAGCGCAGCTTCTGCCTGAATAAGAAAACAATTGCTTAGCCATTCTCAAGGAACACATACTAAATAAACCAAAATAAATATTGTCTGCTCAACCTCAACAGGAGGAAATCAGCATCTTATAATAAAACAAGTCCTGCAAACAATAAAAACAAAACTAGTACCTTCACTGCACTTGTCAATCTCAATTCACACCAAAGCAGACTCCCATCCAGGGCCACTCCAACTCCGGCAAGTGTCTTTACTCCTGTGCACTTAGGAGCAAAAGACACCAAAGTAGATTCAACACTCAAACCCCTTAATTTATTTTTGTCAGCCCGGAAAAATTCCTATCCGTGTCTATGTGGCATCAAATGAAACACACAACGTTTATGCAGTTGAGTTTAACAATATCTCAAAATATTTAATATCAATTAATTCAATAAACAAAACAAACAATAATGAAAACCAAAATGTCTTCAATGCAATCGAGTATGATAAGCAATTTGCTACTGAAGCATCGCTTGTAAAAAGTGTAGCACTTTTGATATAAAGGCAGAAAAAAGGCCTAATGAGGAGACCCTGTGGGGTCTTGATATAGGCGTGGAAGGAGCGATTTATGGGGGTTAATGCAAGAAATGTGAGGGTGCTCATGGGTCATTTACTCACCTCCAATAACGGAAGGGGGGTTATGTGGCCTAAACTTGGCAAGAAAACTGTAATACCCTTTAACAAGAATCTCTTGCTGAATGAGTTTAAACCTTTGATTGATAATAGTTTTGTAGACAGCATAGAAATATGTAGGATGTACAGCCCTATTCTTCAATTCCAAGACCTTGTAACAACTACCAAGCAGAGCAGTGCATCAAAATGAGGAAAAGAGAAACTTTGGCTTGGTAAAGATTGTGAAGTTAATTAGAAACCCCTGATGATACTGATACTTAAAAATAGAACTGATGAGGTGCTGAACAAAAAATTTAGGACAGTTAAAATGGAATATAAATCTCAGGTTAAGAAAAAGAATCAGTTATACCAGGAACAAATGTTGGATTAGTTATTAGAGGCAGCAAAAGGAAAGGATAGCAAGAAATGTTGGGAAGTAGTAGGATGCATAACAAATAGAGAAGTGAACATTGATGCTATAGCCCTAATTACGAGTGGGACTGTTAATTCCCACCTATACAGTTTGAAGGTATTTAACACATTTGATAATTATTGGATGCATTAGATAACTCAACCTTCCTTCAATTTCGGCAGGTCAAAACTGCCAAAATTTGTCAGGGTAAATGCATTCGGTATTTACCTATCAATCGGATTTTAGTGCAATAAAAACCAAAATCCTCATATTATTCCCACATAAACTTGAAATTGGCACAATTTACTAGTCCCTGTATGAGGGGTTTATCCCGAAATATATTGGGACACACACAGGTGTGCACTCATTAATATGTTGTTTACGTAACAATCATGTGAATGATTGGAATGATAAAAAAGCATCACATAAAATTAGATTTTCACTTCTATGAACCTTCAGAATTAATTATGTGCAAAACTGAATACAGCATTAAGGCATGACCATTGAATATTTTAAGATTACTGCCTGGCATCACTTGACTAAGTTAAGTGCTTTGACTACCCTGGTTTAAGGCTTACAAACACATTCAAGTGTATATAACACAACCAACATTACTACAGTGACATATGACAGGGAATTATGGGGCTGCAGCAATGCTGAGAAAATATAAGCATCAGAAACATGTAGTTGGGTCCCAAAGACTCATAGAGACAGCTGAAGATTTCCGATGCAATCATCCTAACACCTGTCATATATTGGCTAACAATGTCTAACAATGGCTAACAATGAGAGAACAGAGCTCAGTGTATAATCTGGCATAGCTTGAGTTAATGGACATGGGGGGAATAAAAAACAATTTGCTGTATCATATTAAGAACATACTGATGACTATAAAATAATCCATAGCATAATCCAATTTCCATCAACAAAGAAAGTATGACTGTGGTCAAAGAGATCTGCTGGGGGACAGGATTGACGTGCATTTTATCTGTACCAAAATAGACTCTGGGGTTTATAAATATCTATCTCCTGATTAGAGGTAAGGTGGCTTACCATGCATCGATTCCCATTTGCTGGAATTTGTAATGACCAGTATCTTCAAAAGCAATTCAATCTATTACAAGTTAGAACCCTCCCAGCGGTGAAGAACTGTACAGAAAATACATTCTGCATACTATTTCCTAATCAGAGGAACTTAATACAGCCATTTACTTCCTGCTCTACCAGGTGGTACATGGGAGCTAAGGCTTTCCTGTGGGGGTAGGGTGGAGGGAGTTGGTAGGGGAGGGAAACCAAAGAATACCCTTGGAAGGGGGTGCATGCCATAAAATCCCCTTATTTGAGCCAGTTTTACTGATTTTTTTTATTTGCCTTCGATTTTTAATGGCAGGACTTTGGTTTAAGCAACGGCAGTTAAAGTCAACACTGGTCACGAATGCTCTCAATTATTGCCAGTTGAGTCTTATAGCAACACATTATGCACACTCAGCAAGGCAAAAAGTAGTAAACATACAATGCAAAATCAATCTACTTTAACTCTAGCTCCTAAAATGGAACGCAGGGTGCAGATCAACACGCAACAAAGAATGGAGATGAAGGCAAAGGCCGTGATGGAAGCAGAGAAGCAGGCAGACATGGATGTTAATATGGAAAATAAGAAGGCACTGAAATCAGAGCGTACAGGAGTGATATCTGAGCTCCAGATATCAGATGCATCCTTAAATGTGGAGCCAGCAAATAGTACACAGAGTGGGAACATCGATCTCATAGCAAACAGCAATCCTGTTCACTCTAAACTATATCCCCTGTTCCTAAAGCAGGCAAAAAAACAGCATGAGCTGCCCCTCAGTCATCTACTTTGGCTCAGACCCAGTCTCCAGTGAAATGGCCATCTCTAGACAAACAAGTCCAGTCTCAAGCCAGCTTGCAAAATTAATCACCTTACCCACAACTTCTAAATTTTCTTCAAATGATGAAGGTATTAAAAGTATACATGTACCCATCCTAGAGATAGGAGCGTGTACAGAAGGCAAAAATCTAATTCAAGAATTAGAGGAAATAGAAGAATATGGGGAATCAATTAAAGACATGTTAGCTACCATATTGAGAGAAATCAGAGACTAGAAAGTATCACAAGCCCAAGAGAAAGTAACGCTCCATGATGGACCCTCAAAACTGAAGGACAACATGTCCACTACCCTGACAACATTGAACAAAGCCGAGAATCATGTTTCAGATTTGGAGGGCAAACTGGTTGGTATGCAGCAAGAAATTACCCAACTGGAGAAAAGTAAAAGTCAGATTAAAAACAAGTTACAGAATTTGGAAAACTATAATAGACACTCTAATCTTCGATTAGTGGGCATACCAGAGGGGAGTGAGGACACTCAAGTATCAAAATGGACTGAGATGCTATTAAAGAAAGTCATTCCAGAGTTGGAAGGGAATATAACAATTACAAGGGCTCACAGAGTACCGGCTCAGAGACACAAAAACACAAGGTACCCTTGCACGATACTCCTGAACTTTGCAGACTATTGCATCAAATATCAAATCTTAAGCATGGCTATAGCAATGAGAACCTTTTCAACTTCAGAAATACCCCAATTTAAAATCTTTTCTGTTTTGTCAACAGTAAGGGCATGGAGTCAAAGAAAATGTGTGAAAATTATATATTTTAGGCTAAGGGGGCCCAGGTGTCTATAGTCCAACAATCGAAACTTAAAGAATTAATAAAGGGTCAATTTTTCTTATTTTCTGCTATAGGGGAGGCTCAGTCAATGCTTATGAAGAGGTCTAATAAGAATTCTGAATCCTAAAGTTGCTGGCTGCAAGGCTTGATACGTACAGGATTTGCTTCGGGGATAGATGGACCATCCGGAATTAGATCCCGGAGGGCCCGAGGTTTAAGGTAATATAATTAAATGCCAATGGCCTTAATAATAAACGAAAGGCTCAGGCAATAGATATTTGGTTGAGAGGGCACACACCGGATATTGTATTTTTACAGGAAACATATTCCAGGAACACTAAAGTGTCTCGAGTAAAAGTTTCCAACAATGGACAGGAGCTCAATGCTTATCAAATGCTAGCTCCGCGCACAGGGGTGTGGGGATATATATATATATATATATATATATATATTGGCAAACACTATTCTTTCAAATACCATTTACACAGTTTTGAAGGGAAGGTGGGTTCTTATTAACAGAATTTTGAAAAAAACAATGCTAACTATAGCTTCAATATATGCACCAATATTGGATAACCCCCTTCCCCTTAAAGAATTGAAATAGGTCAGGTGATCCTGGGTGAAGATTTTGACTTCCTGCAAGATCTGGCATTAAAACATTCTCTACAATATGGAGGCAAAATAAGCGACAAATGGCTAACGCTTTAGCCAATTGCAAGAGGCAAATAGACCTGGTTGATCTTTGGCGCACCCAATACCCTAAGAATATGAATTTTCACTTTTCTCCGCTAAATATAACTCTGCTTCAAGAATAGATTATGTACTTACTTTGTATAGCTTGAAATTGGTTAATTAGGAATATATACAGAATGCCTTCCCAGACCACGTTATTATTCAAATGTAAGTGGTAGGAATTAAGATAGAAAGAATAGTATACCAATGGTATTTTAATAAAGTGAATTTAGACAATGCAGAGTGGTGCACAAAGGTCCATGACGAGATTTTAAACTATTTTAGGACCAATCATAATACTGCCCTCACAGAGAATGTTTAGGAGGCTTTTAAGGCAACAATTCAGGGATACATCATGACAAAAGGGATACAGCAATGAAAAGAGGCATCCTACAAAGACGAGAAATGGAGGCCAAATTATACCAGGTAAGCATAGCACTTCTGCAAACTAGAAATACTGTAAATTAAGAATGATTCAACAAGGCAAAAATACATATGCAAGAATAATACTATGCACAAGGATACACTGCAAACATCGCATATCTCCAAAAGTTATATGAAGAAAGCGAATACACGAGTAGATTGCTGGCTTGGCAGGCTAGAGAACGACAAGCCAGGAATAAGGTCACCTCCTTATTAGATAGGCCCACTTAACAGAATCACTAGATATTCAGAATGCTTTCCTGCAATATTAAGAGATGATTTCTAATTCACAGCAACAGATAGATATAATCCGATATCATCTGACTTAGGCAGTTTTTGGATAAACTTCCTACCCCACAGCTATCAAATGAACAAGTTCAGAAGATGGTCACTAAATTCTCTCTTGAAGTGGTGAAATCCTTATCTGATGGTACATCAGCAGGGGAAGATGGCATTCTAGCAGAACTATACAAGACATTTGCACACATTTTAAATATAGAATTTTAAAACTTGCAAATCATATACTGGAAGGAGGTGAGCTTCAGCCATCTTTCTGTACAGCTGTGGTAGTGAGTTTCTTGAAGAAAGATAAAAAAATATGGAAAACATTACCTCCTTCAGGCCAATCCGTCTTTTAAATGCAAACTATAGGATTTTTTCAAAACTTTTAGCAAATAGGATGAGTAATGCCATAGGATCGATTATACACCCAGATCAATGCAGGTTTGTGGCAGGCAGGCAGGCAGCTTTTTACCAACACTAACCTTTTAATAGAGGCCTTAGATTACATGACACATAATCAAATACCAGCACAGGCGATGTTTTTAGACATGGAAAAGGCATTCGATGTAGTATCTTGGGAAAGCTTTTTCACGATCCTTGGAGGATTTGGGTTTATCAAAAACTATACCCAAATAATAACTTGCTCATATAAGGGTGCTACAGTGCAAGTCATAATTTTTTTTAAGTTTAAAGATTTTTATTTGATGGATAAAAATAATTATAACATAGTAGAAATAATACAGAATAATATCATAAACTACAAAAAGATGATAAGACATCCTATCAAAAAAGAGAAAAGTAGGAGGAGAAAGAAAAGGAAAAAAGAGGGGGGGAGAGAGAGAAGAGAGAAAAATGGAAAATAGAATAATTGAATACACAAAACAGTGTTACAATAAAATGTTCCTAATAAATAACAGCATATAACAATAGAGTAGATAAATTTAAACAACAATTGTTGCGCAAGTCAGGGTGGTTTATGTACTTCTTCAACAGAAGGATCATGTAAAGACATCCTTTTAGCAGACACATTTAAAAAACAGGTAGCCATAATAAATCTCTTTTAATTGCAAGTGAGATGGGATATACATTGGCTTTATCTAACCTATGAATATAGCAAATTCTGTACCATCATGCCTGACAGGAAACCATAGAGGCATCTATCCATGATTTTGTAATTTGTTGTAAGGCAACAGTAAGGAGTAAATCAATAATATGTCCCCCAGTAGTTTGTGACGACCAATCCTCAGGGATGCTTCCGAGAAAAATATGAGTGAAAGAAAATGAGATATGGGTATTAAAAATATTGTTAATGTGTTGCCAAACACGAGTCCAATTCAATTCAATATAGTCTTTATTTCGATTGCTCAATCATAAAAGACAAGATAAGTCAGTATTTAAAATATTAAAAAAGAACTTCATCTCGTTGCATATTTCCATTAATTGATAAGGCCGACAACATTCAGAGATCTTTGTAGACAAATAATAAATATGTATCCATTATTTAAAAAACATGATTATACATAATCAACAGTAAATTGATCTTTAAAATGCAATATGACATTCAACTATTATCATATCACAAGACTAAAACCAAAACACCCACACATTTACTCCACAGGGGTTTAACATATAATCATTCCCTAGAGATTGTTAACCTAGTGTCTGGTCCCTCTAACAATAAAGGTTACTCTACCATCATTTTGTTGGTTTGAATGGCCCACATCCAGCTCAAGAATCTTACCATACCAACTACAAAAAGATCCGTTGTATCAAATTTTAGGATCCTTAGAGCCTCTTTTGTTGTTCTTACACCCAAATTTATATAAACAGGTTTAAGCCATTTGGTCCTGGGAAGATTGTAAGCTGGACAAACAAATAGAATATGGGCTAGGGTCTCAATGTGGCCGTGGCAAAATATACATTTAACACTCGCTGGTAAAAGCCATCTGTTTGTAAACGCCCTTATTGGTAGTGAACCAACTCTGAACTGATGGTACAGTTTCCGATCAAGCGGCCTAGAAATAAAATACCAGTAAGCTTCCAATTTAACCTCATGTTTTACTACTAGGAAATCCCTTGACAGTGTCGGCCTTATGATAGATGAAAACTTCTTAATTTTAACCATGCCCCAGTATGCTGCCTTATAGATCTTTTTCGGAGGGAAGTATGAAACATCTGGGTCCTCCCACAGAGTACTCATCCCCATGTCAGACAGTGTGATTTTAATATTGTTGAACCATGGGATCTCATGCAGTCGACTCAACCTCCTTACTTCAAGTAGGGCCTTAGCATACTGTGAAAGCTCCGGAGTAGTCCACAGTCTTCTCCAGAATGCCAGTGGTCTGAAGCGTGCTGCGTCCTCTATATTATGACAGCCCAGATCTAGATACAATGGCATGAGAGGAGAGGATTGCGGAAGGCCAACCAGTGATCTAACAAACTTGTTTTGCGCTAGTACCAAAGGGGTTAGGTTTTCGAAGCCCCACAGTTCAGCTCCGTATAATATTGCAGGGCTAATTTTTTAATTATATATTTGTAGAACAGGGGCAATTGGCTTAGTTTGAGAGAGCCTGTGCTCTTTAATCAGTGCACCTGCTAATTGCACATGTTTTAGAGCCAGCATGTCAACCTGGGGTTTCCAGCTCAACTTTCTACTTAATGTAATACCCAAGTAGGTGAAGACATCCGTCTGATCCATAGGGACATTGTTCATGTATACTCTCCCAGTGATGGATTTGGATTTATGGAGCACCATGAACTTTGTTTTCTCCACGTTGACCCTTAACTCATGGTCGTGGCAGAACACCTCAAACCGAGACAGGGCGGCCTGCAGGCCCTGTCTGGTCTTAGATATTATCAGGGTGTCGTCCGCGAACATGAGAAGGGGTATCTTCATACCTGCTAGTGATTATAAATAGAGAAAACAGAGTGGGAGCTAGTACACGCCCCTGATGTACCCTCTTGGAGACAGGAAACCTCGCTGTAACTTCCCCCGGCTTACCCCAGCGGACCTGCGGATATGTTGAATCATGTAGCTTCACTAGAATGGCCACCAGTTCCGGAGGCATCCCGATTTCCACTACACATTTTCACATGGGGAACTAAATCAAATGCGGATTTTAAATCCACGAATGCCGCATAAATTGTTCCGAACCATGATAACCACCCGCCAGTAAATTAACACAAACCTAAAAACCTGGTCGAGGGTACTTGTATGTGGCCAAAACCCCATCTGTTAGGGTGTCAGAATATCTCTTTCAACTATCCAGTCCTGAATTCTACCAAGTATTAATCTGGCTACAATCTTTTTAACAGAATCTATCAGGCTAATTGGCCTGTAGTTTCCTGGATGTGAACGATCACCCTTCTTATGTATAGGTAGGATTTCAGCCCCTGACCAAGTATCGGGAATCGGGGCTCCGCTAGCTATAGCATTCGCCAATAACTTGATGTAGGGTACCCAGAGCTCTTTTTCCTTTATAAATAGGTCTGCGGGTATTCAGTCAGGACCGGGGGCCCTACCTCTGGGAATTCGTTTTAACACAGACTCAACCTCTAAACTGGTAAAACACAGGGGTTCACTAAATAGTGGCCATAAGGGAATATCTATGTTACAATTAGAGGACTAAAAACTGCGCCTCATAGTCTGCGACACACTGTTCCGGAGCAACGTGGTTTGTCGGTATTCGCTTCTGTTCACCACTACCCCATTTAACTAGCTGCCAAAATTGCATCATGTTTCTCTCTTTGTAGGCCAACACCAAATCTTGCCATCGGTCTTCATCCCATTCCTTCTTCGCTAGTAACTGCGCTTTATTATAACTAGCTCTAGCCTTTCTGATATCACCCAAATCTTTAGATCTAATGGCCCTCGATAAGGCTTAGTAAGCCTGTCTGTAGGCGCTATTATACCAAGAGCCCGCCTTCACCGTACTCTTCTTCCTGGGGATACTACTTTTGGCAAAAAACGATTTTAAGTTCCTAAACAAGTCTTCGTGGACCTGAGAAACAATAAGATTAGTATCCTCCTGTGAATCACAATCAAGAAGTTTAGACATCGAGCCAGTTACCAAATCCCACATCAGTGCCATTTCTCCCTCGTTGTTTGCAATCCTTGCCCATTGGACTCGCCTCATATCATTAGTTAGTGTAACCTTTTCTGTACTATACACAACTTTCCTAGTGTTAGAGTTACAGAAACACACATCCTGTAATTTTAAAACCAGTGGATTATGATCACTTTCGGTCCGTTTCAGAACCTTAATATCCAGGACAGATGACCAGAATTCTACCTTGATAAAAAAGTAGTCTATCCAGCTACTTCTTAATCCATTATCAAAAGTATTTGCACCCAGCCTATCTGACTTCGTCCTCCCGTTTACTGCCCTCATTCCCTGTTCTAGACAAAAGCCCTTCAGTTGTAATGAGACCTCTGTCCATTTTTTAATGGGGCTTAATTCTAGCTGTGGGCTGTTCCATTGAGCGTCCTCCTCTTCACTAAGATTTCCATCCTCAAGATCCAGGGGCTCAAAACAACAGTTAAAATCACCTGCTATAATCAGGTTGTTGGTGCCCCTTAAATTATCCAAATAGCCATCAAGAGCAGTAACCACATTGGAACCTCTACCACCCGGCTTCCCTCTTGCATTAACATTGATAATCAATGTATCTGGGCTGTGGGTTGAACGAACTCGAATGGCCATGATGTCCGGACTATCTATAGGTATTTCATCCACCCTTATTCCCGCCTGCTGTCAAACCCAACAGGTCCGCCCGCCACTCGGTCTTCCTCTCTGACCTCCTGTAGCCGCCTTTGAAAAGTTTAGGAAGCCAGGGTGGAAGACTCTACCCAAGGACCAGGTTTCCTGGAATATCCAGACGTCAATGCCATCAATAAATGATGAGCAGTCTGTAGCCACAGCTTTGGATGATAACCCTGCAATACTCCAGGAACCTATGGACGTGTATGTTTTTAAAAGACCGTTAGTCGTGTTAGTGCAACTACTGGTTTCCCTCGACATCCAGTACCTGGCCATGTTCCAGTAAGCCATTGCTGGAATTGCTAATTGTGTTAGAAGGGCCTTCTACTACTCTTTTGGGAGATACATTCATCATACCACTAGAACTTATTTTCAACAAGGGTAAACACGCAGCACCAACACTGATGGACCTGCGAGCCTGAAAGCCCTTACAAACTTCCTCGGTTTAGACAGCACTGCGGAGGTGGAAAACTCCTGGCTCATGTCGACCTCTACACCCATGTATCCCTTTAAAACTGTTAAGGGGGGAAGTATTTGTTGTTCCCAGTCAATCTACTTCCTCTAGAGAGGTGAGGATTTCAAAAGGGTTACTTATGTGCACAGGATAGTCATATTCATTGCGTAATCTATGAGATCCCCGCCACTCATTAACCCTAGGTGTACTCTGCGGTTTATGAAAAAAAAACAACGGAAGAAGTTTTATATCGCCTGCTTTGGTAAAACAGTGCCCAGCCATTTCCAAAATGTGTTGAACCAGTATTGGTGATCTAAAGCTAAGGACCACGCAGTCACCTGGTAGGGACTTGCGTGACTTCCCTATCCAGGGGATTCTATGTGCCATTTTAAACTCAGAGAACAGATGGTCTCTTATCCCTGTCCTGTTGCCCAACAAATATAGAGCCTTGTTTTTTAACGTTGACCAATGTTCCCGGGCATCAGTTGGGAGTTTTTGGACATTGGCAAGGACCACTGTATATGGAGTAGCTTTCGGGGGAAGATGCAAAACAGTGTGTGGGTTCATATAACTTGCCTCAGATAACTCTTTGGGCCTGCTCCTAAAACCACTCTCCCCTTGCTGCGGCTTCAATGTCATTGATGTACCATTAATTACATTTATGGGGCAATTGGGCTCAGAACTTGTCATTGTTGCAATAGAAGCTGACTTATGGCAAACATTTGCCTGAATTCCCTTGTACGCTACGTCAGGTACCCCCATCTGTTGGTTAACTATCCCACCATTCTCTTGAACATTAGATTGATTCGGATTAGTTTGATTGGTACCAAGGATACCTTGTTCTATCTTCTTTAGTCTGTCATCAACCAAGGTCAGTTTTTTAAGTAGGGGGTCGATCAGGGCTGTAATTTTCACTTCTATCAACGAGCATAACTCTTCAATATTAAACTGTGGGGAATGGTGAACTGTATGGGCTGCACAGGTTATGTGATTTGTAGTACTATTGGTTGAATTTGCTGCAGGTTGATGGACACCTGTTTTACCAGTAGTGGCTACCTTGCGTTTAGTTATTCTTGGGGGTGGTGGGTTTTACTTTACCGGACTACGACCTTTCCTTTTTTTAAGGGTGGTTTTCCGCCCATACCCCTATTGAGCTTCTTACCCCTGGTGGTGACCATGGACGTATTTGGTGTGCATTCCTGTCCGTGTAAAATGGGCGGGGTTGATTGCATTAAATCAGAGTTTCTCGAGTGGGGGTGGATACTGTGCATTTCAGAATCAGTGGCACATTCTACAGATTGTTGGAGGGGCTGCACTATAGAACTACAGCTACCAGTTGGAATCAGGGGTTCAAGAGATAGCCTACGCTCCGTCAGTTGAATCTCACGCATTAATGCAGATTCTGCCCTACTTAAGAAGGCGTCTAGAGTCCCTACAACCCCACCACCCAGCTTCCGTTTGCTCATTTTTGCAAAACCCTGACCTCCCAAGGTACACGAATGTGGCTGAACTACAGTACTCAGGAAGAATGACAGCTATATACCACAGGTTTACAATTCTAGTGTCAATGGTGTGGCCCAGCCCGGCCTCCTCTGGTCTCTGACGGGCGCAGACGGGCCCGCCCTTGGCCCGGGCGCGCTGCAGGAGCCCTGGCCCCCTTATGAATGCCTCCTGGCGCTCAAAGCACCGCAAAAGATAATGGGGGATGTAGTCCCCTGGCAGTGTCTGCGGCGGTAGTCAGGCGTCAGCGTGGCCCAGCAGCAGTCTTGTGTGCCCCCCTGGCAGTGGCAGTGGCAGCGAGTAAACAGCAGGTAGGAAACAGAAGATACGGCCCACTTATGAACACCTCCTGGCGCTCAAAAACGCAGCCGCGAAGGACGATGGGGAATGTAGTCCCCTGGCAGTGTCTGCGGCAGTAGTCAGTAGTCGGGCATCAGCGTGGCCCAGCAGCAGTCTGTATGAAAGAATCTTCTGTCTTGCCCCACCTTGCTGTCTTGTCACTCCTATTTTGACACCATCATTAATCCAACCTTCCAGCGTGAAGGGTCCAACATCCAGCAAACATCCAGTAAAGTGACAAAACCCAGTATTCGGTAATCTAGCAGTGCTGGGGCCGCTGGGGACTGGAGTGCTGGAGCACTGGACATTAACCACGAAGAAAAAAGCAGCTCCTGCTGTGACGGGCAGGCTTTTTCATGAAAGATTTTCAGACTCCCCACGGCCTCCTGCGGCTCCTGCCTGCCGCCGCACAGCTTTCGCAGCTTTCGTGGCTCCACCTGCATTTGCGCTTCGTTTTCCCCTCACTGGGCACTGAGGCCGGAGCCGGCAGGAGAGGCCCACAGGTGAGGCATACGAGCCCGTCAGCTGATTTTGCACGACCTGCTCACCTCCACCTCCACTTGGCCTCCGCTCGCCTCCCTGTGCGGCTCCTGGCTCTTCTCTACACTTCCTGGCCTCCTGGCCACGGCTGCGGCAAAACGCGGACTGGACCAGAAGCAACCGTCTGTCTCTCACTCCAATGTGCACTGTCCAGAAAGCATGAACTAATGGACAAGTAAATAACATATGTTTGAGGTCCACAAATGTATCGGCACAGGACCAACAAGTAGAAGGGATGCTAGGATCAATCTTTTGAAGTTTAACAGGGGTGAGAAGAAGTCTATTACAACAAAAAATAGAGTCTGTGTTGTATTTGCTAAATTTAGCCAAAATTTTATTCCAAAGTGAAACGGAGAAGGATTCACCTATATCAGATTCCCAACTAAGTACTACTTCTAACTTATCCCTCGAGAAAGGGATGTTAGTTAAGAATTTATAAATTTGAGAGGCAGAGGGGGCATTACATAGAATTGAAGTTATGTTAGTGGGTGAAGGGAGAAGAGAAGGGATAGAGGGTAAATCAGTGTAAGAAGTTTGAGCTATGGCACTCAAAGATGTGCATCTATGTTGATGTGATACGGGGAAAGAAAAACGAGATTGCATTGTCGAGAAAGGGATACAAACACCATCCTGAAAAAGTTGATAAGTCCATTTGAGGCCTTGAGCATACGAATCCTTCCAAAAAATAGATTTATTATTAATTTTGATATGTTTATTATACCAAAGTGATGAGTTTAAAAATTGTGAACGATCATCTTGTGAGGAGGAGAAATGAGGTTGGAAGATTTTATGAGCATTTTTAAGAATGGAAAAAGTTAAAGAAGGAGGAGTATGAGAGAATGAGAGAAATTCTCCAAAAGCAATAAGGGTGACAAAAAGATTTTTCAACTTCCACCCATAAAGGGCAAGGTATAATACCAGATTGATTGTCAGATAAAAGAAAAGCAGATTGCTTAAGAAAGAAATCAGAGTGATAGGAGTGAAAATCAGGGAAATTAATGCCTCCCATAGTCTTAGGTCTTTTAAGTTTAGAAAGGGACATCCTTGCTATTTTATTATGCCATAAGAATTTGGATAGAATAGCGTATACGTTTTCTGTAATGTAGTGAGGGCTGCGATTTAGATACATACATTGCTATGTTGGCATAAGCGCGTTAGATGTTAGAAAGCCATCTTGTCACTTTTGCTGCCTTTGCACACGACACTGCAGATACATGTTATTATTTGAAAACTGCTTGCTCGCCTTTTTCTTCACATGAGAACTGTCTGTTGTTCACATCCCTAGACTTGCGCTGCGACCTTGGTCTGAACATTGTGTAAAGAAACAGTCTGGGTCGCCAGACAATGCACGTTTTTGAGTTCAGGTTGATCGGTCCACTATTTAGCCATAACACGCACACAGCTGCAAATACCTGAAAGTCAAGTGCTTTTAATATTGCAGACTGCATGCTTTACACACATTCTGAAGAAGAGCTTTGCCAGGAGCAGAGCACACCTGATCCTGTGATGTGATTCAACTAAGCTAATATTTACGGTATGGGGTTCCCCATTCAAGCCTAGAGACCTTCTATTAGTATAATAATATTAGTTTACTAACGAAAGGAAGGTGGCTGTATTCCACTTTCATTTATACTATGATTTCTCCTTTCATTTTCTATGGTATTGTAACAATGCTGATGGTTTTGATTTTAATCATTTGTCTGCTTATGTTAGCCAAAGTACTGCATCTTAGGACACGTAGTTTATAAAATAAACGTTTCAAACTTTATTGTGTCTCTGATTACTCTTGTTGTGGACTGATATGAGTATAATAGCGAACAGGAATTTCTGATTCCCACCATTCCTGAGAGTACTCTAAGTCGCTTGTTCTGGGTTGTCTATACATTGGGACCTCCGATAGAATACGGATAACGAATGGGACACTGATGCTGGTCGGATAGGGGTTCTGGGTTCTGAAGTGAGTTTTTGGTACACCACAATTCACTGAGGTCCTGGTTTCCTGCGCATAGTTCTGTGCATGAGAAGAATCCCTGCAACAGTAGAAAGATTTAGGAATATTAATTGGTATATTAGATAAATGAAACAATATGACTGGAACTAACATCATCTTTATGGTATTTAATTGACCCCACCATGATAAATAAAGGGGGTGCCATCGCGAAGTGGATACAGATACTGCTGATAATAATTCCTTCAAATTTAGATCGACAGTATCTTTAATAGAAGTAGTGAACCATAAGCCAAGGTATTGAATTTTATTTGAATTCCAGTGAAAATATGAAGTAGAAAAAACAGCGTGAAAACATAAACTATTTAAAGGAAGGATCTCACAATTATCCGCATTTAATTTATAACCGGAAACCAAGGCAAAATGATCTACCTCTAATAAGCAAGCAGGTAAGGATGATTGTGGATTAGACATAAATAATAAAATGTCATCTGCATATACTGAGAGTCTAAAAAAATTGTCACCATATGGGAACTCTGTAATATCTGTATTTAATCTGATTTTGAGTAAGAAAGTTTCCAGAGCTAGAATAAATAACAATGGAGAAAGAGGGCAGCCTTTTCGGACTCCTCTATGAAGCGGAAAGGAGGGGGATACAAGACCATTGGCTAAAATAAAAGATTTAGGAGAGGAATATAATAAAGATACATAATTAATTAATTTCGGGCCAAAACCAAACCAGGCAAGTGTTTGAAATATAAAGGAATAACTGACTATCAAATGCCTTCTCAGCATCTAAGGAAATTGCAGCTAATTACTTTTTATATGTTTTTGATTTATTTAATACATTAAAAAACAATCTGGTGTTATCAGATGGGTGACAACCTTTAATGAAACCACATTGTTCCTTCCCAATCAAATGAGGTAATAAAGAATCTAAACGAAGAACAAGTATTTTCGCAAAAATTTTCTAATCAAGATTGATTAAAGAAATGGGTCTATAATTCTTGCATAAAGTTTGCTCTTTGTTTTCTTTAGGTAGGAGACATATTAAGGCATCCTTCCAATTTCCGGACCGAGATAAAATGTTTAAATAGTTGAAAAAGTTTAGGTAGAAGAATCTGCGACAAATGAGAATAGAATTCAATAGTAAACCCATCAGGTCCTGGGACTTTACCTTTTTCAATAGAATGAATGGCTGTCAAAATATCACTGATTTGGATATCATCTTCGAGGGAAGAAAAATCTACTTCAGGAGAAAAAGGAGGAGTGATAGAAGATAAATAATGAAGAATATCTTCATGGCGAGGGGGAGGTTCCGGACTGTATAGAGACTGATAGAAGTTAGTAAATTCTAAAAGGATATCTTCATTTTTATGAACCTGAGTGCCCGTTGAAGTTGAAATTGAAACAATTTTAGTTCGTTCTTTTTTAACTTTAAGATAATTTGCAAGAATTTTCCCAGCTTTATTTTGGGCACTATAATATTTGGCGCTGGATTTAAGCAGAATTAGATTAACAGATTCTGTTGAAAGCGTGTTAAATGAAAAGTTAGTTTTGAGACGTGCATATATATGTGATTGGAATTTAGAAGAATGAAAGGAGAGCTCCAATTCTTTAATATGCGAATTGAGTGATTGTAATTTTTTGAAAGAGGATTTACGTTTCTGAGCTACAAAAGAAATAATGAAATCCTTAGAAGCAACTTTAAATGTATCCCAAATTAATAACGGGGAAGCGTATGGAGTTTCATTTTCTAGAAAAAAAAATATTTGAAAATTGTTGAAAGGGCTGGGTAAAAGTAGGGTCTAGGAGAAGGGAGTTGTTGAATCTCCATCTTTTAGAACCATTCGTGGGAGGAAGCAAATCTAAAGTGAGAGCTACAGGAGCGTGATCTGAAAGCAAAATGGATCCTATATCGGAGTGTGAAATATGTTGTGTGAGGGCCTTAGATATAAACAAGTAATCTATGTGGTTTTGGTAGGAATGTACAGGAGAGAAATAAGTATATTCTTGAAGGGTAGGGTGACACAATCTCAAGGCATCAACAAGGGAGCACTGGGTAATAGTAGAAGGGACAAATCTGGATTGTGAACGTCTGTCAATAAAAGGATCAACAATCATATTACATTCCCCACCAACAATCAAATAATTATCACTATATGTCATCAGTTTGGATAGAATCTGGGGCCAAAAAAGTTTATCAGGGTTAGTAGGTGCATATAAATTAAAAATAGTCAAAGGAATTCTTTTAATTAACAAGGAAACCGAACCCACCTACCCTCAGTGTCTACATCTTTGGCACCAACTTGGATATCTAAACGTTTATGACAAAGAATAGCTACCCCATTATGTTTCCCCGAACCAGGAGAAGCAAAAACATGGCCGACCCACTGTCGTTGAAGTTTGGCTATCTCTTTTTGGATTATGTGAATTTCCTGCAATAAAACAATATCACCTTTTAAGCCAGCAATATGTGACAAACCCTTTGACATTTTTTATAGGCGAACCTAAACCTTCAACATTTCAAGATAAAATGTTTAACAACATCTTAATTCATTTAACAATAATTCAATCAGTATAGTATCATGAAATAAAAACAATAGTGAGGAAAATGTTAACAAGAAAAGAAAAGCGCAAATAAATATCAAGGATAAAGGAACATGATTCGAGAAGATCAAGTAATAACTAGAGAAAGAGAGAAAATAGCGTGGCCAGAAGGAGGAAAAGAGAAAGAAAAAAGGAAAGGAAGAAAAATGTACAAAATAGAAGAATATCTAGAAAAAAGAGACAGGAAATAAAGATATAATCAAATAAGAAGACCAAAAGAGGATAGAAAAAAGAAAAAAGAAAGAGAGAACAAAAGGACATACCACAAACATTACAATGAGAAAATGGGGGTGGTGGAGCCACATAAGGAAGACGGCACAACCACTTGGAAAACTCCAGGACAAGGACGGGAAAAGGAGGAGGACAACCAGACTGGAAGACGATCACAAAATCGGGGAACCACTTAAATCTTACCTAATGCTAAAAAGAAAAAGAGAAAGAAGATATTATACATAGGCATGTAATCTAAAACCTATAACAGCTATAACAGCTAGAGGGAAACAACTGACAACCGGTTAAACCAGAAACAAACGGATCCAAGGAAAAAGTAGTAAACTACATATTGTGTCAACTACAGACAAGTAAACTAGAAAAATACGAAAAAGAGGAGAAAAATAAAGAACATAATTTTTTACACAACATTCAAGTTAACGAAGAACGAGGAATATCCATATCTTCTGCACTGCAGGTATCCAAAATGTGCTGTAGTAGAGCAGGATCTTCATAGTTAGTAGTTTTGTTTTTTTAAGTCACTTAAAGAGGCAAGGATGAAACAAACCATATCTGGCATTCAAATTTCGAAGAGCAGGCCTCATATCTAGAAATTGCTTCCGACGATCAGCTGTCGCTTTTGCATAATCTTGAGCAAAAAACAGGTTAGAACCTTGCCAAGAAATTTTTCCTTTAAGGTTTGCTGTCTGTAACACCTTAAGTAAATCAGTATATTCTAAAAAGTACAAAATAATGCCTCTTGGTTTAGTTGATGAGGAAGAAACTTGTGGGACATGCCCCAGACGGTATGCTCTTTGAATGTTCAAAGGTAGAGACTCTGGAATGCTTAAAAGCTTTGGAAGAAAAGATTGGAAGAAGACAAGAGGATCAGAACCTTGATGACCTTCCTCAAGGCCATAAATGTGTAGGTTGTTACGCCTGTTTCTATTTTCCAAGTTTTCCAATGGTTGCTTTAGGCGGGAGATTTCCTGATGCATGGAAGAGACTTGGTTGGCAACCACTTGAACAGAGTCTACTCTATTCTCCAAATGAATATTGTTTTGATTGCTATGAGACCAATTATCTTTGAGACTTTGGAGATGAGCATTTTTTTCAGTCATATAAGGTTTGAGAGCACGAATTTCATCAAGAAGTAGTTCCATAGATATAGATGTTGGAGAGCTAGATGGAGAAGGGGGTCTTTCTTAACACGTTTTCCTGCTGCTGATGCTGATGCAGAGGGTAGCTTGGAGACAGGCTTAGGCACAAGACGTGTAGTAGCATGAGTAGTTCCACTTGTGGCAGAGGAAATGGAGTTAGAATCAAACTCTTCCATGTTCTCTTGTAGAATATTGAAAGGATTGTAGTCAACCAGACTAGCAGGGTCAAGAGAAGAGGTTGCACCATGGGTAACACGTGCTTTCGCCATAAAAACTTTACACAAATGATGTTCACACTCTCATAGAATATAGTAAAACGTCAATTTATAATCTTGAGATTCCTGGAGAAAAGTTGAAAGATGTCAAAAGGGAGAGGTGGTTTTGGGGAAAAAGTTAAGCAATGCAACGAAAGTCCCAAAACATCAAGACTAGGGGAACTAGCTTCATATATTACTCAAGCGGTGAGTAGAGAAACAATATTCAAAACAAAAGAGTTTTGGTTAAGTAAAATGGAGCAACTCATGGATAATCAACAATATAACGTCTCAGAGCCTCCATGTAGAGAAGTATCAAACTGTCGATTAAGGGCACTCTTCCTCATTAAAGTCATGAATTTCAGTATCACCAATAGAATTCATCAGTTTTATATTAATGCACATGGAATGAAAAGAAAAAAATAATATTTCGAGGACTCCAGAGACATAGCACAAGCAGCAAAAATGCCAAAGTAGCCAATAAAAGAACCAAAAAGAAGAACAGCTGCAAGGTGAAGCAGTAGCCAACCACTAAGCAGGGGGAGCACATATTTGCCACTATTAGCGCAACCGCCAGGCGTAGAACGAAAAGTCGAGCGATAGCAGCGCTCAACCGCGTTCAAAATGGCAGCCGCGAGTCGCACTGACTGAAATAAATTCAGTGAGAAGAAGGCAAAACGCTCAATCCTGTTAAAACGGAGCGCCGCAATGAATACAGGACAGCTTCATACCAACTCGCTGTCCCTGTGGTGACGAGACATCTCTATTTGCCGCACCACCACGGAGCCTTAGGGAGCGGCGGCCATCTTCTCAGGCGCCGAAGCCACGCCCCCGCAAGTCATCATGAACTCTAGGAATATAGGTACATGCAGAATAAATAGGGGTACATGCCAGGCTTGTCCCCTGCGACCAATACTCTTTGCCCTGTTTATAGAGCTGCTGGCAATAGCTCTCAGAAATAAAGCACCTGCAACAGTGCCAATAAACAGGATGTCAAATATAAAACGATATGCAGATGATATCATCCTGTTCTTTAAACCCGGGTAAGATATTCAGGAGAAAATCTTTTGGATTTTTCTAGAATTTCAAGAACTAGGCGGATATAAAATAAATAAGTCAAAAACTGAAATTCTATTATGTAATTGTGCACTAGACACTTTAATTTAATTTTTTAACTACTACAAGACCAAAGCACTATTTAGGAATTTATGTCTCTGTCAACGATCCGTATATACTCAATTACATAACGTTCATACACAAATTAAGCTACTGTTCACCAATTGGACTAAACTGCCTCTTTCGTTAATTGGGTGCATGGCCTTAATTCGTATGTCAATTCTGCCTCTTTGCAAATTTGTGTTTTCAGCAATTCCATATGCGCTACAGAAGACATTTTTTAAAGAGTTAGAAGGCTTGTTCTCAACCTTTATATAAGCAAATAAAATACACAGACTGGCACTAGATACCGTATACAGACCAAATATGGAAGGAGGTATGTCTCTCCCTAACTTAACGGAATATTACTATGCAAATTTTGTACATAATACTTATACATTTATTAGCAGCTTTGGCTTGTCCAACAGAGACAACTTTTTTATGATAAGATTTTTAAAAGAATATAAATTGTTAGATCTACTGAGACTTGTTAAAAACCCATAGACAGTGCAATATAAGGTACTGCAATGGTTATTAAAACAAAACGCACAAATGGTTACGTATTACTACACCTCTGATAACGATGTTTGGAGGTGAAGGTGAAGATAACTCTAGGACTTGGCGGTGAGGTAGGAGGAGGGACTTCCTCCATCATGGCTCCATTGCATGCAAGGAGTGTGTGCAAGGACGAGAGAGGCGGAGTGCAGGTGTCTAGAGGAATGGTGGAGGTTCAGTCAGTGGTTGCTGCATGCTGATCCTTGGTCTTGGAGGGCTGTGTAAGTGTGTATGAGCATCTTGAATTGGCATCTTTTCTCGATAGGGAGCCAGTGGAGATCCTGAGATGGGTTGGTTATGTGAGCCCATTTAGGGAGATTGAAAATGAGTCTGGCAGCTGAGTTCTGAATCGTCTGCAGTCACTTCAGGAGTTGGGTGGGAATTCCTGCGTAGAGCGCATCGCCGCAGTCCAGCCGGCTGGTGACTAGGGCTTGAGTGGCCGTTTTCCTTGTGCTGACCGAGATCTTTTGGAGCATGCGGAGGGTGTGGAAGCTAGCGTAGAGACTGCATTGATCTGGCATTTCATGGTGAGTTTGTTGTTCAGGATGATGCAAGGCTTCAGGTGTGGTCTCTCAGTAATGGTCCGAGTTCAGAGAGCTAACAGGTATAGTTTCACTGGGAGATGTTGTTCCCAAAAATCAGCACTTCCGTCATGTCCATGTTGAGTTTCAGGCAGTTGGTCTTCATCCAGTCGGTGACACTCGTCATGTAGTTGTGGAAGTTGGTCATAGTGGTGGAGGGGTCTTCTGAGACTGTGAGCATGAGCTGGATGTTTTCTGCATAGGATACGATGTTGAGGCCATGGGTTCTGACGATGTTGGCCAGGGGGCTCATATATGTATTGAACAAGGTTGGGCAGAGGGATGATCTCTGGGGAACACTGAGCCCAGTGGTTGGGCCACATAGAACTCCCGTCATGCTCTGTGGCTAGCTCATTTCTGGTCAAGGACAACAGGATGGCTGCTGCACTGTAGCTCCGGGAGCAGGACTTGATGAGTGCCATAACTCGGGAGTTTGTCTGAGGCTTTTTGGAGTGATGAGCTGTGGCAACCTGCAGTGAACGGGGAGGTGCCCGGCTGCCACAGATCAACAGATCTACAACAGATCAGCAATGGCAGATCAGCAAGCCTCGAAGCATATGAAATCTCCTGCAGCGCTGTAGGATCGTATCTGACTCTTTACAACTTTTAAACTGTAACCAGACATATTAGTATTGTTGCTACGCTGCTATGCTCTAGCCCTCTTTGGTATACCTTTTTTGGCACGTTTATAGCACCTAACTACCTACCATCATCGGGTCAGGTTCCCCGGAGGGTTTTTTTTCCTCTCCTTTCTGAACCACAATAACTTTTGTTTCAATCACTCTCTCTTTTGTTCTCTACTGCCATTTGCATTTCCAAAGGAAGGAAAGGAAGGATAAGAATGGAGACTGATAAATTGTCCTTATTCTTACAACAACAATCTCTCAGGAGCGGGCAAAGACAATTAAAGGCAATTAAGTAATTAAACAGAAACAAAAGGAAAGCTGAGAAGGACAAGAGAGGGAGGGGGAAAAAAGGGGGGTCCTGAAATGGATGTAACTTAAAGCAAAGAGAGAGAAGATCTGAGTTTGAAGAGGAGCTGCACATAATCTACTTACAACTTGCAGTGCAACACTAGGTCCAGCCCCAGGAGGAGGGTTAAAGGGTTTGCTGCGGAGGCGGTCCGTATAGCACGAATGCAGCTTGCAGCCACCTTGCAAAACCTCCAGCAATAATCTCCACGCTGCTTCCTGATTACTGAGATTAAGAGGAGGTAAGAGGGATGAAAGTACAAGCACAAAAAAGGGACGGCAGTCGGTTGTGTATATATTTCTGAGAAATTGCTTGTTATCTTGCTACCTGCCAATTACTACTGCTTTCTGTTATCGCAATGAAATGCATTTCAAGGGATTCCTCTATGAAAACGCGTACTGCTAAGCAGAACCGAAAAAGGGGACAAGACGGACAGCTTTCAAGTACTACAACAAACGCATAAGAAACAGTTTTAGATTCCGGATAAACAGTGCATGTATCCTGTGGCATAATCTTTCTCAAGTAACAAGCAGCAGAATGGCATCCAGCTCAAGCTCTAAAATTGTCTCCCTCCGTCCTCTATACCAACAGCCGGTATTTCACCTCTCTGCAAGACCCCCTTACCTGAACCCTCAAATTTAGAAAAAGGGAAGCAACCATACCCCTTATTTTCGTGGGCCACTACTAAAGAGATTCAGGAAGGCAGCCATGCACTACCCAATATCACTCATATAACTACCAAATTACTATCAGCCCAGACATCTGAACCCCCGATTGAGAATGCGGTTACTCAACAAGAACTTGAGATTTCAACTGCCTCAACTCTTAACTCTTCTTTGCCTTTGTTGCCTTCTCAGATAGAGACGACCTTGCATCAGATCCTAAGCGAATTACGAGAGATGAAGTTCTCACAAGAAGAAGGTCATAAGAAAACCAATGAGCATCTTAAGCAAATCAATGAGAATAACTAGCAACTATCCTCCCGTATGACTCAGGCAGAGCACAAAGTCTCTTCACTAGAGGGTTCTTCTAAGAACCAAGACATGACACTACATAAAATGCAGATTGGACTTGAAGATCTTCAATTCAAGATTGACGATACTGAAAATAGAGCTTGATGTACCAATCTACAATTCGTGGGAATACCTGAAGATTCTGAAGCTGGTTCATCTGCTACAAAACTGATTTCTGATTTGATCCATAAGGATGTATTGCTGGAAAAGGCATCAGAAAGAGGGGATCTTGACATTGTTCGGCACATCGGGTCCCATCAATTCACCCTTCCAATGCCAAATGCCCTTGAACAATTGTGGCTAGTTTTGGTGATGTGTATATAAAAGAACAAATCACAGAGGCAATCTTTAAAAAAATCCTTTTACACAGCAGAGAATTTTTCGTTACAAATTTTCGCAGATATTTCAATTCTAGCGCCACAAAGGTGAAGAGAATTTGTTGGACTGATCAATGAATTTAAAAACTCGGGGGCACCAGCTGAGATTATGCATCAATCTAAATTAAGACTGTTATTCAAAGGTCGCGCCTATGTATTTTTGTCTGTAGATCGAGCCAAAAATGTTTTGTGCATAGTAAAAGAGGGAGGTGGGTAAGGAGGTGTAGTGCTCATGATCAGAAATTTCAGTCATGGGGTCCAAAAGAAGGTTACCACCAATTACACCAGTATGTTTTGTATATGTCACGTGTGCCACAAGTCTGCTTATTATGTTTGTCTGGCCATGCACCCCTTGAGTTGCACTTACCACTTGTGCATGTGGTTGTGGCATTTCTTTTATTTCATTTTGGAGGCATTATTACTGTATGTGCACACCTTATTCGTGTGCCATTGTTTTTCTCTCTCTGTTTTGAATCTCATTAGGTTGGGCCCATGATTTGTATTATTAAAGTACCGCATTGAAAGGTCATCAGAGTGATTGGTTCATTTTCCATAACCAACCACTCGTGTAGATAGTGCATCAAGAGAGGTTCTGAATAATTGCTGAGTGATTTACACATATAAGGCAAGAAACATGTTGACCGTGACTACACACATATAGACACCTCCGACCATTATAATCTGCGGTATCCCTATTCTAGTTTTAATTGAGATGAGTGGGCTCACAGATTGAAATTCATTTTGGAGCACCACCTCGTCTCACTTCACCTATAAGGCTTGGGAAAAAGATCTCTGACAAAGAGCCCCTCATAGGGTGCCTGTCAGGCATTGCAGCGCCGGACTGACGAGGAGTAAACCTTATGATGAAGCATGCCACCCAAATAGGTGTGTGAGGGCCCCACTTCCCAAATTGTGAAACACCGACATTCCGCTACTGAGTAAGGGTGTTGACCAAGCTAGCTTCCTTCTCTTCTTCCCCACCCTACAGGAACTGCGTACTCCTTTGGTGCTATGGTCCTTAAGGAGAGAAAGGTAAAGGGGTGAATTTAATTTATATAAGGAAAAACAACCATCAATAAATCTAAGCCATCCGCTGTTGCTTACAGAAAATGAGCTTATGAGTACCATTCCAAAGTACTTCTGTAAGGGGGAAGTGGGGACAAGGAGTGGGGGGGCGTACATTGGTCCCATGACGAGTAGAGTCTCTAAAGGGGGGAGTTGGAGGTCGGAGATGCACAGGGGTTTGGGGCTTTGTGGGTGAGAGGAAGAAAAGGAGAAAAATTGCAGTTAGTAAAGGTTTTGAATCTGTTATTCAAGGTACCAAGGGAAAAAGTTTTTGGAATCTTAATATGGTTTTACAATTTTTTTGTGAGGGGAGATAAGATGGAGAGGAAAAAAAGCCAAAAGAGATTTAGGTTCTAAACTGAATTAGAATGGCAGCACAACAAATGATTAGACTTGCCTCATGCAATATTAATGGGGCTAATAACCAGACTCAACTTCACTTCAGTGGTTGGTATCGGCCCAAATTCAGATTATTTTACTCCAGGAGACACATTTAAAAAATAATTGGCCCCCTACAAGCTACCCAGTTATATCTTCCAAGCTTTTTTTGCATCAGCAGGGGCAGCAGTTAGGGGTGTAGCAATTTTGTTTACATGCCATTGCCACGGAGAAGCATTACAGATTATTAAAGATCCTAGCACTAGGTGGATTATAGTAAACTGGAAGGTGTGTAACCAGATTTTTCAAATAGTTAGCTTCCACGGCTGAATAGCAGATCATTTAGCGCCCCTTGAGGGTCCAAAGATGCTCTTTTGCAGCTTCCAGGCTATATTATTTTAGGAGGAGATTTTAATTTATTGCAGAACTTACAACTAGACTCTTCATGTAAGAATAACGCCCAAAATAAACCCAGAGTAGCTAGAGGTGTGGCCAATTTAAAGCAAGATTTTGCTTTACTTGATCCATGGCGAGTTCAGCATCCCCAGACACACAAATACACCTGTTTTTCTAAAAGATTTACCTCGGCTTCGAGCATTGACTTTTTTTTAATCTTGTATCACTGAGAAGGAAGTAAGACCTATATTCTTTCAAATCCATTTTCTGACCATCCGGTTCCGGTAATGAGATGAAATTCAATCCCACTAGGCAAGAATATCCTCGGTGGACTCTAGATAAGACTTTATTAACCGAAGAAGAATGGGTTACGGATTAAGGTTAAACTTTTTAGAAATAAATAAGGGGTATGCTTCTTACTTCTCTATCTGGGAAGCTTGCAAAGCTTATATTAGGGGAGGGATAATATCTTATAAAGTCAATGTATCTTAATTAAGGAAGATTACTGTTATGGCCTTGCAGCGTGATTTGGAACAAGCAGTTCATAGATACATAATCAACTATTCTCAAGACACAAAAAATATATTGGAGAAAACTAGACATGATCTAAAAGCCTTATATGATTCTAAGACTATTGTCAATCAAAGTACATGCTTTCAAAAATTGTATGAAGAAAGCAAACATGCTGGCAAAGTTCTGGCCTGGTCTTTAAAAAGAGAACCAATATTGCTATGAATAATTCGATTTTTGATTAAAAGAGAAATCAATCAGTTGACCTTATGGCAGACACCAGGGCTGTTTTTCTCTCCTATTACAAGAAAATATATACATGCCTATCTTCGCCTTCCTCGGCTCCTATAGAGGTACCAAAACTTAGCGGCATCCAGCAAGCCCAAATAGTAGCCCCCATCACAGTCGAGGAAGTCCAAGAGGCCATTAAGGAGTCCCCTAATGGGAAAGGACTTGGCTTAGATGGCTTCACAGACGAATTTTATAAGGTATTCATGTCTCAATTGGTAGTACCTTTAGCTGAGTTATTTAATGCAATACTAGGAGGAAGTCATGTGCCCAAGTCTTTTTCCGAGGCAGCCATAATAAGCTTTGTTAAAAGAGACAAACCCCGACAATCCAGGCTCATATCAGCCAATTAGCTTACTTAACTGTGATTACAACTTGTTCACAAAGATTATGGCAGCTAGAATAACCATCTCTGCTCAAGAAGTGGTTCATATGGACCAGCAGGATTTATGCCAGGGAGAACTATGGCAATTAATACCAACTTTCTAATTCAGGCAATGGATTACTATACGGATAAAAAGATAGAAGCAATAATCATTATGATAGATTCTGAAAAGCCTTTCGATTTAGTTCCATGGAAACTTCTGTTTGCGATTCTTTTGAAATTTAATTTCCCCTTGCAATTAGTAAATTTATTGAAGAACTTATATAGTAATTCCACAGCCAAGATTTTTAATAAACTCCCAAATCGTAGGACCATTACAAATTAGATGAGGCACTCGACAAGGGTGCCCGATGTCACCAGTGCTTTTTGCATTATTTATAGAACCTCTAGCATCTTTGCAATGGTAAGATTCACAAATCAAGGCACCCTTGCCAGGAGCTCCCAAGCTTAAGCATTTTGCTGACAATATAATACTATACTTGGCTGCAGATAAGCAAAATATCTTGAATGCCTACAAAAAACCCAAATCTTTTTCGAATTTGGGGGATACAAAATTAATCATTCCAAATCTGAGGTTTCACTTTTTAATTGCTCCGACCACATTCTTCCTTCTTATATGCATAATTAGGTCTGTAGAACCGTCTCAATCAGATATCTAGGGATATATGTGTCACATGATCTTTCGTAGTTGTATCAGTTTAATTACAAATCAACACTTTTTAAGGCCAAGAATCTTTTGAAACAGTGGGAGGCCTTACCAATCTCTTTGATAGGGATAATTGCTATTATAAAAATTATGATTTTACCTCTTTTTCTTATTATTTTTTCAAATGTATTAACTAAAGTTCCCTCCAAGTTTTTTTATGAGTTAGACCAAATGTTACATCATTTTGTCTGGTCTGGCAAGAAACCTCATTCAAAACTTGAGAGTTTACAGCAACCTATTCAAGAGGGTGGTCTTGCACTCCTCCACTTTAAAAAGTATTATCACGCAATATTTTTTGATTGGTGTACAAGATCACTCCCTAGACACGATCTGGGAGGCAACCTCTATTTGAAGCAAATGCTTCTAGATTCTGGCACCCAGCTTATTCCATTTCTTAAAATTCCTAAGCTTCCCAAGGGTAGCAGATAAAAGATGCATCAGACTATTTCTGATAGATTCTTCAAATTGAATGAGGAATACCAGTTTATCTCCTTGCATCCTGAAATTTTGATTGCACATAGTAGTGGGATAGGCCTCCATATAGGCCAGAAAAGTATAACAACTTGGGAAAAGGTGGAGATACATTGTTTTAGGGATTTTCTTATTGAAGGTCTAATGAAATCTAGGAATCAATTAAATCGGCTTATCAAGTACTCCCCTCTTCATAACTTTTATCTTTTTTGCAATTCCAGAATTTTTTAAGTAACTTTCAATTCCCCCCAGATGCTCTGGCAAATCGAATTGGTCATACTTATTATGTGAAGGAGACCGGAGGGGTAGGACACTGGTACCAGATGTTGACGGATCAATTGCATGTAAAAGTAGTACCACAAGTAGTACAAAAGATTCAGAGCTCCACAGACTGTAGGGTAGATATCAAACATTGGGAGGGTATAATATCTGGGCGCATAAAAACATGTGGGGGGCCAATTTCAAACGCATGTTTTTTTTTGTAAGTGGCAACTTTCTTATACCCCATCTTGCCTCCATAAAATGTATCTTTCCGTTTCGGGAACATGCTTTAGATATAATTGCTCCAATGGGGACTGGTTTCATATTTCCTTTTCATATCCAGCTTTAACTGAATTTTGGAAGCAAATATTTCACTGGCTTAGCAACAAGCTCCAAATAAACTTAGTCCCTGAACCTTTTAGGAATTATAGATACACTCAACTTATCTATTCGACGGCAACAGTATATTTATATTGTGTTGCTTGTCGCTAAGTCGCTGATCCTGAAAAAATGGAAAGTGGCTGAGCCCCCAACCTTTTCCTAATGGCTACTCAAGATGTCTTGAATTGAGGGAAAGGAAAAATTATATTCGCTAAGAGTAGGAGCTTTAGGCAATTTTTTTTTAATCTGGCGTCGGATGTAGGTTTATGCTCATTTTTATCTTTGAAAAGGTAGCAGTGTATAATCAACAAGAATAAGTCTTACTGCCAGTAAGGCCATGTTTGTATAGGTTCTTATTTATTTATATTTGAGGGGCATTTATTATGTATCATGTATATCAATAATACTAGTATTTTGATAAACTGTCTATTTTTGTTTGTTTTTACTAAATGCAATAATTGTTTTTTTCTTTTTTAAAAAGAACTTTGAGGAACACCGCAGATGGTCCTCTTGGGTTCCAAAGTAAAAGGTGGTAGGCTTATTCTCTGGGTTCATCCTGTGAGGAATCATACAATCCAGTTGAGGTCATCTCCCTAGATCCCGATGTAGTGGAGTCTCATGTTTAGTCTGTGGTGGTATAAGGTGCAAAATGCTGCTGACAGGTCGAGGAGGATCAGAGCTGCTGTTTCACTACGGTTGAGGAGGGTTCTGATGTCATTGGTGGCATTAATCACGGCGGTCTTGGTGCAGTGGTTGGTGCAGAAACCAGATTGGGAGGTGTCCAACAATTTGTTTCTCTCAAGGTGTTCGTGAGTTGGCAGTTGATGGTCTTCTATAGGACTTTGGCGGGGAAGGGGAGCAGAGAAATGGGGTGATAGTTCTTGCGTTCTCTGGGGTAAGCAGAGGGTTTCTTGTGTAGGGGTCTGACCTCTGCAGGTTTCCATCCGTCGGGGAAGGTGGCCGTGGTGATACATTTATTGAGAATGGAGGCAAGTTCGCCACTGATTTCCTTGCTCCCAAGGTTGAAGAACTGGTGGGGCAGGGGTCCATGGTACTCGGGAGTGGATGGAGTTCATGGTGGCTGTGATGCTCTGAGAGATGAGCTGTTTCCATATGGTGAGCGGGTGATTGTGGGTGGCGTTCTTCAGTTGTAAAGGTCAGGGGGTTGGGGTTTGAAGTTACTGTAGATGGTGGATATCTTGTTGTGGAAGTTGTCTGCCAGTTTGTTGCAGAGTTCCAGGAAAGGGGGGATTGTGTTCTTGTGGCTGATCGACTTTAGAAATCTGTCGATGCTGAAGAGATCCTTGCTGTGGTTTGAGCTTGCTTTAATGCGGCCAGACAGGGTGCCTCTTTTCATGTGTTTTAGGCTTTGGTGGTATTTGTAAAGGGCTGACTTGAAGATTGGTTGGTCTATGGGGTCTATGCCGGTGCCCATAAACAAAGAAAACGAGCATAGAGCTGCGCTCTAGAAAACACAAATTTAAGGGTACATTACATTTTAGTTTCCTTGACAGGGAAGCCAGTTGGTTTTTTAGAAGAACCCTCATACTTTAACCTAGTTGGTGGCATGCATCATCATCGGGTTCCCACCCAGAATGCTGAGTGCCTCCCAGGTTTGCTTGGATGCCTGATTAAAGCGGAGCTGGTTTTTTGTTTTATGTAGAAAGTGGATGCAGTAATAGTGAAAGGTTAAAACTACCTACAGGGTACCTGTTCCTTTTTTATATGGTCCCTGGGGTAGGATTAAAAGTAAAAATTAAAATGGACGTGAGTGAGACACTGGTCTCTCACGCTTCCTCAAATTATGTGAAAACTTGAGTTATTCGTGAGGTGGTCTACATGTTTCAGCCACACATGTCAAATCAAATAGCTTTCTTCAGGACCCGTGGCTCAGAGTGAACCTTGAGCTCACGTTGAAGTATGCACACATGCCAAGGTGTGCATAGGGTTGTACCGTATGTTTTTTGCCGTCAAAGTTTCTGTACTTTGATCACGAGTACTTCCTGTGACATGGATCCCAGAGGGAGACAGCGCCTATTGTCACACTTGTGTCAAGGTCGCCCACCTGTATTAGAACCTATTAATTCCTTTCTTGGGATCCTGGTGCTCCATCTTCTTTCTAGCCATTCACAATTGAGTTTCATAGTCCTGAGTTTTGGTTCTGGCTCGTTTGGTTGATCTACTGGTCTTGGCTAGTTTGATGGGGGGGGACTCTGTTGACGCGGTTCGTGATCCAGGGGAGAAATTCTGTACGGCCTGTTCAAGGTTGGTTATGGGGACGGGGTGGGTGGTGTTGAGAATGTCTGTCCATTGAGTCTCAGTCACTTTTTTTCCAGCTGCCGTGGGAGGATCTGGGGGGCCTGGTGGTGGTGCATGATGATCCTGCAATGGTGAAGTGGATGATGGCGTGGTCAGTCTAAATTAGGTCAGTGACATGGCTGCACTAGACTCTGTTGCTGGCAGTGAAGATTGGGTCAAGTATGTATCCTGTACTGTGTGTGGAATTGGTGATCAGTTGGGTAAGGCCGATGTTCCTCATGCTTTCCAGGAGGTTGACAGAATTTGCGTCTTTGGAGTCATCAAGGTGGAAGTTGAGGTCACAAAGGAAGATGGAGTGCTTGGAGTCCATCGCAAGTGGGGCAATGAATTTGGGATAGCGCTGCAGAAGCCAGGTCATGGTCCTGGGGGTCTGGTGGCGAGGCTGCCCTGTAGTTTTGCTGTCTGTTTGGACTTGGAGGTTGAGGTGTTGTATGATCAGTGTGGTGTCGCCTTCAGTGGTGGTGAAACAGATGGTTTCTCTGTGGATTATAGCAATGCTTTCTCCATATTTGTTGGTGCTGGGCATCACATTTGCGATGTCTGGAGTGGAGGAGGGGTTAAGCCACGTCTCTGTGATGAAGATAACATCAAAGTGAGGGTATTGTTGGTGTCCCAGATTTTGGTGGCATGTTTGCAGAGTAATCGGGTGTTGAGCAGGACGCTGTAGATTAGTTCCGGGGTGGTTGTGGTCAGTGAAGTTGGTGTGGTATGCTTTTCCATGAGGGCGGGAGGTCCTGAGTTGCAGGCAAAATGGTGGCAGGTAAGAGGTCCTACCGTTGATCGAGGAGGTGCGATGTAGTAGTTGTTGTTGCAGCATCTGGCATTCTGGGCTCGGAGCTCTAAGACCACAGAGATCTCTTGCTTAAATTGAGCATTTGTGAGGGTAAATTTAACAATTATGTCCTTGCCAATGTAAAATAGGCCTCAACCTGATCCCTACCTTGAATAATGTTTCTCAGAACCATCTACCATTAACTTTAGATTCCCATGATGTAGCTGCCATGTGGCTCTGCACTCTTTTCCACAGTTCCTTTTCCATGGCATACACTTAGACAAAAGTGAATACTGCCTGTTCATGTTCAGAGACTGCACTCTCTTTTTTGTCAATTGGCTCCTAATGCCTCTTGTTAATCCACAAAATAGCTCCTTGGGTAGAAGTGGCAGACTAACTGTTATCTTTAATTCAACCTTGATAATTACTGAAAAATACTCCCCTACATAACTGGGAAAACACACATACTGACAATCACCATATTCCCAGCCTGCTACTGTCCATCCTATGCTCATGCATACTTGACTTAATTCTCAAATATCTTTTAACCAAGTGCAAATGCTATCAAAGATCTACTTATCGTTAATAAACTCAGTCTCTGACGTGATGGCCTAAAGGACCACACAGCTTCTAAAGTACATGACATTTGCACCATGTATACCATATATGCCCTTATCCTTTTTTAGTTAATCCACTGATCCCTTCCCCAGCCACATAATATTTATGGAAATTAGCACTGTGCCTTTGCTTGTCATTTATGTCCCCTTAACTGTAAGCTGTAGCCATCCTAGCTCCCACTTTACACTGAATGAATCAAAACATCTACCTAGACATTTATTAATCCCAGTGCTCAGTTCTTTTTGAAATTTACTAGCACTTCAAAGGCCTAGCAAAACCCACAATAAAGGCAGTGCCTTTTCATAACCTCATCACCACTGCACTCAATGTGAAAACATCTTAGTCAGAGTCACAAAATCTATGTGCAAAACAAAATAGCACAAGACATGCACTCCCTCAATTAAGCCTTGCCAATTTACAAAAAAGTCCTACTTGAAGCTGCAGGACTTAATTGTAACTCTGACAAACCAAATTAATGTGCACAAATGAGGGGCTCTTCACGTGACCCAAAGGCATCTGAAGCTGACTTGCATATAATTCTTTACTTGCTCATGATAGAGGCAGCACTGTAATACACAGCACTTCTGTCTTGTATGTGTTGAGCTTCCGGCAGTTGGTCTTCTTCCAGTCAGTGACACTAATCATGCAGATGTGGAAGTTGGTCCTAGTGGTGAAGTGGTCTTTTGAGAGGGAGATGATGATTTGGGTGTTGTCTGCATAGGATATGATGTTGAGGCCATGGGCACTCTGAACTATGCTGAAACATTGAATGTAGATACCACAGAGCAGTTACTCAGCCTGTAACAAGCAGAATACAGCTGGCTAGCTTATAGCTGCCACAAAAAAATGACTCGTTCATTCAGGCCTCGAGAAGGTAAAACTGGCTCCAACTAACTGGCATGAAAATATTAGAAATCATGTAACCTATTTGTGAAAGCTTGACAACAGAAGCCCACCCATACCTAACGAAAGGGTAACCTCTAAAATCAACAAATCTCTGAGCTCAGCTCATGCATATTCCACTTGACTCTCTGTGGCTAAAGACATGGTAGACCACATAGTCTTAGTAGAAATGTTCTAGAGTTCTAGAGAGGGCAAGTAAGTTTTTCCACACTCATTTTTTTTAGGATGTGGGAGAACCATGGGCGACTTTTTGCATGAGGCTTTGATACAGTAGAAGCCAAACCTAATTCATAGTTTTTTTGACAGGGGTCGTGTAATGCTCGCGATTACCAGAAAATTAATTGCCCTTTTCTCCCCTCCTTCCATTCAGCACCCCACACCTCTTTCAAAGGCCCCTGAATACATTTACACCTACTCAAAGTGTATGCATTAGAACCCCATGGAATGGGAAATTCCCTGTGGTTTGATGACGTGAAAGACTGGTCCAACACAAGAATTTCCCATTTCATGATGTTTTACTTGTTATTGCATGGCAACTTGTAATCAGCGACCTTTTCTTTTAAATGGTATGAAAAAATGATAGCTATCATTTTACAATTCGCATTTTTGTCTTATATCTGGTGGATATTTCCAAGTCTTCACTATCAACAATGAAAGTAAGTCTTCTCTTTGCTCGGCCTTCATCCAATCACTGGATCAAATAAATATGGCAATTTTCCTACCCCTTACATGCTGGTCCCTCTCCATTGACCAGTCCACATTTTTGATAACGAAAATCCTAAAATGCGGACAGAAATTGTTATATCCTAAGTATTACATTTATATGTAATCAGCCTAGGTCCTCCTAGCTGCTCAGCCAGAGTGAGAGGTGGTAACGGAATGTTGGTGTGACTGTGATGAATGGAATGCCTGGGTGCCTGTGTGGATGAGTGGTGACAGTTGGAGATGGGCTGAGCAGCTAGGCAAACTGCTCCTGGTGGGGCTGGTACATGGCTGCTACCTGACTAGGGCTGGCTGAACTATGATTGATACTACCCTGACCTGGAACCAATAAAGAAGACTTGAAATATACAACATGGCTACTAGTGTCTCTATGTGCAGAGCACAACATTATTTTGGCGATGAGGGGACCTGTACTCAAGCGTCTTTAAGGATGTAACAGAAACAAAGAGAAACTAAAGACTACAGAAACCAAGAGATCAAAAGATCAAAAGAAACTTGAGAACCTTGATGGAAGAAATTAACCGTAAAAAAGTAAAGAGCGTCTTGTTTGAAGCAACAGGCAAGACAGCCCCACCAGTGTCCGTGTAAGTCGCCCTGCGCCTCACTGTGTGTACCCTCTGTGTGGTCCATATTGTGGTACACGTGTATTTTTGGTGTTGGTTTCACCCTTGTTGTCTGTTTCTGGCCTCGGGTGTTAGTCGTGGGGTTTGTCCACCCTTCTCTATATTATTTTCTAATGTTTTGTTTGGGAAGGATGGGGATATTGCTTGCTTGGTATTTATTATTGCTTTACAATATGATTCCTTCCTAAAGGCACGCTTTGCTATTAGTTCGGCTTCTCTGCGTTTTAACATTGTTTGTGATTTAATATTTATTTCATTTTTTTTTAAATGTCTTTATAATTTTCATGAGTGAGGATGGGGGATATAGCTGCACATATATTTTGATGTCGTATTTTGACCATATTTTCTTGATTTGTATTGTACACTCTCTTGTGATGTTTTGATTTGAGTTGCATCCCTGAGTTACGAACATTACCGTTTTCTTGTGTATAGTTCTCTCCTTTAGATTTGTAATGTTTGTTTCTATTTAAAGGAAAGGGATAATGTTATATCCTATGTATTACATTTATATGTAATCAGCATAGGTCCTCCTAGCTGCTCAGCCAGAGTGAGAGATGGTAACGGAATGTTGGTGTGACTGTGATGAATGAAATGCCTGGGTGCCTGTGTGGATGAGTGGTGACAGTTGGAGATGGGCTGAGCAGCTAGGCAGACTGCTCCTGGTGGGGCTGGTACATGGCTGCTACCTGACTAGGGCTGGCTGAACTATGATTGATACTACCCTGACCTGGAACCAATAAAGAAGACTTGAAATATACAACATGGCTACTAGTGTCTCTATGTGCAGTGCACAACAGAAATGTTTTTTGTGCCTTAAGTCATGTACCTTAAACCTCTGGCCAAACCAAACCTGCTTATTTTCTGCCAGGCTCTGTAGATAATTTTTTCTACAATTCACATATTGTGTTACTTTTCTCCTTTCCACTCCCTCTGAGAGTTAAGGAAGGCTCCCTTCCTTCAGGGGCATCTTAAAGATTTTCAGGGCTTGGACCAAACATGTTTTGGGGGGCCCATTTCAGCACATCTTTGAATTTATTAACCATTTCAGCTCATTCATGCCCTCTTAGGCCAGTTCACAGGCATTTTTACCTTAAGAAATACTGGGACCCTGGCACAAACATATGTTTGGTAGCACAATATATACTTTAAATTACACATCTTCAAAATGCAATTACCCATATGAATTCATAGTTAAAGAAGAAGGACTAAAATGTACACAAGGCCATCTACTTGCAAGAACTACAAGCCCAGTTTTTCAAACATCGTAGACAGAGTTGAACACTAGTAAATTAAATATAAAGGAAAGTATTAAGGATATTTTTAAATGCCACTCTTTTAAGACAATGTGGGATGTGCTGCAGCTTTTTAAGGATCAATTTATGTTATCTCCACATATTATTTTAAACATCCAATCATGCTACATCATGTTGAGTTAGAGTTAGCTGGGGTCAGAACAGATGTCTAGACTCTGACTTTACAAAACAGAGCGTTGACGTTGGAGACATCTTTTAAAATAAGGCCTCTGATATATTCCTCTAGTGACAGTGATTATGCAAGCTCAACCTGTTAACCGCAGGTCCATTCCACACTCTACACATATCGCACAGATTCAAGCCTCAGACGACAATACTGTCACTTATATATGTGACAGCAAACACCATTCCTCATTACTATATACTACAGACTGTGGCCCTTAATTAGAGTTTGGCAGATGGGATACTCCATTACAAATTTAGCAGATATCTGTTCTGCTGTATTGCAAGGGGATTATAGTTTATTGCACTTTAAGGTTTTCAGTCTTCTAACAGCAACTCTACGTTTGGGTTACATCAACCTTACATACGCAAACCTCTGAAAGCAAAACTTTCCCTTAGGGGACCTAAATATTATAGGTTCCGTCCTCCTAGTAAATATTACACGCTCAGACATCAAGCATGTAACCTTTATTTTAGGTTACACAAATCTTACTGCCTAAGGTATCAGATAGAAATAATTCATGTTACAGAGATCTCACAGACTGAGGCTTCCTACCTTAAAGGTATACCTCAAGATGCATATGTCTTCCAGTTTACAGTCTCAAAGTGAAATAGGTGCAGTATCCTACATTTATATCACATCCTCGGGCATTTGAGAGGGCATCTATACCTTTGGTTGTGAATATGTTAAGGAGGGGCATCTGCCAGGAAAGCTGGTACTCCATTTACATAGATAGTTCGGGTTGTGGTTTCCTTTTAGTACTAAAATGAAAAATATCTAGCGTGGTGGGAAGAGCTCTCTCTTGCATACACCTCACTTTCACTGAATACTGGATTATGGCACAGGATTGTGGATGTAACACTTTTAACCCCTTGCCTGCTCATGACGGAACCACTCCGTCATGAGCCACGGGCGCCGTGTGCTCATGACGGAGTGGTTCCGTCATGCTGCGGCCGTTGCGGCCACTCCGCCCACGCGGCGCTGATTTCCCGCCTGTGCGGGCGAATAATGCAAGTGGGCGGAGTCGTGACGGAACCACTCCGTCATGAGCACAGCGCGCCCGTGGCTCATGACGGAGTGGTTCCGTCACGAGCATGGCGGCGCCGCGCTCACCCCAAACCCCCCCAGCGCCGCGGCAAAATTCGTGCCGCGGCGAAGGGGTTAAAGTCTACAAAAAAGGTTTACAATGTAATGAATCCATATCTATAACACTTGCAAATAACTACAATACACACAACCCTGGCGGCTGTAAAGTTTCAAATTGCTTTTATGAGAGTTATATGCATCTGCAACAGAGACATTATAGAAGTGTTAGAATACTGGGCACAGCCTTTTTAAGAAAAAGACACAATAAGGATGCAGCAGTGAAAGCTTCTCTCACAGGCAGAACAGACACAGTACAGAAACAGTAGAGCTAACATCTCCTACACATCCCAGGCAGCAGTACTGTAATATTACTGTCCAGAAGAACAAGCATGACCAGTGCAAGCTTCACTCAAAAACAGTAATTGCCAACCATATTCTAAAAGTTAGCAAGATCCCTCCACACACACACACACACCAGACCATTGTGAGCAACAACAATGCAAGGGTCCTTGACACTAAGTAGATGCACCAAGAGTAAAAGCATCTCTCACACAGAACAGGGAGCATCAGGATCAAACCTTACTCACACATAGAAAAGGTACTGAATGGACAACAGTGCTGAAGGCTACCTTGACACACGAGGTTGGCTCTGTACATGGACTGACACCACAAAAGATTCGCTCACACAAAGTGTCAAAGTCTGAGGACGTAGACCAGAGTAGCTGTGCTCTGCGCTTGTTAGTGGAATGAGGACAAATGACGTGACTGTATGTGTCAGTTTTTTCTTCTTGTGAGAATATTCCATTAAAAAAATGTACTTGCAGGGATAAATGCTCTCAAAAATATATTCTTGCTTAGGAAGTTCTTGTGATGGTATGGACCGTTGCCACTTTATTAATGTTAACATTTGCTAAACCAAAAAGTAGGTGAGTATACAGAAAAACATATAAATATGTGCCACATACTGGAGAATGCTCTTAATGTATTTGCAATACATACACCATAAGGCTGTAGAGCAATATGTTTTTCCAATATTGAGATAATTAATGTTATACAAAAAATCTTTATGATCCTTCCCCATAGCTCATAAGTGAAGCACAGTCTTAATTTAAAACAAACTTTTTTTTATCGCTATTGCACAGGGTTAAAAATAGTAGTACAGCATGTATAATAAATTACATGAAAAGGGTATTTAAAAACAACCAATGTTTAACAGCATTTTTGCCAATGCCATAAAATCTGTCTGATTCTCTGACTACAGCCAGACAGTGGCGGTTTCTTCGTGAGGGCAGGGGAGCATTGCCTCCAAGCCCACTGCCAGAAGCGCTAAAATAAAATGAATAATAAAATGGTAATTCAATTATTTCATTGCCATTTTATTATTCACAAAGCGCCCGCACAGCCTACCCAGAAGCGGCCGGGATGAGGGGGTGTTTTATGTTCTAGCTATTAGCCTTATTAATGTTGAGACAGAGGGTAATTGGCCAGTTACAGGTTCTGGAACTCTGGGGAGTATGTCTTTTAGTATTTCAGTAGTAGGTTTTCGACAGCTCATTCTACCTTCTTTCAGAGTGTATACAGTGTCTCTCACTTCTATTTCAGCTATGTTAGGGGGGTGGGTATGTTCCTTAACATTTAATGGAATAGCTTCTTTTGTTGTAGCCCTCCCATAACATGCATCTGAATAATATTTACTGCATTTCCAATTCATTTTATCGCCTGTCTTTTTTTCTTGGGTGTAGACATATCCCATATGGCATAGTAAAATGTTTCCTTTCTGGGAAGTAATGAATTTTGCCCCTTTAGTCATTCTGATGTTTCAAATGCTATGAGAAATGCATAAAAAAATACTAAATGTATTGTAATTGTTTTTATTGTAATACAGATTTTTATATACAAAATGATACTTACATGTTTGAATATGTTGAACTTTTTTTGATGCTGGTGTGTTTCTGTTGGTGCTTGGCTTTAGTGTTTCTTTTTATTTCCTGCTGAAAAAACATGATCATTTTAATAAATGTATTTAACATCATTTTCTGTATATTGGGTATTGTGTGGTTAGTGGACGTTTAGGGTTGGGATTTTTCATAACACAATTTTATTGTTGACAGCCAAGACAAAGTTAATGCCTCAATGGGCATCAGCAATATGTATACAAGATGACATATATTGATATCAACAGTTTCAAAAACACTATGGTGTCATTCAGCCAAATAATAAGTTGCAAAATAACACATTAGAAATACAAATAGCAATGCCACGCAGAATCTACCTGAAAAGTAGAAACGTCTCATAGTTGGGTTGGGATATTTAGTTGTTTTAAAAGTTTAATTTAGGTTAATACTTACTTTTTTGGCAAGGTGGTTTTTTGATGATGTTTGTAGTTAGTTGAGTGGCTTTTGGAGTTTCTGTAGCGGTTCATATAATATAAAAAAATACACATTAATCATTTAATTATTGTAAAAAGTGCTTTACGATTACAGTACTAACATTAAATAGATATTTTACTTACTTAGTGAAGTTGAAATCAGAGCTTTCAATGAGGAAGTCCAATGTTGCAGAAGCAATCCAGCAGAGATTCCCCTTATTCCTTCATTTTGTTGTTGGAGCATAAAATAATGTTTAATTTTCTTTAGTTTATAAGTGTTTGTTTAATTGTGCTTTCAATCTTATTGGGTTATTTAAGTTGTAGGTGTTTTTTTATTGGTCGTTACTAATGTTTTCAATTACTTTGGTTGTTGTTTTCTTATATGTAAAATGCTAATTAATGTTCAGTTAAACTTTTTTTATTCTTACTTAATTTAAAAGTATAAGAGTATATTATTTGTAATTTATATTGCCTTGAATGTATAATTATAAATAATTATTTTATATATTGTGTTTGTAAGGAGTAATTAATTTTGTGAATTTAATTATGTTAAGGGAATTTTTTTGAATCATAATTTATTTAACTTTAATTTTATTTATTTAATATGTTATGTGTGTTTGTGATATTGTTTATTTTTTTATGTATATTGGGTTATGAAAAATATTTTTAAGGTGGCGAAATGTCTTTGGCAATAATTGTGTGGTCTATATTTTTGTTATCGATATTTGTGTCATTTTGTATGTTTATTTAATGTTGTTGATATTAGTTATGACAATATTTTTTTCATCGATATTAGTGATATCGATGTTAATGTTTGTTGATATTTTTGTGTCAATATTTGTGTATTTTTTAAAATAGGTATAGTATATCTTTATTTATGTTATCGATAATTTTGTAGGTCAATATTAGGAGTGTCGATGTTATGCCAGTGATTCTTTCGCCACAACAACATCCTTAAAAGTGACGCGTGATGGCGATAGGGGCTTCTAAATATGCCCCTTAATGTCTGCATGCCTTTGACACATAAGCAGTCTTTCTTCTACATATATTGCCTTCAAGGCCATTTAGTTGCTGATGGTGGATCGACAGTTTTACAGATTATTTACATTTTTGTGACTATCACTTGTGAGTGGAACTGCAGTAGCCCATCCTGGCTATTTAATGTGTGTAGAATATCTAGATGAAAACATTTATACCACAGCATTTGAAGCACAGCCATAGCTTACCTGCAACTGAAGATTTTTCGACAGTTTGTTTTTTTAGATCATTTTGATTATCACTGATCAAAGCACGTGTCAAGTACAGAGAAAAAACTTCCCTTAATAGTGAAGGCAAAGCATGCCTGCGGAACAATTTTGATGTTAGCAGAAAGAGAAAGGCAAAAGCTAAAACTTTGTCTTTTCAGAAATCTTGTGACGTACCCATAACGACATAAACAAAATGTATTGCCAATGTATTTGATAATGTACACATTTCAGCCCACCCAAGCAGTCCTAATTGGTGAGAAAGCAAGGATGCATGATTCATGTTATGGAGTGAGATATAATTAAAATAGTCATGAACATCTATAGCAGGTGCAGGTACATGTGCTCGATCAGCGAGGCGAGTCATAAACAGAACATTCTTGGTGCTTCATGCTTAGTCAAGGAAAGTACTAGAAGGAGATATGACTAGGCCGAGATATTGCTAGGTAATGATGAGTTGTCCCTGCTAAGGCATGGCCCTTGTCCTTTGTAATGGTGTGAGAACTAGGCCCACATGCTAAGAAATAATGGCACAGAAACTTCTTGGTATGTTACTGAACTGGCCTTGAGCACGGGCCCTTTTATTTACAGGCCCATGCCACTTGTGACGCCTCTGGTGGATGGGAGTGGGGTGGGTATATGACCAGCAGTCAAGGGAGTGGCTGGTAAACTAGTACCTACTGAGACACTAGAACGTGTTCAGCAGTACACTACAGTCCAAGCAGACTTGCATGCAGGAAAGGCCATAACAAAACGGCTTGTGCGCAGCAGGTGGAATTTCACAGAAATTCAGCAATAAAAGGACAAATCATGAGAGTGCAATTGGATGTGCTATATGATATGCATTTACTGACATGTAGCGTTGAAGAGATGTAATGTATGGATTTGTCTTTGATCTCTCTGCATTCTATTGTTGATTGCAAGGCATTTGTAATTGTATTTATGTTAAATTGAATTATTGCCACCATTGCCTAAAATAGTAATTGGATAATGTGTGCAGTTTCATACTCAGTGATTAAACATCAATATAGTACTATAGTGGGTTTGTGCTACTTCTTTTTTGTAAGCTGTTTTCTAAAGGCACCAAACCAATAATAAAATAATCGATCAGGTTGCCATGAGCGGTTTAACACAATACACACCCATAATGTCGATTGCCACATATGTTTTGTGTATTCTTGTATTATTTTAATGATCTACTTCAACCTTACTTTCTTTTTCCCATGAGCTGAGTCTGTGCTGGGCACAACGGCGTGGCCTTCAACTACACTGTGTCCAGTAACTTAGCTCATGTGATTCTGAGACTCTGTAACGAGTACCATCCTGCCGGTATTGTCAATACGCAGCTGCCCAGTGAAGTGTCAGTGAAGAGTTCAGCCATATTTTGTGCTTGGTAGCTACTCAGCATAGGGTAGAGCAGTGCCTTGTGACCACTGAGAGCGAAGAGTGCCTTTTGTTCTTGGAGAGACTGGTAAGGGGGAAGCATCTCTTTTGGGAAGTAGTATGTGTGAAAGAAACTAATCACTAGGGAACTTTAGGGGGTTCAACCAGTGGCACTAAAACACTAGGTCAAATTGGATTTGTGAAAGGCAAGATTATAGAACACCTTAAAAAATCACCCTGCAACTCATAAAATAAAAAAATATCTGGTGACATGATTTTTTTCATTAAATAGTTATATATTGTTAGACTTGCCTTGCTTTTTGCCTTGTACCCGAAGTTAGAAAGAAATAGGATTTGAAACTGCAGTTTAAAAATGTACCACTGGTTTTGTATCACAGCGCCCAAGCTCAGCTTCCTCATTTTAAAATGTTCAACCCAAAATTTAGATTTAGGCACAATGCCTGACATTTTTTTATTGTTAATTCCAATTTAAATACCCAGGGGCTTATTTACAATCCCTTTGTGCCTCCGGTGGTCCCTTTTTCCCAAATAGTGATGCATGGGTGGCGAAAGGGGCTTGTAAATAAGCTCCCCGGTCTTTACGTACACTGTTAATGGCAGTGTCTGAACACGTGATGCACACTTACATGTGATATTTCATATTTCATACCCTGTGCTACTTGTGTGCCAAAATGGTTACCATGGTTGAGGGAAAAGCCACCAAGTGGTCACAAATGATAGCAATACCTGCCCATATATATTTTTTAAAAGGCCAGATGAAACACAGTAAAAATATTATTTTTCACCTTCAGAAATGAAGATCCTCCCATATATGTCTTGATGCAACCTTTTGTGTCTTTCCTGCCAATTTAAGCTCACCATTGCTGCTTCTTTGCAAGTTTTATCAAATCCTATCTGAGTAAATAACGCAGGCAGAATTTAACACACACTAGTTCCTAATTTGGTATGTATGCCATAAAGAGATGGTATTGATGCTTTCAAGAATATGAGCCAGATGTACATACATTAGGAATACCGATTTCCTAATTGCAGTTAACTACAAATTATCATTAGGGAATCAGTCATTGTAATTTAGCTTTTTTGTAACAAATAGCAATTCCTGGCAGGTTGCAAATCAACCTACCTCATGAATATTAATGAGGTAGATTGCAATATGCGACCCATTAGGAATCGCAGCCATCAAAGGAATGGAGATCAGGAATGGGACCTACTTTAAATAATTTCAGAAACCTGTACTTCTATAGGTCGGGTAGTTTGGGAACTAGGGCTAATAAGCCACAAAAGAAAGGCAAGTCAAAAGCTGATGATAGCAAGCAGGCACCTGAGTCTACTACAAAACTCTGGGATAAAAATAAAGAAAAATCCAGAACTAAAACACAGATTAAATCTCCACAACCTGAATCTTCCGGAAGCCATTATAATTTACGTGACCGTGATAAAATGAAACAACCTGATAGGCATCAGTACTCTGATACAAGTCCATCTCTTTTCTTGCAGGACTCTCCAGACAAGACCTCGGAGAGAGGGGTCATGATGATCGCAGACAGGAGAATAATGTGAAATCAAAGACGGACTCACAAATCTCTTCTGCCATCAGTATAAAAAGGAAGATAAACTTCTACAACAAAAAGCACTGTTTAAAAAGAAGAAAGTAGCTGGACATTTCTCTACAAATGCCACAAATGCTTCAGAACAAGTCCTGGGCTAGAACTCTTCCTGACAGCGCAGCAGAGGTCACAATAGTTCACTAGAATCTTCAAGAGATTCTGGCGGTGAGATTGACAGATCAGTCAATTAAGTAGTTTTTGTATAGCATGGGTAATGACCCCAGGGGTATACAGGCATTTTTCCGTAGGCATCAGTCAAAGAGCCAGGTCTTGTGTCCCATCCTGAAGTGGGTCAGTGAGGGTGCAGTGAGGAGGTGGAGGGGGAGGGTGTTCCAGGCTTTGTGGCGGGGTGGGACAAGAAGCGCCCTCTGGAGCGGCGGATAGGTGGTGTCTGAGAGAGGGCGAGGTGAGTGGAGTGATGGAATCTGGTAGGTTGGTCGAAAATCAGGTGGTGGTTCATGTAGGTTGTTCCTTTGTTGTGGAGGGCTTTGTAGGCATGGGTCTGTAGCTTGAAATGGCATGTCTTCAGGGACAGGGAACCAGTAGAGGTCTTTTAGGTGCTGGGTCACGTGTGTCCTCTTGGGCAGGTTAAGGATCAGTCTTGTTGGTGTGTACTGGATTCTATGGAGTATTTGCATGAGTTCGGCATAGAGTGCTTTGCCATAGTCAAGCCGCCTGGTGATGAGGGCCTGCATCACAGTTTTCCTTGTGCTGTCGATGAATGAATATGAGCAAGTTCACACTTCAGATCAGCAGCTTAGACCTCCAGATCGAATTTATGATTTGGACATTCAAATTGGGGCTGACATACTGCGTACTATTAAAGTAATATTCTGGCAGAATTTGACCACTGAATACAATATTCTCTTAGCTGAGATTGATTGTCTACCAGAGTTTGTTAGAAGTTTTTTTCAAGGTGTGGATGTAATCATACATTACTTTTCCATTCTTGTTCCAGAGGAGGTAAAAGCAGCATATGCTGCAGAATTGGCTCTTGCGCAAGCCCCAGCTTTATATCATATTTAAGCGCGTTGGAATAAAGACACACCTTATCGTGTTATACTATAAGGTTCTGCTCTCAGGTTCAAGCAAAATATCCCAGTAACCATTAAGCTAAATGCCCTGTTAGGGAGATTCTATCACATTTAGAATATCAAAGTGTGATTGAGCCTTGTGTCTTCCCTATGAATAATCCCTTATTTCCAGTGCTTAAGCCTAATCATTCATATCGTCTATTCTTAGACTATCAGCATTTAAACAGTCATACAACGACATTTTCTGTACAGAATTTCCATAGCATAGGCTTTATAAATAATATAGCGAATAAGAAATACAAAGCCACTTTGGTCATTGCCAGAGTTTTTTTCTGTCACAGAGTGGCCCTAGAAAGCAAAATTTGACTGCTTTCTCAGCGTTGGAAGCACAACAAAGGTTCTGTCAACTCCCAGGGCTATAAGAACAGTCCAGGTCTGCGTGGTGTAAATTTTACAAGAAATTGACTCAGAAGCATTGTCTTATGTTGATTAGATTTACATCATAGACAATGATTTCAACAAGCATTTGGCCAGCGTGCACTCTGTACACTCTGTGTTTCACTGACAATGGCTCTAAATTTAATTTTCCAAAATCTAAAATTGCCTTTCTCAGTGTGCTCTTCATAGCTTATAAATTATCAAATGAAGACAAAAGTCTGGCACCACATCTCTAGCAGAAATTTGCACTATGCAACCACCAGATATCTGAAAATAATGCTTCAAACACTTTGGGATTTCTGAATTTTGGTAGAACATATATACCAGATTATTCACAACGGGTTAGACCATTGTATGATTTAACTCATCCAGATTTGTCTAATAAACATTTGATGGCTGAACATACTAATATTCTCTGGAGTTTATAGTTAGACATGATTGAGTCTAAACACCTACATACTCGTGTTAACTCTACAAATTTTGTGATCTGCAGAATTGTGGATTTCAGTGGTTACATATATGTTTTACTTAATGAAGGAGAAATGGTGCCATTTGCTTAAAAATCGCATTTATATTCCAATGCGAAAATGTGTTTTTCCTAAACAGAACTTTTTCTGACTGTAGTTCAAACAGCTGTATAGAAGGACTGTCCATTGGCACAAGGGAGACATATACTTTTGGTGTCTCCTGTTCCAACACTGGAAGCCGTCACCACGGCCAGCGTTCCAAATGCGAAAGCCTTGCATTCAACATGGATTCAGTGGGCGTCTTCCATTACAGCTACTGATGTAGATTACTTTTTTGACACTAATTTGAGAACACAGGAATATTTCCAGTATGCAGAGGTATACCCCATGTCTGGTGAAATTTTGCCTATAAATGAGTATGCCTTCATTATCTATACTGATTGTTCAGCCCGGCCAACGTTTGGTACAAAGTAAAAGTACTCTGCTGCATAAGCTGCAGTTAAGGGTGTCGTGAAAGATGGTGTATTTCAGGCACAGCACACATGTACGGAAACTTTAGGTGACTGTTCCACTCAGCTGGCTGAATTGAAAGCTTTGGTTCTACTTTGCAGAATATGGATTCAGGATTCTCCACACTTATAGTGTGCACTTCCTATTACTGTGTCCAGGCAATTAATGATATTTAACCTTATTGGCGCATAAATAGATTCAGAGATTGTAAAGGAAATACTATTAAGTATAAGCTTCTTTGGGGGCAAGTGGCGGCTCTGAAAGATGCTTTTTCATGGGCTCATGTGATACACACATTGAGTCATCAGCGTATTGGCATACATCTTTCAGGGAATTCATTGGCTGCTAAAGCTGCCAAGGTGACTGTTCAGACTCTATTTGTAGCTGTGATTACTCATTCACATACAAGGATAGATGATAACATTATGGCTGTGGCCACTGCCTCGGCTATTGGTGAGCCCTTACCTAAAGACTATTCACCTAAGAACTACTGTCTATTGAGTCCTCAAAATGTTCCTTTTGCCTGCATTGCCAGGTTGGATGATTGAGTGATACCCAATTGGGACCGCAGGTTAGAGTTAATAACAGCAGTTCATGAGGGTTTTGTGTCTGCCCATGTAGGTGTGGCAGCTACTGTTTCTTTATAACAGAAACAATATTGGTAGCAGGCTTTTTATCAGCAGATCAGAAAGTTTATACTTTGTTGTGACAGTTGTCAGCAAATTAAAAGTTCCACCTTTTCACACCCACCGCAGACACCACTTTTAGTTTCAAATAAGCCATTACAATCTGTCTATTTAGATCATTGTGGGCCACTCCATGCGGAGGGTGCCTTTGAATATATCCTAATGGCAGATGATTATTGTTCTTGATTTCTATGGGTGTGGTCACAGTGATCAGCTGACACTGAAACTGTTATTAAAGAATTGCAAGTCTTTATCAGTACATCTGCAGCAGCAGCATTGTCAGTCGGACCAGGGCCCAGTTTTTGCCTCTAAGTGCATTATTCCACCCCCAATCATCCTTAGCAACATTTGATAGTGAAACAGAAGAACTGTGACTTAAAGCAGTCCTTAATAGCTAGAGTAGTAGGTTCAGGTTGTAGCTGGATTCATCACCTATATGTTGTATGGAGAGCTTAAAATAATCTACCTAGATGAATGTTGGTTGGTCGTACTCCATATGAAATTTTGTTTGGTTTTCCAACTCTGGAACAGTGGCAGATGATGCACCCTTTGACATCTATGAATGTTTTAATGTCTTGAAGGAATTGCAGGACTTCCAAGATGAACACTCAAGTTTAAGTTCTAAAACATTTGCCACTGACGAAGTGAAGGTGCAACTAGCGGTTTCTGTCTGGGTTCCTAAAGTTGTGAATCTAGTCTGAGAGAAGATTTCAGATAAAAAAGAGTTTGGCCCATCAGATTGTGCACCGGCCCCTTCGCTTGCCATCCAAGTTACTCGAACTATGATTTTGCCACGACTTGCTGTTTATAAACAAAAACAACAAGTTTTGAGTGATTTGATCAAGTTACACCATGTGGCCAGTTCTCCATAGTAGGCCACAAGGGTTTCTGGGTAGTTCCTTGTCACTTCTCCCAACCCTGCAAGAAGTCCCTCTACATGCAATATGTAGCCCTGATCTTGCTACTCCCCGGCTGGGGTCTTTAGATGCTACACTTTCGATCATACAGATTGATGATGGAAACACAGAGTGGGTTTCTGCCGTGAGCTTACTGTTTTCTACTGCTGCTCCTTGCAATGAAGTTGTGTATTATCAACTGCCTTTGGAGGCATCTGCTTGCTCTCCTTCCCTTCATGAGGTCCCTGTTTTTACTCAGACTGCCTGTGGTCACTTTATCAACACAGAGGATTTTTCATCAGACTCTTCGCATACCTCTCTGCGTGGTGTGCATGAACTATTCCTTTGGCTGAAACAGACTTACCTGATTTCTCCTTGGTCCTATTGTTGGATTTTACTTTCATTATTTTTCGCATCCTTTGGATTGGATTTGCTACAACCTTCTTTTTATTGTTGAATGGACACTATCTCTCTGATCGTACTTCTCCAGAACTAGTAGCCAAGGGGTTCTTACTTCCCATTCTTCATCACATAAGGTCCTAAGAGTCTTGTCCCTTGTGAACATTCCTGCATTGTGAACATTACTGCATTCCTTGTCCATGATGGTATTGTATTGGATAAGGTTCCCTATGATCTTTTTGGTCCTACAGACATTGAAAATTCCATGTGTATTCAAAGTTGCCAAGGATGATATTATTACCCCAGGTTTCATTTCTGATGAATCGGATGTCACAGCTATTACTAATATGCTATCTGAATTAGAATCATACACAGTATTTAACAATGAGGATTTGTATTTGAATCCTGCAAATTATGGTGAAATGTTTTGTACCATCCTTATGCCCCTCACTTTTTATACAGAGCTAGTACTCCATTTGTTGTTTTTTAATTATATACAGTGAGAACACTGACACCACCAGAGGGTAGCTCCAACACATATTTAAAAAGGGTTCCTTGTTATTCCAGTCATGTTAGTACAGACCCAGTTTCATATTTTATGCCTTCTCCACTGAAGAAGAACATGCTCACTCAAACCATTCTGATTCATTTATTTCACAACTCTCCCTACTGGGTTATGAGTATTGGAAAAATAATATGCTTTATTTCGAGCATGTGTGATCCCTCTGCAAATGAACTTTTCAAACCAGACAGCACAACAGACTATATCTCTTGGGTCTGGCAGTGTTGAACATTTAATAAACCAAGCATTCCCTCTATTGCAGGGTTTCATAAGTGGCAACCGTTTGTTGATTTCACTGAAGAACAGTTTAATAAAATGGTGCAGAATGGAACATACAATTCTTCACTTTCTGGTTCAGATAGGTGGTTATCATGGCCAATTTATACCAATGGATGTAATGCTCATTTTGTTAAGTCTTCCACAGGGCTTTAGGCAAACAGGCCAGACTCCTGGAATATTCTGACTGACTGACTGAATTATTTATTAGGCGCACTATTGCCGAGGCGTCTTGGCACTGTGTGAGGATTGAGATTGGCCACTTCCAGTCTAGGATTTAGTAAATAGCCAGGTTTTTAAAGCCTTTCTAAACAGGATCTTATTCGTTTCCAGGAGTAACTCCTTGGGCAAGGAATTCCACAGCTTTGCCGCCTGAAATGAGAAAGCCTTGCCACCCCATCGGGTTCTCTTTATCTTAGGTAGGCAAACCAGACCCAGACTACCTGATCTTAATGTGCGAGACGGTGCATAACGGGGAAAAAGAGATTTCATGTCCTCTGCACCTCCTCCGTTTACAGCTTTATATACGAGGCATAAAGCCTTAAACTGCACCCTTCAGCGAACAGGAAGCCAATGTAGTAGCCGTATGCCATTGGACGTCGGGTGGTGTTTCGGAAGATCCAACAGCACTCTTACAGCAGCGTTCTGCAATTTCTGGAGTTTGGAGAGCTGTCTTTCTCCAATTCCAACATACAGTGCGTTGCAATAGTCGATACGCGATAAAACCAAGGCTCCTACTGCTGTCTTCCTTGATGCAAAGGTATAAATGGCAGTATTTTTCGGAGGAACTTAATCGTAAAGAAACAGGCAGAGGTGACTTGATTGGCTTGAGAAGTGAGTGTTAAATCTTTGTCAACCAGGAAACCTAAGTTCTTAACTTTTTGTGCTGGGACGGGACAGATGCCAGCTTCTGGGGGCCACCATGAATGATTCCAAATAGAGGGTTTTTAGCCAAATTCTATCACCTCAGTTTTCTCTGTGTTGAGCTTTAGAAAATTCATATTCATCCAGCTCATAACACTAATGAGGCAATTTCGGAATCGTTCCGCTGTGGCTTCAACACTCTGTGTAAGTGGCACCACTAACTGAGTGTCATCGGCATATGACACCAGTTTCAGACCTTGATCTTTTATCAGTTTTGCCAATGGCATCACATACAGATTAAACAGTGTAGGGGATAACGCGGATCCTTGTGGAACTCCACACGGGAGGAAAAACTCTCCTGATTGAAATCCATCCCAGTAGATTTGTTTTACTCTGGAGTCCAAGAAGGACCCGAGTAAGGTTAGAGCAGTGTCCCTAATACCCACAGCTTTGAGCCTTTCTAGTAGGACTATATGGTTTATGGTGTCAAAAGCCGCCGTTAGATCAAGTAGAATTAGGACAGCTCTGCCACCCTCATCCATAGCTCTACGAATTTCCTCCGTTGCCATTATTAGAGCAGATTCCGTAGAATGTCGTGATCTGAAGCCGTGCTGCGTAGAGTCCAGAGTATTTTTGAGATCCACAAATTCCATTAGCTCCTGATTCATTGCTTTCTCTAATATTTTAGATGGCAGAGGGAGACAGGATATAGGACGGTAATGCTTAGTATCCTGAGGGTCCAGTGAGTCTTTCTTAAGGTTAGGTCTTATACAGGCCTTTTTCCATCTCTTAAGAAAGACTCCAGATCTTATAACCTCATTAAGAAGAGGAGCCAGAGAGGTACTTATCTCTTCAGGGGCCAAATGGAGTATATAGGGGGGGCATGGGTCAAGGGGTGAACCTGACTTAGCTTGGCTTAACAGATTAGTAACCTGTTTTTCGTTAAGGGGAGAAAATTGGGACAGACAATTCAGGGTTGAAGAAGTCTCAATTGGTTCCCTATTGTCTTGTCCCAGATTTACTGGCAGGTTTTGGAGTTCATTGTAAACTGCTTGGACCTTTTGCTGAACAAACAGAGCCAGTTTGTCAACAAAGTTTGGTCTGGGACAAACATTGTGTCGTGAGGACACTTAGTTAGGGTAGATACTATTTTAAATAGTTCCTTAGAGGAATTTGTGGCCTCTTGAATTTTTTTGGTAAAATACGCCATCTTGGCCTGTTTTATTATCGTTCTATACTCCTCCAAGGTTCTGTTGTATTCCTTCCTATGCTCTGCACTATAGTCAGATCTCCAGATCCGTTCCTGATGCCGGCATTTAATTTTAAAAAGCTTGATCTCTGCTGTGTACCATGGCGAGGTGGCTAGTCATCTCCTAGGTTGCGTAGATTCCTCGGGGGCCAATTCATTTACTGCCTGGTTGATCCATAGATCAAAGTTATTAGCCTCACCATTGCTATCCTCCATGGGGGGAGCTGTTTGTCAAGATTTTAACTAGCTCATCTCTCTGTATGCGTTTCCAGGGGTGAGCTTTCACTAACAGGGGCGATCCCTTCGGCCATTAATAGGTACATTTATATTTACTTTAAAGTGAATTGCCGCATGATCCGACCAAGGAACGGACTGTACGTCTCTTACTTCAATATGGTCATTGCTGGTAAAAATGCCATCCAGCGTATGCCCAGCTTGATGAGTGGGTTTGGATACGATCTGCTTCATCCCATAGCCTGCCAAATTATCAATTAGGATTGAAGAGTCTGAATTGTTATTTTCCTCCAAGTAGAAATTAAAATTACCTAAGACTGTAAAGGTGGTAGTATCGAGGCAGGATTCCAGAAAAGTTTGTAGTGATCTGATGAAAGGGGCTCTCGTCCCTGGCGGTATATATATCAATAAACCAGGTAGGAGTTCTTGGTTGTTATGTTTTACACTGAAAGACATAGCTTCTGCCTCCAGTGTAGGTTCCAATCTAAAATTAACTTTAAAATGGGAGCGCTATATCAGCGCAATTCCCCCTCCTACTGCTTCTTACCTTTCTACTTGTGCCACTAAATATCCAGCTGGAACTGCAATCTGATTCAGAAGAAGGAGATGCCCACGTTTCAGTGAGAAATATCAGATCTGGGCTAGCATCTGATATTAGATGTTCTAGTTTGTACTTATGCTTTGACATAGATCTAGTGTTTAACAGAATACAGTTAATTACATTGGATGTTTTGCACGGGGTGCTGTTAGCTAGCTTTCCAGTAATGTGGCTCTTAGTTTGATTGTTAACTATATTTACGGAATTGGTCCCAAGGCTAATGTTATTTTTGTCCTGATGGCAATCAGTAGCTTCAGCCAGCACATCTGTGGTTTCTAGTCCACAGGTTGAGCAACAGTTGGGGCCAGTAGTTGGATAATCGAGCAGTAGTGCAGGTATTTGGTACTTACCCTCGTTTAGTGCCAAAAGTTCATCTCGAGAGTAGAATTTTCTGTGACAATGGACAGGGATTGTGGCACTGGTTGCGTTCCGGGCGCAGACAGGCTTGCCTTTGGCGTGCCGACGGCACGTCCGCTGCGCGGTCGCGCCATCATGCATTTTATAGCGTATCCCTGGTGGCAAGACCGCTAATCCTGATTGCGGCAGGCCCGCTCTTACAGACGGGCACCACGATATCAATGGCAGGTGAGATACAATGTGTCTGAAAATGTTTAATACAAGTTTAAAAACAGTGTGCAATTCAAATTTTGTTTTAAAAAGTGCAAAGTGCAATTTTGAACAGTTTACAGGCAGCCTTCAGATTAAGCTCAGCAGCAAGTCTCGAAGCAAGCCTTTCACCACCCTCCTCATACGCTGCACAGTCGCGCCATCGTGCGTTTTATAGCGTATCCCTGGTGGCTAGACCACTAACCCTGATCGTGGCGGACCCGCTCTTACAGACGGGCACCTTGATGTCAATGGCAGGTGAGATACAATCTGTCTGAAAATGTTTAATACAAGTTTGACCTCTTGCATGCGAATGACGTCTCCCGGCCGTCATGAGTCACGATGGGCGTGTGCGGACGACGGCCGGAAGACGTCATGACCACTCCCGCGATTGGAATGTCAGCACTGCGGTAGCGCTGCAACGGAATTTGCGCTGCAGCGAAGAGGTTAAAAACAGTGTGCAATTCAAATTTTGTTTTAAAAAGTGCAAAGTGCAATTTTGAACAGTTTACAGGCAGCCTTCAGATTAAGCTCAGCAGCAAGTTTTGAAGCAAGCCTTTCACCCCCTCCTCATACGCTGCGCAGTTGCACCATCGTGCGTTTTATAGCGTATCCCTGGTGTCTAGACCGCTAACCCTGATCGTGGCGGGCCGGCTCCTACAGACGGGCACCGCGATGTCAATGGCAGGTGAGATGCAATCTGTCTGAAAACGTTTAATACAAGTTTAAAAACAGTGTGCAATTCACATTTTTACACTATGGGGTTGTCACTATGTATAGTGTTGGGAAACTGTGCCAGCAATGGTTAGAATTCTCAACATTGTCAGCAATTATTAACCACTTATCCCTTCTTTCAGAGAATATGGATTTACAGGTCTGTTTGGTGGGTCTGAGATCTACTCTTTATAAAGATTTTATATGTGCAAGCTGTAATGAAGTTTAGAAAATTTCTCAACAAGGAGCTGCTGAACGTTTGAGACAAATTGATAAGGAATACAAAATGACGAAGCTCTACTTCAACATGCCAAGAGTCAGTTGAGCTTGATTTTGCAATTGAGTTGGACTCTGCAGAAATCAAAAAGAGTGCATTAGAATTATTTGAACACAACTGAGTTGTTTCTGCCTTATAATTTGACACGCATGCAAAATATAATGGCTAAGAAAGAAGTCCCTACACCATGCTCCATAACAAACGTTTAGAAAAGGTGCACTTTTCAGTTGCTGACACATCATCTGCGGATTGGCTTTCTCATTGCTTCATTTCTTTTCCGAATTCTGTTTCATTACACATTATGTCTTGAGCATTTTAAAATAGGCAGCTATAGGTTGATGGGTACATATTTTTTTAGTACTGATTCATATACAAGATTAACAAGGCTTTTGTTAGACTACATGTTTCTCTTGCTTCTTTAGGTCACTCTTTGGTCTGCAGAGAGATTACACTTCATGGAGTTTTTAATGCCTCTATGCTAATTTAGCATGTTATTTGAAAGGTGTTCCTGTAGAATTAATCAAGACTGGGAGCTATCTAATTTTAAACCAGGTTTCCCTCATGTGGCCACTGTTTCCAGGGTTCTAACTTGCTGTACGCATATTTTATATCCTCCCACACATCCTACTAGGGAAGTTATCTTGTGGCCATAGATCCATGTGGACGCTTTATGATTTGATAGGTTGAGCAGACTCAAAGCCTTATTGTTTCAAACTGATGTGGCTGCTACATCTACGCAAGAAACGTTTGATCTCCAAGTAGCACATTCCTCGTCAGAAGTACAATCTCTTTTACGAACTTAACTGCAACAGCATTTTGGTGAACCTGTACACCATATTTCCAATTCTTCTAACACAACTGGAGTGGCACACTTTTTTAAAGTGATTGGTAGGGGTGGGCGGAATTTGAGTAGTCACGCTATGCAAAGCTCCGCGAAACGATAAAAAATCTCCGCGAGCACGCAGAGTTCCGCAAACAAGCGGAATTGCTTGTTCCGCCCTTTCGCGGTGATTTTGCGCGAACAAGCAAAAAATTCCACGAAGCTGTGGATCACGGAATCTTTGGCAATTTCGCATTCTCCACGGAACGCCAAATTACCAAAATTCCGCATTTTCCACGAGCGGAACAGAATTTACCGCCCAGGCCTAGTGATTGGGTCTGGACTGGTTTCTATGTTTCAACTGTACTTGGAGTTATTCTGTCTATGTGGCACTCCTTATTCTCAAGCATTTTTAGAGGCATGTCAATTGTTTTATTATTCCTTATTGCTGCATTGGCTCTGATTTTCTTGCTGTACAATGGATGTTCCACAATGAGGCCAAATGAAAATGAAACTACTGCATGTCCTTTTGTGCCATGAGTGCATGACACAGTATTTTGGAGAGTCAATGTTACTGGAACTGAACGAGAACGGGTATCTTTCCTTCCGTCCTATATGGTTTCAGAGAGTGCAGCCTGTGTTTAGCTGTCTGTGGTGCTCATTTGAGTGTGAATTCAACTTATGCCTTGCTAGGCAATTGTTGCAGTCTCCCAATATAAATCTGCTTGTGCCCCCGTGCCTTTGCATCGGCTGGGTTGTCAAATTATGCTGCTTCCTTTGCTGCAAGATGCCTACTATGAGTATTCTTTGCCAATGCCAGATTCTCCTTCGACTTCAGGTTTCCTGGCATCTGGGCCTTCTTCTGATGCTGCACTCCTGGTACGATCGACAGACCACAGGGGGGGTTATAGGGATTACCTTTAGTCACCATTGTAGTTTTCCTTTTTTAACTTACCAACTTTTCAAGATTGTGGTTTGATCATGTTTTGCACTAAACATGTGAAAATGTCACGCATGCATTTATTTTTGGTAGACATTGTTGTACATCTGTAGTCTGCACTGTTAGTTCCAAGGATACACATACTAGAACGCGATATCCTCGCTTTATGATGTGCTCGTAGAAGACAACTTTTTTCCTCAGACTAAGTAAAGATGCTATTCAGCATCTCTAGCAGAATGCAATATGGCGAGTACTTTCTTATTTAAACAGTGTCTGTTTTGAATTGGGTGAGAGGCACTTCACACCAAGGTTATCATGAAAGCTGCTGAGAGCTGTGAATGTCAGGCAGCTCTGCAGGCCCTAACATTCATACTAAGAAGGAAGATGGATGAACAAGCAGAGATGTATGCAGGCTTACACACTGAGACAAAGTTAATTCCTTAATGCACTGAGGCTGGCTTCCTGAGACATTACAAGATATGGGGTTCGATCATTCCAACTGGGTCTGGCAGAAGGGTATTTCCATCAAGCTCTTGCTAGAGTACAGGTATTAGTGCAGATAGGAGTAACATTAGGAACAATTAACATGGTTTAATTGCTTTTGTTTTTTACCATTCTAATAATGCTTAACAATGATAAGTGTGATCTGTCTAATAATCATTGTTCATGTTTTACACACAAGGACTAGATCTTTTCAATAAACCTTTGCCTTTTCTCTTTGTGAAACCTTGGGCATGCAAAAGTGACAAACAAAAGGGTTAGAACCTTCTCCACTGGTTCATTTGGAATAAGAGTGGTCATGTTTGAGGTTGCTGATAGCATCTATAACTCTGGAGTTTTAGGAGTTTGGATGTGGTACTATGAGCTAGCTGAACCAGCATCTACCGATGGTATGAGAAGGCTTAGTCCCTTTATTATAAAGTTGTGTTGATCTAATGGACAGTACTACTAAATTGTATAACAGATTGGAATAGAGTGATCACAATCTCAGCTCACAAACCAAGAAGTTTGTGAGCTGAGATTTAAGCTAGTTGGGTGATACAAAATGATCCCATGGACCAGTAGTATATTGCCTCATCTTCAGAAAAAATACTACTCCATCTATCTTGTTTCTCACAATTCTCAGATGATGAATCATAGTTACATCGACTAGAAAAAATAACAATTTAATTAAGTGTATCATGTGCTGATGCTCATGTAAGTTTCATTGCAAACATCACAGTGATGTAAACTAAGTAAGGGCCATATTTACAGATTTTATGGCTAGCGATTTCTTAATTGTGATATTCTGTGAATCGTAATTAGGAAATCGGTATCCCGAATGTATCAAAATCTTTTAGTTGCATTTAGCAATTCCTAGTGGGTCATAAATTGACCTACCTCATGAATATTAATATGGTGGGTTGCAGTTTGCCACCCATTGGGAATAGCAGCCATGACAGGGGTGGTTGCCGGCTGGGGTCAGCAGACCACCATGTATCTAATTGCTTTTTAATAAAGCATTCTTTTTTTTCAAATGCAGCCCATTTTCCTTAAAGGAAAATGGGATGCATCAAAAAATAAAGTAAAAAACATGATTTTTAAGAGTAGGTATTGGACTACTGTATACTTAAAAAAAATATTTGTTTCAACATTCACAAAGGGGAAGGGGTCCCAAAATTTGCGAATGGTTACCACCACCCTTCAGGTGTATGTAAAAAAGACTATTTTGCGATTCACATTTGATCATAAAACATCTGTACATACCACTGTGATGCTGTATTTGGCAGGAACATCCTTCACAATCACCTTCTAAATACCAAATCAGTATGTATGTGCAATTCAAAAGTGCGGTTCGGTAACGTGCTACAGAATCACAACTTGTTATTTGTACATAGGAAAATGCAATTTGTCGTGGGAAATGGCTTGTTTGGACCATTTCTGATTGCAAAAATGGTTTGTACATATGACCCTAAATCACAAATACTCTCTCTGAGAATGGTGAAAAAACCATCACTTTGCAAGTAATTTCTGTTAAGAAGAACCACAAGTCTGGTAACTGGATGTAACTTTATTTATTCTTCGCTGCCTCCGCATGCCACAACCGCAAAAGAGCGCAGTAACTGTCATACTCCTAACCTCTCTAGAATCTTGATAAATAGCATAGTCAGCTCGCGACCAGAATGTTGGAACAACCTAAGGGAAGTGGAACAGTGGGGGAAGGGAAGGGGTCATACCATTACAGAGGCATTATAACACATCTCCCTACTATAAAACAATGGGGAAAAAATTGATTTACAGAGGCGTGGGACACCGGAATAAAAAAAAACGGATCAAGCATGAATATAATTGATAAAAATAAGAGATATATAAGTGATGGCATGCAAAGCAGTTCAGTAACAAACATGAATCATGATTAGCAAAAATAAGAGATGTATAAGCGATGGCATGCTATGCAGTTCAATAACAAAACCCAAAAGAATTGTCCCCAACCCCTGGTGGGGAAATAGGAACAGAGATAACACGTCAATGTGGGCCATAATCATCGTGCCACCCTGGAGTCCTGAGAGGTCTAGAACTCCTCCGGACACAACTTGATTTGGAGTAACTTATAGGACCATCCTCCTGTTTGTCCCTTACCAGGGAAGAGGGACACACAGTACACCTGTCCATGCTCCAAGTACGACCATCATCCAAGGTAACTACATTCTTGCTCACCTCAACCACCTTCAAGGGTTTAAAGAACATGCTCACTGTGCTTTGATGGGAAACTGGTAATTAGACTAACACCACGTCACACACTCTCCACCTGCGCTTCAAGAGACCTTGCCTAGCATCATAATTCTTTTTGTACTTATCTTGGTGAAATTACATGTGTTGCATCATCCTATCTCTATCCACCCACTTGGGTTCTAGCCCCCCAGCCAGTTGGGCAATAATTTGGTACCCGTTAACCTCCCTTTCAAAGCCAGGAATTGAGAGATATTGGTAACCAAATTAGGTGTAGTACAATAAGAGTACAACATGCATTGTAGAGCACAATCTGCTGTGATAATAGACCCTAAAGACACTTGTAAGCACTCCTTAACCATAAGATTAACTCTTTCAACCAAACCGTTAGTCCTGGGGCAGTACAAAGAATTGAAATGGCAAATGGAGAAACGCTTAAGGAACTCACACATCTCAACAGATGTGAATTGTACACCATTGTCAGTGAAGAGTGTGCTGGGAACTCCTTCTGACATAAATGCTTCTTTAAGAAAGTTAATAAGGGACTTTGGGCCAGATGCATCAAGAATTGCTTTTGCGATTCTTAAATAGCAAATTTTACCGATTCGCTATTTTAGAATCACAAAATGCAATGTATGTAGGATTTGCAATTTTTTGGGCGAATCCTTAACATTTTCTATTAGAAAATCGCAAATTGTGATTCGATATTAGGGAATGCCTTCCCATTAATCCTGGTGGGCCTAGAGGCCCATCGGAATGAATGGGAAGGCATTCGCATTTGCGATTACCAAATAGGTAATCACAAATTGCGAATGCAATTGCAAGGGTGCCAGGGGGACATAAGGGCCCCCTGATGCAGCCCCAAAAAACATGTAAGTGTCCACATGTGGCGCACACAGTATGTGCCACATGGCACTTGGAAAGTTGAAATTTTGTGCATTTTTCTTTAGGATTTGCAAATTACCACCAACTTGAAGTTGGTGGTAGTTTGCGATTACTTAATGCAAAGTCACATTCTGAGGATGCTTCTTGCATTGCATTTAGGGAATGGTAAATTGCGATTCCCTAGCTTAATTCGCAAAATAGGTATGCGCAAAAATTGTGTTTACCTATTTTGTGAATGCCTTTTGGGTTGATACATCCCAAAAGGCTTTTTACCGTTTGCTAATGGGCCGATTCTGTGAATCGGCCTGTTTGCGAATGGTAAAACCCTTGATACATCTGGCCCTCTTTGTTAAAGCTACACACCACCTTGGTCATTATCCAGTGGGAGTGATAATCCACTAAAACTAGCATGAATTTACCTTCCCACATGGTCGCTCTGAGAGGCCCAATTATGTCCAAACCAAGCTTATCCCATGGTTTAGAAAGAACAGCCACAGGAGATAAAGGTACTCTCCGAATGGAGCATGGTTTGTCACTGAGGTCACATAACAAACATTCTTTGACCGTCTCTTCCACAATAGAATCTATTCAGGGGAACCAATAGGTGGCTCTGACCGTAGATTTGGTCATGCTTCTGCCCAAATGTCCCTCATGGTCCAGGGCTGGAATTCTAGCCCGCAATCTCTCCGGGGAACTGATCTGTCACCTCTCATGACCTTATCATTGGAAATGCCTAATTCATGTCCCACTGCCAAATAATCTTAAGAGAACAGATTTGACTGGCCATCCCTGGACAATCTTATTTTTGACTTCTTTCAAAGTTTCATCCTCTTCCATTCCCAATTTCCACTCCTCCTCAGCAATACCAAGGATTTCTACCAAAGCCACAAGTCAATATAATCTACTCTGATCCTACACTTATCCCATCTTTCTTTAGAGCTTTTAACACTTCTCTTAAAGTAATAGTATGGTGCTGTACAGAAGATCCATGAATTAAAATATCGTCTAGGAAACAAATGATATTGGCAATTTCCTCCAAAAAGCTCTGCATAACACGCTGAAGAACAGCCGTCGCCCAAGCTAGGTCAAAGGGCATGCAGCAGAATCTGTATGCCCCAAAAGGAGTAATAAAGGACGTTAAAGACCTAGAATCTGGGTGTAATTCAATTTGATGATAGACGGATGCTAAATTAATCACAGTAAATATCTCCGCCTTCACAATCATGCTGATCATTTCATTGATGCGAGGGAGGGGAAATATGTCTACCCAAGTATGTGAATTAAGGTCTCTAAGGTCAACACAGAGACGCAATCCTTTACCACACGATTATTTAGCAATCACAATGGGAGCAAGCCATAGGGAACTATCAATAGATTCAATAATGCCATGCAAAACCAAATTGTCTAACTCTTCTCTCAATGGTGCTCCCATGAGGTTGGGAATTGGTCGAACCTTATGCAATACGGTACTGCATTGTCTTTTAGACTAATCCTATGATGGAAACCTTTTCATTACTACGTTTTTCACAAAACACTTCTGGAAAATCATCACAAATAACTTTGAGCTCTTGATCGCCTTCTTCCACCGCAAATACAGGCTCCACTTTGTTGGTGTCTAACCTAATACCCAACTCTTTCTGATGAGCCCACCCTAACAAACAGGACCCTTTCTTAGTTAGATAAACTTTACCATGTGTAAATCAGTCTTTGAATTTAATTTCCATTGACAATATACCCTCCAGAGGAATAGGATCCTTGTTATAACCCTCCCCTCCGGTTTAATGTCAGGTAACACCCACATGTAACTCTTTCCCTGAAACTTACTCTTGAAAATTTCATAACCGATAAGTTTATAAGGAGAGCAAGAATCAACAAACACATTATATTCAACACCATCAAGAGAAATGTGACTTTAGGGATAATCTTTACAAGTGCTCACAGAGCACTCATTAACTTGGAAAACGTATGTGTTGTTAACTTCTTCAGCACCATCATCTATTGCATGAACATTTTTATTTTCAACATTTGAATTATTGCAAAACCTGGTAAAATGTCCTCCCCTGTTGCACTTCCTAAAAAATACAGAACAAGCAGGACAATTAGCATTGTTTCCCAGGTGATCGTAATTCCCACAGTGAAAACATTAATCTTTCACCCTACTTTCCTTTAGAGATTTTATTACTTAGAGGTTCACCTCCTTTCTTGACGGAGCTACCCTCCCTTCCAATGGAATCAGGAACAGGTTTGTTTTTCAGTACATGCACGGTATCACCCTCATTACTTTGTTTCATCTCTCTAATACATTTTGCCCCATGTTCTATGCCTTTAGCAATTTCTACTGCAACTTTTAAATCAGGGTTTCCAGTGAGCAACTTCTCTTGGATTTTTGGATTCTTAGTGCAGTGAACCAGCTGATCCCTAATAAGAGAGTCACCTGGAGTACAAAAGTCACATAAATTTGCAAGTCCTCTCAGAACCACTATGTAAGACGAGACTTTTTCCGTTTTTTCCTGAGACCCTACAACAAAAAGTGTGTCTTTCCAGTACTATGTTTACCTTTTGTCCAATTTGCTTGTCTAATTTCTTCCAGATTGTAGTGTAAACATCACGAGAGTCTTTCCCTTCAGATTCGCTATCAGACTCAGATAGGTTTTAATAGACCTTCCTACCCTAGATACCAATGTTGTGCATTAGAATATGTTGTTTCCTTAAAGGCGAGAATTTTTCACCTCCAATTGCAATGAGATATGACACAAAACCGTTTTCCATTCTTTCTATGCTATGGTGGGTTCCCCTGATTTCATCCAAGAAGGGTGGAGGTTGATTCATGTTAGAAGTTGCCATGTCAATTGAAGAACTAGCAAATCTTTGGAAAACTGCTTTAAGCTGTGCCTGTAAGTGAAACAACTGTGGTTTGCAGTTATGCCACGCGATGTCTTGCGACACCTTGTGAATGTAGCAGCTTTTGGATAAACACTGCTCCAAATATAATTGTAAAGAACCTGTGCCTTGTCAGCCTGCCAGGCAACTTTTAAATGCAGAATGCCTGTGGCCATGTGATAACTTGTGTAAAAATTGTGGATATAATAGATTTATCATGGCCCAAGATAACTGTGAAGAAGCTGTGTCTATCAGCGTGACAAGGCAACTTTGGAATGTAGAATGCCTGTGGCCACACGATGTCACTTGCACAAATTGTGAATATAATGCATTGAACACAGCTCAAATTATTGAGAAGAAGCTGTGCCAACCAGCGTGCCAGGCAACTTTTGAATGTCGAAAGCCTGTGGCCACACCATGTCTTGTGTACAAATTGAGGATATAATGGATTTATCATGGCTCAAAATATTTGTGAAGATTTCTTAAGATTCTAGAGCAGTTAGGAGTATGACAGTTACTGCTCTCTTAGCAGTTGTGGTGTGTGGAGGCAGCAAAGAATAGACAAAGTTACATTCACTTACCAGGCTCGTGGTTCTTCTTAACATTGGCGATGATTAGCTGGCCTGGGACAGCGTTCCTGCTCTCCCCGAAACGGTCAACACCACATCCGACATCTCCTCAAGTTACCGCATATGCGTCAACATCTCTGACAGATCATGGCTATACGGTTTTAGCGATTCTGGCTACCTTCAACTGTTGGTCCTGTTTTGTTAGAGGAGGTGTCCACGATATTTGCTGCTTGTGAGTTGCATCATGGGTGGCGTACGAGACAACTCCATGAGTTGAGGGCAAGTGCTGCGTAGTTCCGACTGTCCTTTTGATCCTATCCTAGTCGTCAATGCTAAGAAGAACCACGAGTCTGGTAAGTGGATGTAACTTTGTTTATTCTTCACTGCCTCCACACACCACAACCACTAAGAGAGCAGTAACTGTCATACTCATATTTGCTTTAGAATCTTAAGAAATAGCATGGTCAGCTCACGGCCAGAATGTTGGAACATTCTGAGGGAAGTGGAACAGCGGGGTAAGGGAAGGGGTCATACCATTACAGAGACATTATAACAATTCCACTTTTGCTTCTGGTAAGTTCCATTGTACCTAACATTTTTACTTTATTGCTTTTAGCAGCAGTGATTTAAAAAAAATCTTTAAGATATCATATCTATATGCAAGAGAAGTAGCAATATTCATCAACCCTTCCTGTGATATTATCTTGTGCTTGATTGGTTTAGTTTGTGAAATGTTTAGGTTGGGCACATCATGTGTTTTCCTGAAGTAGATATCTTCTGTTCTTTGTGGTCATGTTTTCAAAGGTTTGGAGACCTGAGAGGCAGATGGTAATAAATATTTAATTTGCTTCTGTAGGCATTTCGCCAAAAACAGATCGGATTTGTTCTTACTCTTCATTTTAGCGCATATGAACAGATTACATGGGGCTAGTAATGATGGTGATGATATATGATTTACATAAAACATTTTGGACAGGGATGGGCAGTCATTTAAACTACCAAATATCATAAACTTTTGAACATCACAATTATTTTGATTGCAACATTTGTGCTAGGAGCTTATCAGAGATTATGCACATTTGGGGTAGAAAGGAGTGCCACATTCATTACCAAGCAGCTCTTTGCTTCGAGTAGCCTCTTCGGAGCCTGGATCGCTGTAGCATCTACGAGCTTTTAGTTACCACAACAGGTGTTCTATGAGCTGCCTCAAGTGTTGGGCATAAAGGAAGGTGGTGGAAATATTGAACCGGGAGAAAGGTGTCATGCTTGGGCTTCTTCTTTGTTTGCCAAATAAATGGCACGAGTTTCAGGAAAGGTGTGTGGATAATCCTTATAAACTTCCCTTTCTAGGATGCTGGTATATAGGACATTTTCTGAAGGTTCCAACAAAACGCGAAGAAAATTCTTTTCCTGTGTTGTCAGTTCTTGTTTGGATCATATATATATATATATAAGGAACTTCCAATTTATGGACACTCCTTAGGAAATACATGACACCTTTCATATGTACTATTTTATGCAGTGTGGCACTGTGGCTATTGGGAGTAACCTTATCCTCATGCAAGAAGGGGACTCAACCGTCCATCTCAATGTTAAATTCTTGACACTGATCCATTCTAGTTTTCTTACAATTACTTGTGTTTAAGGTCTTTTCCCATGTTTCAACTCTAGTATTATCAGAAATGCAACAATCATTTTGCATTTCATGTGATATGTAAACTACCATTGAAGAACAGCATTAACACTAATTTTAATGCACCTCCTACAGTGTTGTTGACTGGATAATTGTTTGCTCAAGTGTAATCTGTGGTAACCTAATTGCAACCACCATCCCACATTCTCCAACTTAAGAGTCACCAATATGATCAACAATAGTACTGTCAGAGTTCCATTAATTAAAAGTGCTAAGAAAAATGTGCAACAAAACTCTACTTACTTTTTTACTGGCCCATACTTTCACCTTTTCAAAGATTCTCACAGGACAACCAACACTCAAAACGTAGGGCCTGATGCTCAAAGGTAAGCGTTCATTTTTGTGTAAGTTTACGATTGTTTGCTATTCAGAAAGGGATTTGCGAGTAGTATCTTTACGAGTGTGGAGCCTCCGCACATGAAAAGATTTATAGAAAATATTCAGCCATTGAGGTGCAAATAAAAACATGAAGGGAACTATGCAAACATGGACATTGTACTTAAAAAGTGAACTGCCACAAATGTAAGGGGAGATTGTGCCACATTAATACACACATAATTCAAATTATGGAAGGAGAATGGAGCACTACTTTCAGAAGTGATTCTCTCTCACACTTTATGACTCAGTACAACCTTTTCGGTCATTTTGCTCCAAATAGGAAAGAAATGCTGTTAATTTCCAGAATATGTCATAAAACATGACAAGATTATAAAGGTGGGTAAAGGTATGATGACATTGGGGAAGCAAATTAGGGGCCTGATACAGAGTAGCAGTGTAAAAGAAAAATATTCCTATTTCTGCAAGAAGAGGAAAATACAAAAAGAAATCTGAGATGGTGTTTGATCCAACTCAATGGTGGAGAAAATTCAGTCAGTGTATTTGCCTTCTGATTGAGTATTTTCACACAAATCAGAGGGTTTTCTAAATTAGGCCTAAAGAATCATTTGGGGGAGGGTGATATCAAATAAATCAAAAAACAACAGTTTATCTGTCACCACTTCAGAAAGCATAACTACCCAATTTAGAGAGCCTTCCATGGAGGCTGTTCCACCTGTGCCAATGATGGTGTCTCAGCAGACCTTTTTATAGTGGCAGGTGTCACCAAATCTCCATAAAATATAAGACCACTAATTGAGAAAACCTACACATAGTCAGATAAAATGTTTGTAATCTATATTTAGGACGCAATGGTTATTTCCGATGACATTTCTGATTATGATATTCTGAAATACAACCCAATGGAAGGGGAGTCAAACTTTCACCAAAAGGCATATTATTTTTTGTTCTTTATATTCTGGGATATATATCCACCCTTAATTATTTATATTTTTATTTATTTATTTGAGAGTTTTGTATAGTACGCCTGCTCCACCTTGAGTATTTGAGCACTTTAAATTAAAAAAATTTTAAATGTACTTTTCAGCAAAAAAGGACTACACGTTGAACCAGTGTGCAGTAAAATGTTGGGAGAGAATGGATTACATCAGGGGGCCGATTCCGATCCTGTAAAAAGGCTGTACGAATCGTTGTACGGAGCGTTTACCCCATACTCCTTGTACCCGGTAAACTTTCCATACAACCAGGAAACAAACCTCATACTCAAAGCCAAACCTATAATATGGAGGCCATACATTACCACCAGGGTCTGGTCACTTGGGGGGGCGTGGCCAGCAACCCCTGCGTACCACAACAACGGAAGTGGACGTGTACGGTGCGTACCACACATACCCCTACGGCACAGTAGAACTGTGATACGGACCGTACACACGCAATGAATGCATGGGTACGGTGCGTGTCACACGTACCCCTACGGCACCATTAGAACAGTGATACGGACCGTACACACGTACCCCTATGGCACATTAGAACTGTGATACGGACCGTACACATGCAATGAATGCGTAGGTACAGTGCATACCACAGGTACCCCTCAGGCACAGTAGAACTGTGATACGGACCGTACACACACAATGAATGCGTGGGTACGGTGCGTACCACACATACCCCTACGGCACAGTAGAACTGTGATACGGACTGTACACACGCAATGAATGTGTGTGTACGGTGCATACCACACATACCCCTACGGCACAGTAGAACTGTGATACGGACAGTACACACGCAATGAATGCGTGGGTACAGTGCGTTTCACACGTACCCCTATGGCACAAGTACAATGGTGAAACGAAGCGTACATACGTGATGATAGCGGGTGTGCGGTGCGTTTCACACGTACCCCTACAGCACAAGTACATTTGGGATACGCCAGGAATGTGGGCTTAGAGGACTGGCCCAGCATGTTACCTTCATATTGGTGTGTGTGTAGGTCCAGGCCAGCGGTGTACTGCTCCAAGGGGGTGCGTGGGTGGGTGCATATGACTACCAGCAGTGTCCAGACATATGAGGAGTGGGTGCAGAGGACTCCCAGCAGTGGACAGAGATATGAGGGGTGGGTGCATATGACTCCCAGCAGTGGTCAGAGATATGAGGGGTGGGTGCATGTGACTCCCAGCAGTGTCCAGACATATGAGGGGTGGCTGCATATGACTACCAGCAGTAGCCTGCAATATGAGGGGTGGGTGCATATGACTCCCAGCAGTGGTCAGAGATATGAGGGGTGGGTGCATATGACTCACAGCAGTGTCCAGACATATGAGGGGTGGGTGCATATGACTCACAGCAGTGTCCAGACATATGAGGGGTGGGTGCATATGACTCCCAGCAGTGGTCAGAGATATGAGGGGTGGGTGCATATGACTCCCAGCAGTGGACAGAGATATGAGGGGTGGGTGCATATGACTATCAGCAGTGGCCTGCAATATTAGGGGTGGGAGCATATGACTCCCAGCAGTGTCCAGACATATGAGGGGTGGCTGCATATGACTCACAGCAGTGGACAGAGATATGAGGGGTGGGTGCATATGACTCCCAGCAGTGGCCAGAGATATGAGGGGTGGGTGCATATGACTCCCAGCACTGTCCAGACATATGAGGGGTGGGTGCATATGACTTCCAGCAGTGTCCAGAAATATGAGGGGTGGGTGCATATGACTCCCAGCAGTGGCCTGCAATATGAGGGACAGGTGCATATGACTACCAGCAGTGTCCAGACATATGAGGGGTGGGTCCATATGACTCCCAGCAGTGGTCAGAGATATGAGGGGTGGGTGCATATGACTCCCAGCAGTGGACATAGATATGAGGTGTGGGTGCATATGACTACCAGCAGTGGCCTGCAATATGAGGGGTGGGTGTATATGACTCCCAGTAGCGTCCAGACATATAAGGGGTGGCTGCATAGGACTCCCAGCAGTGGACAGAGATATGAGGGGTGGGTGCATATGACTCCCAGCAGTGGTCAGAGATATGAGGGGTGGGTGCATATGACTCCCAGCAGTGTCCAGACATATGAGGGGTGGGTGCATATGACTCTCAGCAGTGTCCAGAAATATGAGGGGTGGGTGCATATGACTACCAGCAGTGTCCAGACATATGAGGGGTGGGTGCAGAGGACTCCCAGCAGTGGACAGAGATATGGGGATGTGTACATCATCATCAGATGACCACACCTACATGGTGGTATGACGCATCCCTAACTTTGGACTATGATTTTAGTGCTATTACAACATATCACTGACAGCAGTGTCCCACTCCCAGGATGATGGATGTCTTTCACACACTGCATGACACACCACATGTGGGTGTGAGGACATATAACAAATGCATACCCACCCATGGCGGATGCAGCACAATACACACCCTGATTTCATGTCAACAGACTGTATAGTCATGTAACTGCATACAAAACTAAGATAGACAAAGGAAACACACACTGTCACGCACATCCCAGGACTGATAGGAATGTTCATGTGCTGGTCCAGCCACCAAGATGTTGTCTATCATGGAAGGAATAGGGTTCAATTCCACCAGATACAATGCCCACAATTGTCAGTCAGGTGCCCAAATACCCTGCATACCAAGTGCCAATTGTGTGGTAGGCCGTGATTACACACATGCATAGTGCTGAAAAGGGCCAATTTGTCCCTGAAGGCATTCCTACATACCCAAAACACAGGTACAGTGACTAGCAAGGATGGCACAGACGATTCAGCAGGAGACATCGGTGAGCAGGCATGGCCATTGTTGAAGGGATCCTTCACCAACAAAGGAAATGTGGACACAGGTCAGCACAACAATTGTGCAACTGTTTGCAGGGAAGATGTCAGGTGCCACAGAGGAAGGAACACTCCTTGGGACAATGTCTCCAAACTAAATGAACACACACTACCAATGATTCTTTGCAGAGACATTGTGATGGCACACAGATACCATGATCCACCTCATGACCATCATACAAAAACATTTCTCAGAACCCTAACACATTACCAGAACACAATCTCCAGGAGCCTCATCACCAACATCAAGTACCAGAAATACAATAGTGTTGAAAGTAAAAGAAAAGGCTTTATTCAGCACCAAATTATTTTTTTTTTTAAAGAGACTATGTACAAAGGCCAATGGCCAGTCCATTTCTCAAGTCCAAGGGTGGACGTAGGGGACCGCGTCCACCCCTACCTTGCCTGCACAAAGCAACCTCAAGGTTTGTCGACCGGGGGGGGCATCATCTGTGGCAGGACCAGGCACCGCCGGGACATGAGGGGGATGGGTAGGTGTGGTGGGTGCAGGGGTGGACATCTCCACCACAGGGGGTGGGGCAGCGCCAAAGGTGGAGGTGAGCTTGGTGCTGCACACTGCTGCTAGGGCCTCCATCCGAACCCCTGCACCTGAAGATACCCCAGGGCCAACAGAGGGTGTGGTGGGCGAGGGATGGGGTGCAGCGCTCTTGGGGGAAGGGGTGGACATGGTGGGGGACTCAACTCCCATGCCCGGGGACTTCCCCGCCCACTTGTAGGGTCATGGCTCAGTGGGGGCGAGGCCCAGCTCAACCATATAGGTCTCCTTGGGTGAGAGTTTGGCAGGGGAGCTAAGGGGAGTGGTTTTGGAGGAACAGGGTTGTGAGGACTGTGGACTGCGACTGTGGCTGCGTGTATGTGGTCTACCCCCAGACCCTGTGGTTGTGCCTACATACCCCTGAGTGTGCGTGCCAGGAGGTGTGCGCTGTGCCTTACTTGGGGGTGTGCTGGATGTGTCTGGTGGGGTGTGTGCCCGTGACTGTCTGGGTGTGCGTTGGGCAGGCATGGGAGAGGGCAGTGTGGATGGGTCCGGGGTAGGGGGGACAGAGCGCTGCAGGAGAGAAGTTGCTGCCGTCAGGGATGAGTCCATGGACCGCAGAAACCTGCATTGGTAAGACATCGTTGCTGACATGCCCTCCATGAACGACACCATCTGTGTGAGCAGTTTAGTGTGTCCATGGAGGAGATTCAGTACCGATGCCTGCCCAACATGCAACTGCCGCAGTATGTCCACAGACTCTTCACTGAGGGCAGCAGGGGTGACAGGGGCAGGGGGTGCAGTGCCTGGGCCGAAGGAGACATGGTGGGCCTCTACACGGACAGAAGGGACGGGAGCAACTGGGAGGGCGGAGATGGTAATGGAGGAGGCGGGGACAGATGTGGGGATGCTGCCAGTTGGTATTGCAGCCTCCGCCTCCTCAGGGAGGTCAGCCTCGGACCCGTCGGCGTCGTAGCTGCTCTCGCCTCCAGACAGGTCCTCCGACTGACTCCCCTCGCCCTCCGTGCTACTGGCTCCTTCCCCTCGCCCTCCGTGCTACTGGCTCCTTCTGACTCCCCAGCACTGGTGGCACTGTCGCTGGGTTCCTCCTCCAGGTCCATGCAGGTGTCTCCCTCGGTTGCGGATGATGATGCTGTGGGCAAGGAGAAGAAACCGAAATGCATCAGTTACCTGTATACATCTGAAACATGAGCACAAGAACAATTGGTCACAGTGCATATCAGGCAATGCATCATGAGTAACAGCTAGATAACTCCGCACATATGTAAGCCCTGTACTGCCCAGTTGGTAGACCCACTATGCCACTTGGACACCAGGAAAAAAAGAACACAAAAGGCCACAACTTGAATGAGAAATACACTGAGAAGCTAATGTCTGTGAACCGGTGAGCACAGCAATACAATGAAGTCATGCCACCTCTTGTTTACCCTGAAAGACACAGTAGTGGTGCACCCAACGTAAACTGACACACCTCAATACTCAAGGTGCCAACACACTCAGAGACCTGTAAGTACTTTGGAACACAAAACGAAAAAATGTTGCTACCTTGGGACTCACAATACTTTACACAATCTACATGTTTTGAATGTGCCAATTCGCCATTTTGTGAAAAGAACACTCATGTGTCTGCATGAAATATGTTGCACAAGGCAGTGCACACAAAAGTACATTTACACTGTCATTGAAGAAGCTGGCACCTTTTCTAAGAAGCCACTGTTAGAAATTAATGGTGTTGCAGAAAGTACATATACATGGGCCCACGGAGGTCTTGATGTCTTGAGACTCGTCAGTTTGTATCACCAACAACAAAGGAGTCTCACAAAATCAAGAGCACTGTGGGAACATGTATATGGAGAATCTGCAAAACCCTTTTATTCTAACAGTGGCTTCTTAGAAAATGTGCCAGTGTGTTCCATGAAAGTGGAAATGTCGTTTGGTGTGCACTTCCTTGGGAGACTTTTTTCATGCAGGCACATCAGTGTTCTTAACACAAATCATCAAATTTCCACATTTAAAACATGAAGAACTGTTGACAAGTCCTGTGAGTGCCAAGGTACAATTTTTGAAGAGTAACAACTTGAATTATGTCAGTTGTCACATGGCCATCCGTCACCTGATTACACAGTTGGCTCCACGTATGACCTACTGCCTGTCATCTTGAGTGGCACACATGTCCACACCCAGGACAATGCATAAGCTAATGGGCCTGCAATTGGGTTGAAAAAAAGCCTAGCTGTACTGTAGGGACACCCTCATGGCAAGCCAGAATGTACACACACAGGTGCTAAAAATGTATGAGCAGGAATCATGTTTTAAAAAAACTGACACAGGCTGCAAAGCACGAACATTAAGCACTGGCCAGCATCACAGGGGCACTGCACGGTGATTATTAGTACAGCCAAGTCTCACACACAAGTCAGACCTGGCAATGAAAAATCAGGGTTGTACATGTATGCCTCTCCCGCACACCCGACCCCATACCTGAGTCAATGTGATCGATACAGATCAAGAAGTGACACCACTTATTCAGGGTTACAATAACTGTGCTTGAAAAATAGCTTCCTTTACACAACATCACCTTGTGGTGCTGGCAACACATATTTTTGACAAACAACCATCAACAGATTGTTGTGAATAGCCACACAGGCACTGCCCAGTGTGAGTATGCACAAGCAAAATGGTGTAGCCCTGTCCAGTGGACACATGTAGCAGACATTTGCAAAATACTAACTAGGCCAGGGAACAATGCCACAGAGGCAGACCTATGCTGAACCCACAGAGAATGTGCACAGTGTTGGATGACACACATGATTAGGAGGCCAGGGTGTCTCAGGGGACTGTAGTGGGCACGCTCCTCCGTGGTCCTGGAATGAGCTGACTGTACCATGTTCAACCGTCTTGGCAATATGCATATCTCCCACTCATGCACATCATGTGTGAGGCCACAACATTGGTCATGCATGCTGCAAGGGTGTTCAGTTGAAAGCTCACACTCCTATGTTGAGAATCATCATCAGTGACAACAAATATGGACCCCCAACATAGTGAACAGGTCATGGCACAGGCAAGGTACCAACACAAGTCACAGACCACCCTCCCACATGATGCAGAAAGCAACGTGCACTTAGATTTACTGGCACCCTAGATGACCATGTGCAAATGTGATTACACACAGACCAGGGGACACATGTCAAGGAGAGGAAGGGATGAAAAAGAGCACCAGGTAACATTGGGGAACCGAAAATGCACTGCACATATTAACTCTGGGAGTGTATCCAGGCTACAGAGCACTTCCAAAAGCTGGCAACACATAACACTACAAACAGCCATGTACCTACCCCCTCCTTGCTGCAGTCTCTCCTGTAACTGCCTATCGAGCTCAGGGAATACCACCGCCAGGACACGTTTCATGTGGGGGGTCAGGCATCGGCGGCCGCCGTGGGGGCGAGGACTGTCGAGCCCCAGCTGGACCCGGGCGATCCGCCGGGTCCAGCACTGGATGTCCTGCCACCTCTTGCAGACCTGTGGCAGCTGCCGACTACGCTCCCCCTCAGATCTCATGGCCCTGACTATGTTTTTCCAGATCACCCCCTTCTCGTAGGCAGTTACCTGTCAGGATGACAAAGTGACACAACATCAATACACCTGCTCCATGTCCCAGAGACACACATTTGAACATCATTGAAATGTTGAACAGGGCAAAGGATGCAGACAGGAATTACATCATACACAGTAAGAAATTGGCCTGTGTACAAGCCCCAATGCACTACATGGCATTGAAAGTCAACAGGTTGGCATGAGGGGTGCGACACACTCACTTGATCATGCCACACACTGTGCAGCACATGCAACAGCAGGCTGAAGGCCAGCACGTGCCAAGCAGTGTGACGCACCATCAGCATACTAGACAGACACACCCAAGCACAGATCACTCTCCTGTCATTGACAACAGCGGATACAACCCTCACTCTGCACATGTGCCACTTGCCAGTGGGGTGTCACTGGTGTCATGCTAGCTCTGCAAGTCAGACACACAGCATGGCTTACTTGTCACATCAGATGGGTTGATCTGTTGCCTCCTCCATGCAGCTGTGGTGCAACAACACTTCACATAGACACTCACCCACATGACAAGGAACATTCACACACATCACTGTCCATGAGGTCGCACACATCATTTGGACACTCTCACCACAGGGCCATTCAACTCATACACATCTGTGGGTACAGTCACCTGTCACACCGGGGGGACCACTGAATCACCTCAGGATAATAGGAAAAAAGCCACAAAGGATTTGCCAGGCTGAATGTGTCATGCACTATGCAGTGACAGTCACAGTAAGCACAATGCAAGTGAGGAGTGTACACTGGAACTACATCATGCTGTGCATGAGAGACATCAGCATGCCCTCCCCTGGACCCACTCTAAACAACATTGCTTGTCTGTCCCACCTGGACACAATATTGACAGTCACACAACAGGTGCATAGGCAAAGTTAGTGGACTCAGCACTCACCTGCTCCCCTGGTCTCCCATACAGCTTGTGGTACTGTGGGAGGAGGACGTCCAGCAAGGCTTCCTTCTCCTCCTGGGTGAATGGCTGGGCCCTCTCCACAGTTTGTGACATGGTCCAGAGGAAGCAGAGACAGCAGCAGGGTGGTCGACTGGAAAGTTGTGCAGGCAAGTGCCCTCTCATGGGTTCTGGCTGCCTTATATCTGTCTTGCTGAGGGGCATTCATTTAGAGGAGTACATAGTGATTGGTCAGACTCTTTCGCATCCTACATTTACTCCAATCCCTTTAAACATACACCAATGACTTTAAACATAGACCAATGACAGCATTCGCATCGTTCAAATTTTGAGCATCATGTCAAGTCAACAAACACTTTGCAACATTGTATTTTGTGGCCAACTGACTGTTCCAGGACACATGATCGACACTTTTCAACTGAAAACTCTGTCTCCATGACAACCAGCATGCATTTAGGGTCTAATACTTGTCCCTTATGTGTCCCCTATGTAATTTTGAAATCCACACACAGGTACTGTGCGTTTCACACGTACCCCTACGGCACAAGTACAATGGTGACACAAAGCGTACACACGTGATGATAGTGGGTGTACGATGCGTTTCACACGTACCCCTACGGCACAAGTACAATGGTGAAATGAAGCGTACACACGCGATGATAGCGGATGTACGGTGCGTTTCACACATACGGGTATGCACTAGTAGTACAGTGCGTTTGACACCTACGGGTACGCACTAGTTCACACGTACGCGTATGCACTAGTAGTACAGTGCGTTTGACACCTACGGGTACGCAGTAGTTCACACGTACGGTATGCACTAGTAGTACAGTGCGTTTGACACCTACGGGTACGCAGTAGTTCACACGTACAGGTACGCACTAGTAGTAAAGTGCGTTTGACACGTACGGGTACGCACTAGTTCACATGTACAGCTACGCACTAGTAGTACAGTGCGTTTGCCACCTACGGGTACACAGTAGTTCACACGTATGGGTACGCACTAGTAGTAAAGTGTGTTTGACACGTACGGGTACACAGTAGTTCACACGTACGGGTACGTACTAGTTGTAAAGTGCATTTGACACGTACAGGTACGCACTAGTTCACACGTACAGGTACGCACTAGTAGTAAAGTGCGTTTGACACGTACGGGTATGCAGTAGTTCACACTTACGGGTATGCACTAGTAGTACAGTGCGTTTGACACCTACGGGTACGCAGTAGTTCAGACGTACGGGTACGCACTAGTAGTAAAGTGCGTTTGACACGTACGGGTATGCATTTCACACGCTTACAATAGTAATACAGGCGCACACATGCCAGGAATGGAGGGTTACGAGTTGCACAAGGATGTCCATCAAGTACTTGTCATTGCATACTGCCATGTGCAGGCCTTAGGTGTGGCAGCCAGTGATATTGCACAGGCCATCTCATCTAGTTGCACAATTGATGTGTGATGACCTGTGGACACATGTCATGTGTGATGGGGCACTATGTGGCACACATTACCTTGACACTTGCCACATGTGTGTCTGTAGTCCAACTGTGTCATGCACAGCAGCAGTGGGATGGCACAGTCATCAACACCCACACCTGTCTCCTGATGCCAGGGACAGGGACACTCTATCAACTGACATGTCACGATCAGCGTGCCCCTTTGTGACTATGTCAGGTGTGTGTCATGTGTTCCCATGAGCTGGATGTAAGTGTTCCGTCAACTGCATCTGCTGTTGGTGCATCCAACATGGGTCTGTGTGGAGATAGGCATGGAACACATCTATGCACACCATGCCACATGTGGATTCCCACCGCTGTAGGGTCTGTGTGCATCGGACATCATATTTTCCCAGTCATACATGTCAGCGTTGTCTCAATGACTGTGTCTTTCTCTTGTCACGTGTACCCCTTCGTCGCAATGTGTTTGATATGTACATTTGACATTCCATGTGACCTGTCTGTGTGCCTTGCAGTCAGCTGTGTGGATGAGATGACATCCTTCGAATGCAGCTATGTGGTTGTGTGTCACTCCGGTGATATCTGTGGCTCTTCACTCAGACTGGCCACCAACTCATTTCAGGGCATGTCATGTAGACTAGACAATCAACAGGTGTATCTGGCTTTTTGTAGGAGTGCCAGAAAGGTGGCATATGTGTCCTGTATGTATTGCACACACCCGACTCCATAGTTACCTGATGTGTATTAGCAGTGTAGCATATGCCATGTTCATTGACATTGATATTGGCAGACTCTCAATCTTCATTCTTACAAACAATGTCTTGCAGGGCACAGCCTGTCCCAAGAACAATGCCAGACTTGGGTGCCATGAGGGAACGTGCCTGCATCCGACGTTACAGATTCACTCAACAGTTGATTGAGGACTTGACCGACAGGCTGGCACCACACCTCCAACCGCGACACAGGTATCCTACTGCGCTGACCCCAAAGATGAAGGTGATGGCAGCCCTACAGTTTTTTGCCACAGGTACGTTTCAATTCACCATAGCTGATGTTGGTGGCATGTCACAGACAATGTTCAGCCGTGTCCTGCGTGATGTTTTAGCAGCCATGTTGGAGCACCTTGATGAATTCATCACATTTCCTACTCCTGAGGAGTTGACAGATGTCAAGGGTGATTTCTATGCCCTGGGAGGGATGCCCCATGTAATAGGGTCCATTGATGGTACACATGTGGCTTTGGTACCACCACAGGCACAGGAACAAGCCTATCGCAATAGAATACATTACCACTCGATAAATGCCCTTGTGGTGTGTCTTGCTAACATGATGATTTGCCATGTCTGTGCACGTTTTCCAGGATCAGCACACGATGCCTACATCATGAGGCGTAGCAGGGTGCCACAAATGATGCTGCGGCTGCACAACGAACGAGCATGTCTTGTTGGTGGGTATACTCTGTTTGTCCTGTGTGTTGCGGTATCTTTGGCTCTTACCTCATCTCCTGACCATCTTTTTTACAAGATGTTTCCATGTAGGGGACTCTGGCTATCCCAATTTGCCATGGCTGCTGACACCTCTCCGCAACCCAAGAACAGCTGCAGATCACCGGTACAACAATGCACACGGGCAGACCAGGCGAGTGATTGAGAGGACGTTTGGACTCCTGAAGAGCCGATTCCGGTGCCTGGACAAGACAGGCGGGTCCCTCCCTTATGATCCGGAAAAGGTCTGCCGAATCTTCCTCGTGTGCTGCATGCTGCACAACATGGCAGTTGAGAATGTAGTGCCACTCATCCAGGATCTGGGATGAGCAGGAACATCCACCCGTGGAGGATCAAGGGCTTGCTCACGAGGCTAGTGATGAGGAGGAGGATGATATCCGGAGTCAGCTCATACGCAACTTCTTCTCATAGTGGTGATTCACTGGGTATGAGTGTGCAATCTTGTAGCATTGAGTGGCATGTGTTGCAATGTGTGTGTCCAGCTGACTGAATGCAAAGTGACTTTGATGTGTGTTCTGATGTGTCACTCGAGTGATGATGTCATGCCACACAGTTTTGTGGAGAGACTTTATTTGAAATTTACATGTGTCCAACATTGTTCATGTTTAGTAAATGTCCATGTGTGCGGCAAGAATTGTTTTAGGTGACTTCTTGTGTGTCTGTCATTCCCAGGTTTTTGCGCATGTTGTCTGCTCGTGTCATCGTTGTCCTCCTGCCATTCCTCATGAGGATTGCAACGTGTGCTGAATCAGCGTTCCATGCACGGACATGTGGAAATGTCAGTTTGGGTGAGGATTGCAGCAATGCTTTTTGGTGGTGGTACGGGTTGGGAATGTGTGGGCCTGCTTCTGTGCATGTTGTGGTACCATGCATACATGTCTTCTCACCATGGAGCATATAACATGTAGCATCACTCCCATGACATGATAGTCACCCTTCTTGACTGTCATCTGTAGTGGAGTGTGGCGTCTGATGAAGGCATCAAAGTGTGTTAACCTTGCCTCTGAAATATTGCAGATGCTACGGGTGGACATAGTGTGGGACATCACAACAACAGGCTCTATGGGGAATTGCAGCCTCTCCGTGTGCAGCAGGATGTGTTTGGCTCATCCCCTTGACTTGTGTTCCAGTTCATTGGGATTGACATCATCCGTGTCGTGAAGGGGAGGTCCAGCGTATGTCCCACATGTTCTGTCAACTGACCTGTGAGTCTGTTCACATGGATGCATTTCCCTCTGTGTGTGTATGTGGAATAAAGGTGTTTAGCACAATCCAAAGTGCCTCATCTCTGTCTCTGCAGCTCTCTTGCCAGTTTGCATGCGTCATCTATGGCATACTTGTCAAATATTGAGCATATGTGTATGTGTACTTCGGCAACATGCATGCAGTTCTTCATGGCTAATAATATCTATTGTGCATGAAGTCCCTGGTTGTGTATGTATTTGTGAATGTTGCTCCCCACAACGGGACGTGAACACATGCTGATGGTGTGTCTCCTGTGCGCAGCTCCGCATTTTGCTACCTGACCCTGTGACCGTCATTTTTGGTGATTGGTCATACATTTTCTCGTAGTGACCCATGAGTTACCTGACACTCCTTCCTTTACACACACCTGTTGCACTGTACCTTTCTGACCTCCTTGTCTTTGTGTGCTACTTTTTGCCTAGTTTCTCACCCCTTCCGCCTGCTGCTGCATCACCTGCGGCACCGCCCCACCGAGTGCCCTGATTCTGCAACCCACACACCTCCAAAATGCTCTTCCCTTCCCCCTCCACCCATTCTGAATGCAGCCAGCAGCTTGTCTGTGCCACTGTTGCTCCAACGCCGTGCCAAAGGCAGGACCGTCTGCGCCTGCAACATGCACAGTGCATGACCCTCTGGTCTTTGCAGGACCCACGTCACACAACAGGCTCATGCTGCAGCCAACCTCCAAGAAATGTCCTCCAGACAATCATCCGCCTTCTATCAGGCAACCCCTAAGTGCACACACGACACCTTCGCATGCTGAGTATGCAATTCCAACTGCCTACACAGCGCTGCCCAGCCTACCAGACCCTGTCAGAACAACCAGGTCATGTGCCTCCTACTCCACTCCCTCTCCGTCCACCAGCACACCATTGGACTCTGTTACCTCCTCAACACAACAGCCCCACACATCACCTTCATGACAGTAACCTGGACATAAGCATCCTCAGCACAGGACTTCTTCATTGCCATCTCAGACGGATACAAGATCACCCGCAGGGACGGCACCAACAATCCCGGAGGATGAATTGCAATTTATTCACAAGTACACCCTCGGAGTCACAAATCCGGGTTTGCAGCAACTCCCTGGCAACCCTCAGAGTAACACTCATCTACAGATATGCAGGCCTACATCCACAATTGCGCTAAGCCATCAACACGTACATCTGCACACACACCCTCACCTCCACAGGCTACATGTGGCTGGGGGCCAGTAACTTCTGGCTGGAGGAGAACCACACCACCATCCATCATTGGTCCATCAACATTTTAATCGACGTCTCCGACAAGCAACACACTGCCCCACACCCTGCTAACGATCCCCCAAAGATGCTTGATGTAAGTCACCACAGACAAGCTGTGTGGGACACTCAAAACAACACCAACACAACACCCTGATACCTCACGAGCTGGATCAGCAACTGATCCAACAATCTTGCCACATTAATGGACTTTCCTGTGAAGCACAACAATAGTTAAGGCACCTAGGACAAGGCAGACCTACTGGACTCCTACACGCCTAGCCGGACTCTTGTGCACACCTTGCAACACAAACAGCCATCATTTACCTTACAGGCCTGGAAAAGACCACACACAGCCATCCCCATATCATCAGCAAGGACAAGTGGAGATCCTTTAGATAGTGCTGAGACACCAAAACACACAACATCAAGGAGCTCATCAGCATTGTGAGTGAACTGACAGCAGATCTCCATCCAAGACACCCCACCCTTGCAAGGCAGATCACATCCCTTGCAACTTTGTACCACTGCTAGCTCATGGCCATGCACAACAGCCTTGGCACACAGAGGCAGACAGCACTATTATCCGTAGGACAACCCCCCCCTCAGGTTCTGGACTCCCGTCAGCAGCAAGTACACCACCTGGCTCATGTGCACCATCCACTCTGGCTCTCCATCAGGCCCCTTCCCACACAACATCTCAACCACATCATTCCCCATCCTTGAAGCCCACGTCCAGCGCGTCTCCTTTGAGTTAGCCACATTCCATGGGTGCTGGAGGCACGCAGAGACACAGGCCCTTCTTAAACAATGGACGGCAGTACCGCAGGATCTCCTGGTACATCACCCTGCTTCCCTACCCAGCAAATGTCCTGCGGAAGACACTCAACAAGCAATTGACAAAGCTAACGCTGCGAGGGTCGAGGCCGACTCACCACCACCACCTGGGAGGACATTTGCTGCTGGGGCCCCGACGCTGTGTGTTCCCTCCGCCACCGTAGCTTTTCGAACTGCACGGCCGCTGTGGGGGGGAACTACAGCTCCCAGACAGCTTAGCGACACCTGCCAGCACCGCCCACTTCCTCCTCACTGCGCGCCCGGAGGCGCTTATACAGCGGCTGCTCCCACTGAGGAGCGGGGGACAAAGCTAACGCTGCGAGGGTCGAGGCCGACTCACCACCACCACCTGGGAGGACATTTGCTGCTGGGGCCCCGATGCTGTGTGTTCCCTCCGCCGCCGTAGCTTTTCGAACTGCACGGCTGCTGTGGGGGGGAACTACAGCTCCCAGACAGCTTAGCAACACCTGCCAGCACCGCCCACTTCCTGCTCACTGCGCGCCCGGAGGCGCTTATACAGCGGCTGCTCCCACTGAGGAGTGGGGGACAAAGCTAACGCTGCGAGGGTCGAGGCCGACTCTCCACCACCACCTGGGAGGACATTTGCTGCTGGGGCCCCGACGTGTGTGTTCCCTCCACTGCCGTAGCTTTTCGAACTGCACGGCCGCTGTGGAGGGGAACTACAGCTCCCAGACAGCTTAGCGACACCTGCCAGCACCGCCCACTTCCTGCTCACTGCGCGCCCGGAGGCGCTTATACAGCGGCTGCTCCCTCCGCGTCGCGGACGCACGCGGGCGACACCGGGCGAACCCTGGGCAAAGGGCAGGACGTCTGTGGCCGTCCGGGGACGCCAGGGGACGGGACGGGCCACCCCCCTAAAAATCAACTATGGGTAAGCGTAAACACCTTTGCAATGGGGGCCAAGGGAACAAGAAGGCAAAGATACCACGAAAGGCAGATACTATATTATCATATCTGACATCTGCTGTGGGAGTGATTACAAAGGAAATCGCAAACGCAGAAATAGAACTTGGAATAACTCTGACAGAAACCGAGGAGGCTGGCCACGACCAGGAGGGGGTCACTCAAGAGTCTGTAGTCGCTCAATTCGTTACACAATCTGAACCCCAGCCGGATCCAAGCAATGTATTGCCGGTTATAGCAGGCTCAACCGAAGGCAGTCAGCCTTCCCCATCATCTCATGAGAACACACAGACCCCACCACCCGAACTGGGCAAGGGGAATAAGCAAACGAAGAAGTGCAATAAAAAGACTAAGCACATTGATAAAACACCGGAGGCTATGGAGGATGAACTGGTTAATAGACTTAGTAACAAAATTGAAGGGCTTATTAACCTGCATCTCGAGCCGGCACTGACTAGAATTGCTAAGGACATTGTTGATGTTTTAAGCACGTGTGTAGCGGGCCTGTTAAAGAGATGCAATGCTCTAGACACCTTTGTCCAAGAATACCGTGAGCTCTTAAACAGAACATCATTCCCACCGACCCTAGACTCAGGGAATCAATTACAAGGTGTGAATAAAAATAATGCCACTCTAAGAGAACAACATCAGATAGCACATGTACCTGTAGTAAACAGTGTGGTAGTTGGGCCGGTTCCTGAGGGGGTTACTAGGTCTCACCTCTCTAGTGGTAGTATAGCAGAAAATTTGCGGAGTTCCACCCTGGCAGGCTCACAACATTCTACTAAAGACCCAGCTGAGCTGCCATGCCACTTTAATGTACACCTTCCGCCCCAAGCTGCTCCCTTAGTGGCTGTGTTAACAGGGGTCCCCCCGCTGAAAAATAATGGGAGTGAAAGTACCCAAGACTTAATGGAGAGAACCAAAACCTAGTGCAAAAACTACTGTAGCGGGGGCATGGACATAGTCACCAACATAAATATGGTCAGAAGAGTAGGATGGGTTGGCTCCAGAAGAAAAACGCATGAGGGGGATTGTGTGGTGATTAATTTTAAATCTTGTCACATGGCAGAACGTCTCTTTCGGGACGGTTCTGATTTGTTAAACTCTGGCATTAGGCCCCTTCCCCATGGCTACTTTTATCCACCCCCTCAAAATAGGATATTTTACCCCTCTGTCCTAGTGGTATGACCACCGGACAGAGCACCAGTATCCCTAACACATGCACATAGAGGCTCTCAGCCCACGATAGAGGGTGGGAACCCACTCAGGGATGTAAGCACAAACATGGAGATCTCTAATGTCCTGGGGTGTACACCTGCCAATCGCTTCTCTGCACTCTCAGGAATGGACGGGAACAATTGACTAAGTAACCCTCAGGATCAGGCACCTGTAGAAGGGACCCCAGCCTCATCCTGTAGAATTACGAGCTGGAATGTAGCCGGTATAAGGGCCAAAATGGGTGATGTAATATGGAAGGGGTTTTTAAAAACATTTGACATAATATCCCTTCAAGAGACATGGGATGCTCTAAACTGCTTTTCTCTGGATGGTTATTGTCATTTCTATATTCCAGCTAGACAAAGCGCTGCAGGGAGAGCGAAGGGAGGGCTGATTAGTTTGTTCTCCTTAGAGATAAAGGGCTCTCTCATGCAGCTCAAAGCAGGATGCTATAACTGTCTAGTAGTGGAACTTTCAGTGTCCGACACAAGTAAAGTATTATTTATTAATTTTTACAACTCTATGGAATCAGACAACAATCTAGATTTGCTAGAACAGTTTCTTTTAATTTATAGTCTGAGGTCAAATTCTTTTGAGATTCTTCTGATGGGGGACCTAAATATTCATCCCTGTGACAATCTGTGTGGGGGTAAGGCCTATGAGGGCCCACCGTTCTCTGCACCATCTCATTTTGAACACACGAAACAGGGAGAGGAACTGGAACTTTTTTTGGCAAACTGGAACCTCTATGAGTCGGGTTGTGGGGAGGCTGAAAATAGGATCCCGACATTTAAGGGGAAAGACAAAGGTACAATCATTGATTATGTATTTTTGACTTCATTTATGCTATCTCAAGTTTTAAGATATTTAACAGAGGTTTCTATTTTTAGCGACCACAACCCGGTGATACTCGAACTGATTCCGGGGGACCCATTATCCTTTAGGCCCACATCACAAAAGGTGGTGAGAGAGGTCTCCCTAACGGATCAGGGGAGAAAACTGAAATGGGCAAAAGTGGTCCCAGAGACCTTTTTATCGGAGATCTTATCCACAGTAGAGGTAGAGATTAATACCTGTTTAGGTGCTGAGGCTCAAGGCCCTGACATTATTAATGCTTTTAATAGTATCTGTGTCCAAGTAAACCAAAGTCTACTTATTAAAGGGAAACAGAAACCCCAAATCGGTTAAAGATGGTTTAACAAAAGATGTTCACAGTCCCATGCTGCCCTTCTGAAGGCCTTGAAGGTCATTCCCAGGGATAGGGGCTTATAGCCACTTGTAGACTAGCCTACAAACAAGCACTAACTGAAAGAAAACGGGAGCTGCGGGATGAAGCTTGGATAAAACTCTTGTCAACTGAAGTACTGAAAGACAGTGGGAAATTCTGGGCATCTGTAAATCAGCCACTGTTTACAAACGATGATAATTTCCCTTTGGATTGTAACATCGTGGATGAGGTCTGGATAGCCCACTTTGAAAAGATATACAGCCTCCCTGCAAAGGGCCAATGTGCTTTACCCAATTTGCCCGAAAAAGTCCTGTCCCCTTTGACTTTTGAGGTCTCTGAAGTTGAAAGGGCCATAGGGGAAATGTCAAAAAACAAGGCTCCCGGACCCGATGGGGTCCACGCGGATCTGTTCAGAGCTGCCCCAAATATCTGGTCAAAAATCTTAACTAACGTTTTCAACACGATCGGGCCAAATAGTCTTCCAGCATCATGGGCCACATCAATCATTATCCTGGTGTTCAAAAAAGGTCCTAGGCAGGATCCTTCTTGTTATAGACCTATTTCTTTAATTGATTCTTCACTAAAAATACTAGGTAGAGTGGTCCTGCATAGACTGAATGAGTGGTTGGATGAGAGAGGGGTATTGTCTAACGCCCAATATGGTTTTAGATCAAAACTGAGTACAATTGACCAGTGTCTAAACCTGCATCTTTTAATTAGTAAGTATACGGTGGCCAAGGAGGGGTCATTATACATGGGGTTTATGGACCTCTCCTCTGCTTTCGACCTCGTAAATAGGTCAAAGCTCTGGAATATACTTTTAGATATGGGAATTGATGCACCTCTCGTACACTTTTTAGCAGACTTGCACTCGGACCTTTCAGCTAAAATCAGAGTCAATACTGAGGGGCGATGCACTAGACACTTTAGGTCAGAAAGGGGGGTCAGACAGGGGTGTATTCTGGCGCCCCTGCTGTTCACACTATATATAAATGCCCTTGAGTCACAACTGGGGGAGGTTTCTTTGGACACTCCACGTATAGGGAAACTGGTTATACCGGTCCTCCTCTACGCGGACGATGCTGTCCTCCTGGCACGTACTGGGGTAGGCCTACAAAGGCTGTTGGATGCCTTTGGAAATTTCATGGAGAACCTGGACTTAAAAATAAATGCAAAAAAATCCCAGGTTCTGATCGCAGGGAGGGAAAAGCGGAAAACCAAAGATAAAACCTTTCTCTGTAGTGGGGAAGTGGTCTGCAGGGTACCCACATTCCCTTATCTGGGGGTCGTCTTTGACGAAAAGGGAACTTGGCGCCCACAAAACAACAGTCGTGGCGTTTGCAAGGACCGTCTCAGGACTTATGGGGTTCACTAAAAAGTTGGGGGCTAGACCAGTAGAAGCTCTTCTAAAGGTATACAAAGCCAAATGCCTGGCCGTTGCAATGTATGGTTGTCAAATATGGGGTTACACCAATCATGACAAAATTCAGTTAATAGAGAACAAATTTCTGAGAGGAGTCCTCTCTGTTCCCCAGTCCACCCCCACCTTTTCCACTCATACCGAAGTAGGGGTTGGATTTGTTACTGGTCAAATCAAAATTGCACCTCTGATATATTGGCTAAAGATCTGGTTGAATGAAGAAATCTCCCTAAACCATACTATACTGAAAAATTGCTTAACATTGGATAATGCTAACAAAATTCCATGGCTGGCTTATATAAAATCTGGTTTCCAAAAAATAGGGCGCGTGGTCCTTTTCTCCTCACCAGAAACTATAACAAAAAAGGACATTGCACTGACAAGAAATGCCCTACTGGTCATGTTATCATTAGAGCGAGAGGAGACTGAACTGATGAAACCAGTAGCAAGAGCTTACTATGCCCCGGTTAGCTGCCCAGGCCCTGAGCCATATCTGACTATAGTGAACATCCCATATCATCGGAACCTTTTAATAAGATTTCGGCTTAACCTGATACATTTTTCTTTGGGTTTTTTCCGAACATGGTGTACTCCGGAACGTGCTGACCCCTGTAAATGTGACAACTTTTCAACACAGGATACCCTTCACTTCTTTATGTTTTGTGACCGTTATTATGATTGTAGAAGGAAGTTTTTGTTCCCAATGTTGAGTATCTACAGCAACTTAACTCACCACGAATAATGTTTCATGTTGCTAGTTTCCTGGTTGCTGCTATCCGTATCAGGAAAAAGACAAATACCTCACTGCCGGCCCTAAGTGGCCCTGAATAGCATATCTTTTGCACTTTAAAATGTTCCTGCACTGGGAGAGCATAATTTTATGGTAGTCTCTTTTTAAAAAGGCTTTTAGATTATATTTATGTATGTGTTATAATGGGTCAAATAGTTCACAATAAGTATAGTATGAACTTTTTATATATCAAGATTTTTTAACTATGTAATTAACTGTTTTTGCTCATGATTGTACAATGTCTTTTATGATATTAAGTTATCGAATAAAGAAATTTGACTGACTGACAATTTACAAATTTCCTCCACGCAACCAGCTCCAGGCAGCCGGCACCAGACCATATTCCACAGTAATCACACCACTGCAACCGTCATCATTGCCACCACGAACGACAACTTTGCCCTGCTCAACAATGGTGAGCCCACACCCCTTGACCTCTCAACGGCATTGTACACCATGTGCTACCACACTGTCAGCTCACACATCTCCAACACTGGTATCCAGAGGAGGGCCCAGGATTAAATCAGAAAGTAGCTCACCAGCAAGGCCCAGGGAGTCGGCCTCCACCCTGCAGCATGTAGTACACTGGGGTCATGTGGCACATGCCCCAGGGCTCTTCTCTCAGCGTGACGATCTTCAATGTCTCCATGACCCCCCTCTCCACCATCACATGCACACACGACCTCATCACCATCTCGTATGCCATTGACACCCAGCTGCTCCTCAAACTCACCAAAGAGCCAGCCATTGCCAAATCCAACCTTCAAGAAGGCATGAGATCTGTTGACGAATGGCTGAACATCAGCCACCTGAGGCTGGACTTGGACAGGACTGAGGTCATCATCTGAAGATTGTCCCCTTACGGCTGGGTCAACTCCTTGTGTCCCACTGGTCTGGGCACCGCCACCGCACCAGCACCCAGTGGCCACGCACGCAAGCTGGTGTTCATCATGGACCCATCGTTCACAATTACCATGCAACTCACCACCATCTGTACCTCATGCTGCAACACCCTCCGCATGCTGCAAATGATAACAGATAGATCCACTACAAGGCTAGACAGACCGTCCCCCAGGTCCACGACACCAGCCGGCTCAACTACAGCACCGGCCTCTACGTAGAACAACAGCAAAACTGCAGGAGAACTTGTCCACATCCAGGGTGCATCCGCACACCTAATCTTCAACATCCCCAGCCCCAGCCACATCACCGTCCACCTGAGACAGCTAGAATGGCTCACTGTCTGCTGCAGGATCACCTTCAGACTCCTCAACCACACTCAGGAGGCAGTCCACAACCCCAGACCCAAAACAAACCTTGGACGTCTGTCATCCAACACCCGGTTGGCCCAACTCCAGGCAGCCCACCTTGCCCTGGCCACCATTCATCACATCCACATAAAAACTGCATGCAGGAGATAGTTCTCCCACCTCGCCAAACAGACCTGGGACTCCCGCCCCGGGCACATCAACATGACCCATGACCTCTACACCTTCATGATACTCTTCCAAATTGGTCTGTCTGAGCAGTATTGCAAGCCCCCCCTCAGCAGCTTGAGGCCATCACGGGTGAGTATTGGGCTCCATGTCTGTATTTGGTGATATATTGAGACGCATGTGTGTCCTCGACCGTACTCAGATCCAAGTGTATGGATGGCTGGAGTTAGTTCCACACTTAGGCATACTTTGACATATCCCCACACGTATGTTGTGGACTCATGCTAAATGACTGCAACATAAAATTTCACGTATTAATTATTTAATTGTAGCTCTGTGGCGTGATTTGTGCACTGAAAAAGGTGCAATGCAGAGACCATAGAATCCAAAGTTCACAGGGGGAGATGGGATCCTTGCCATTTGAAGTCATCAGAGTCCAGACCACAGTGTTTGGCATCATTAGTCAGACTGTGACCAGCAGGTCCATGTGGCAGATGATGTTAGTCAATGAGGTGATGCTGTCACACATGAAGGCCAGGTGCCAGGCCAGGTGACCTGGGAGATTTGGATGTGCCGCTGCCTCTCACGGTCTTTTCCGTGGACGACCCACCTTCCTCGGGGGACCCTCAGATGCAGGCCTTGATGATGCTTGGGATGCTCCGTTGGACGAATCCTCCTCCTCCTCCCTCCCTGTGGCTGGTGGTGGTCTTCGCCTGGTGGCACAGGGAGGGTTGCCCATGTTGTTGGCGATCCGGCGGAGTGAATGGCTTATGTCCCTTTGCACCGCCAGGAACTCAGCCAGTCTTGCCTCCTTCCGTCCTTGGTGTTCTTGTTGACTGGCGTGTTGCTCTGCCTGCCGGTTCTTGATCTCTGTGAGGGTCACCACTACCTGGCTGAACTCCCTGGTGTCACGCCGGTATGCCTCCATGATGTTGTGTTTGTGTGACATACCGGTCCCTTCAGCTGGCTGGTCAGGTTTTCGCCTCCGCCTGCCTCCACTCCCACCACCCCTGCCCACACGAGCCTGGCCTGCCGTCATGGGCACATCGGGTCTTCGGGACCCCTGAGGGATGGCAATGGCAGTGTTGTCTGCCTCCTCCTGGGTGCCCGGCGCTCCTTGTCCCTCCTGGTCAGGCTGGCTCAGTTGTTCACTGCGGGCAGGGCTCCTCGGTGTCTCCTGGGATGTGGCAGGAATGGGGGTAGTAGTTGGCACACATGGTCCTGAACCAGGTTCTGCAGGGGCTTGGACACCAGAGGGTCCAGGTCGGTCGGGGTCATCCGCGAAATGTTGAGAGGCGTCGCTGCCGGTGGGATCAGGTTTCTCCCGGGCCAGGGACTGTGAATCTTCACCCCCATTGTTGGGGGTAGATTCATCCTGTTGCCCTGTGTGTGAGAGACAGACAATGTTAATGCTGTTTCATGCAACATGCATGTATCATACACATTCAAGTTGGCACTGTTCCTCCAGGTAGTTGGATGTGCCTAGCATTCTCCTCAATGTTCACTTTTGAATTGGTATGTTGCGGGGGACAGATTGATATGTTCTCCTGAGTCTTTGACATGTAGATTTTTGGCTTGGATGCTTCTTTGGCTATGTATTGGTGTTTTTGTGTTACATGTCCATTGTGACAGTGGGTAAATCCATTGCCTGTCCCGGGGGTGTCTGCTTGTGTAAGGGGTGTGTGTGACAGGACCTGCTGGTGGGTGTAGTGTGATTTGGCAGTGGGGCTCCCAGGTGATGTAGCTGTCCCCCCATGGAGCATGCTGCCATGAAAGTGAGTGTGAGTTCCTGTCCTAGATATCTGACCTTGGTGTCTTGATGTTTGTGTTTGCACTGGTCACAGGAGGGCCTTGTGCTGCCTACATCCGGGCCGAGTGTGAGCTATCTTGTCAGTACTTTCCCAATCCCTGTGCATTGCGCATGGTGCATGGGTATGTTCCTGGGCCATATGGGATGAGGGCAATTGTGTCTGATTTGGAGTTCAACAATGTGTTTTGTGCCACCCACCCTCCCAGCATACAAGACATCCATTCTTGGGTTGCTGCTTCATGTAGCATGGGACATAGCATGGCCTTGCTTTCTCAATGGAGCATACACATGTTAGTGGCATTAGTGTTATTTTTGACTGTGGTTCTGACCGGTGAGGGCTTGGGGGTAGTTGCGTGCATTTAGTGTAGTTGGGATGTGGATGCCATTACCCCCATGTTACCTAAGATGTTTGTGTACTCACCAGGCTCTGGAACTCCTTGCAGTGCATGTACTCCCACCGGCGGAAGCAGGGCCATCACCTTCTCCTCCCAGGGATGGAAATGTACTGGTCTTCGGGGCGCACCACCTCCAGTGATATTGCTCTGGGCGTAGTCATCATTCATTTTGCGCTTGACCGCCCTCCGCAGATCGTACCACCTGGCTTGGCATTCATTCCTGGTGCTTCTGATGGGTGCAACAGCATTCACCCTATCGACGATCCTCTGCCACAGGCGTGATTTTTCAGCTATGCTGGTCTGTCTGACCAATGTTCCAAACAGCTGTGGCTCGACTCTGATGACTTCATTGACAAGGATCTCCAGCTCCTCCCTTGTGAACTTTGGATTCTTGTCTGTGGGCATGGTGTGGGGTGTGGGTGTGGATGGCTGTGGGTGTGTGGGTCTGAATGTGACAGTGTGGGTGTGAATGTGAAGAGGGGGTATGTGTGAAGGAGGTTGTGTGAAGGTGTATATGTTAAGATGGGTGCAGTTGTTGGTGTGTGCTCTCTGGCTGCAGTGAGTCTGTTGCAAAGGCTCATGGTTTGTGTGTGTGGGCCCTTTTTATTGGTCCATTTGTGGGTGGGCCTCAGTTTGAATTTTTGGTGGGTGTGTAATAAGGGGTGGTTGTGAGTTTGCCCCTCTGTTTGCCTGTTTGGATGTGTCCAGGTCAGTCATTTCCATTTTTAGTGCACTGCAGACGTGTTTTGTGGTGTTGTGCGAGTCGAATAGACCCTCCTTGTGCTGTTTTACAGTGTCCGTGGTTCAGTACGGTACAGGGGTCGGACAGGCACACACCCCCATGCGTTGTGTATGTACGGTGCGTACACGGCCATTGCTATGTACGGTGCGTACACCGCCATTGTATATGTACGGTGCGTACACCGCCATTGCTATGTACAGTGCGTACACCGCCATTCCTATGTATGATGCGTACACCGCTATTGCGCATGTACGGTGCGTACACCGCCATTGCATATGTACGGTGCGTACACCGCCATTGCATATGTATAGTGTGTACACCGCCATTGTTGTGTACGGTGCATACACCGCCATTGCTATGTACGGTGCGTACAACACCATTGCGTATGTACGGTGCGTACACCGCCATTGCTATGTACGGTGCGTACTATAACATTGGTGCGTACAACAACATTGAGTATGTACGTTGCGTACACCGCCATTGCGTATGTACGGTGCGTAATACAACATTGGTGCGTACAACATTGCGTATGTACAGTGCGTACACCGACATTGCATATGTACAAGTCATTTCCCGTGTACGGGACGTTTTCCGTACGATTCGTAAATCGGAAAGCCGGTCCGGATCGTACCTGTACGCTCGGACTGTATTTTTACGAATCGTACGGAAAAGTGTCCTGGTCCGTCTCGCACAACTTTTCCCGCTACGATTCGTACGGATCGGGCCGATCCGTATGTACTTTTTCCCATCCGAATCGTACTTCACGGGTCGGACGTGACTTGTACGATTCGTACGGAAAAAAATACGGATACGAGTCGCACGGAAAAAAAAATACTGGATCGGAATCGACCCCCAGGTGTTAATAGAAGAGGTGTTTCTTACGTGTTTCATAAAAGTCTTGAGTGGTTATATGTCTGTTGTCAGAAGGAAGAGAGTTCCAATCAACAGTTGCTGTGTCAGAAAATAATTGTGTCAGTGTTGATGGATTTGAAGGATGAAACTACAGTCTGTGGTGAGTTTTTACTTATCAAGTGTATTTGTCCTCCAGACAGGATAAGGAGTAGGCTCAGGTAAGTGAGTCTCTTAAAATGGACTGCTTTATTACTGACCCACTGCAATGTCAGTGTAATTTTTGCATGAATAGTATCCCAATGTGAACCATGTAGCATCAGAATTACGTGACTGCATTTTCTGGTTTTGGTGATGAGCCTTGTTCTTGTGGGTAGAACAGCCATGTAAGTGGAGTGAGAGGACTGAGTGTTTTTGTATATGAAAACAAATACTGACCTGCTAGGCAGCCAGCCTTCTGGCATAGTTACATTTCACTGAAAGTGCATTTCAAGGAAAAACTCCCCACCGAACAGCCAACATTTCTAAATTGGGTGGTGCCTCCACCGTTTCAGTCACTTGGTGGCTTTTCATGGTATCTGCTGATCTGATGCGTTGAATTGCCACATGTCCCACAGCAGGACCCACGTCAGTAAATTGAGGCCCAGAAGCAGTGGGACAGCTGGAGTCATTATTGTGTGTGCCTTGGGGGTCCTGCTTTGCTTGCAGTACTTGTTGTGAATTCTTAAATCATATGTAGTCATGAATTATGTGCGTGTGTGTTTCAGTCACCCCATTGCAGGGATGCCATGCCAAAATACATTGCATTTATACTATGAGTAGGATTAGTAAGACTGTTACATGTTTTTTATACCTGAAATAGCATTTGGCTTTTCATTGCATTAAAGCTATTGAAAACCATTGTGTAAGTAGCTCACCAAGTACAAGAGTTGCATAAACTGAATCATGCAGTCAGACCTAGCTACTGAGTGGCTGCTGTTTAACTCAATTTTTATTATGACTGAAAAAACTTTTGATAAGCTGAAAACTGGCACACCTGGCATTAAGGTCCTGGACTCCTTCAGTTACAAAGCAGAGATCAGTCAGGTATAATGGCAAAGTTTGAGCTGCAACTTGTAGGGGCAAATCCTAAAGATGAGGCACATACACGATAGGGACACATGGATACCAAGATCCATTTAACTGACCCTCCAAACATGTAGGGTGGAAGAGGGCACAATAATTATAAAGGGGCCATATCATTAAGAATTATAGAACCTGAAGACAGACTAGGAGTTCAACTATATTTGTAAATAAGGTATTTTTGGCTGTACTTACTCATTCATTTTTTTCTATGTTTTTTTCATTCTTTTCTCTGACGTGAATAGTTGTATTTCCCTGGATATTTGACTTGATACTTTGCATCCTGTATTTTGTTATTTATTATTTATTTAGGGGTTAATTTTTTTACTTCAGTATGCAGAATGTTACTGCTGCTTCGTTTTTTTTCTTTCTTCCCCAGGCAATCCAATATTATCTTTGCAGAAATGGAAAAAAGTTTTTATACATTATACCAGGGTTTGTGGAACCTCTAAGTGCAGAGAGAAAAATTCATTATTGATGCATAGTTTGGGACGGAACAGCAAGAAGTATTTGAGCATTTGCCTGTTTTGTTTTCAGAGATAGCTGCTGGTCTTAATGAGTATGAAATATGCATGAAAAAACTGGCTCCATTAATTACCTAAGTTTAGCACTGTGTTAGATCGACATCATTTTCGTAGACGTATGCAGCATGTCGAGGAGTCTGTAGAAGAATATATTTCGGTTCTCAGAAAACTTGCTTCTTCTTGGAATTTTGGTTCAACGCTAGATGAAAGGCTATGAGATCAGTTTATGTTATATTCTGTGTTAGACAAAGCAAGGGAGGCCTTATGGTTAAAAGACAATCCCACTCTCGAGGAGATGAGGACTACTGCAAAATCTTGTGAACATTTGCAAGCTTGCTTGGAAATAATATGTAATGAGAAAAGTGGGGATGAAACAAAAGGTTCTGTGCATAAAGTCAGAACAAAGGGTGCTGGGGGGTCCAGTGTGAAACAAGTTGAGGATAACAAGCAAAAGTTTAATTTTTCTAAGAAATGTCACAGTCGCGGCCGGTGCAGGTTAGCGTGGTGAGGCAGTGGAGAGGGGCGGGGCGGGAGGGGCAAGTCGATAGATTACACACTGTTTTATTTATTTATTTAATTTTACCTATTCAGTCATCTGTCGACTTCCCCCATCCAACCCCTCCCCACCCCACTGTATTTACCTGCGTCGGCCGCTGCTGTCAGAGTAAATGTTTCAGGTGTGGTAATGTGGGTCACGATGCAAATTTTAAAGATTGCCTAGGGTGGAAAGCATTGTGCAAAATCTGTGGTAGAAAGGGGCCTTTTACTTTGTGATTTAGGGCCAGATGTATCAAAGGGTTTTGCCCATTCTGTGTCTATTGGGAAATGTGTTGATACATATGGCCCTTAGATCTGAAAAGAAAAAGTCAAAGAATGTGAGTGAAGTGCTTTGAGATTCTGATGACAGTTTGGATGAGTTTGTCTTACAAGTAGAGTGTCAGAAAAGTGATGGGCCGTTGAAAATTGTAAACATCAATTGGTCTCCAGATGAGATGTTGTTTGATTCAGGGACAAAAATTACATTGATTCCCAGCTAGTTTTTTTAAGACAATTTAAAGGGATCAGTAAAATTGTTAAGGCCTGTTATTAAACCAAAGCGTTACAACAAACAAATGATGGACAGAATGCTGACAATGCAGACATTCTCCCCCAGTCAAGAGATCTGGGTTAAATCCATTGTTCTTTTGCCCACTACGCCACCCCAGTTTAGACATGGCCATATGCAAATCAGTCTTGACCCTGTGCCTCATGGGAACAGTCCAGCCCGAACTGCGAAGCCATGTCTTCCCTGGACCGGAATCAAGCATCCTAGGACCGGTTTCTGGCTATCAGCCGTCATCAGCCAGGATAGCTTGACTCCAGTGGCGTAGTGAGCACGGGTCCCACGTCTGGGAATACCCATCCCACTTAGGGCGAAAAGCGTTACAACAAACAAATGATGGACAGAATGCTGACAGTGCAGACATTCTCCCCCAGTCAAGAGATCTGGGTTAAATCCATCGTTCTTTTGCCCACTACGCCACTCCAGTTCAGACATGGCCATATGCAAATCAGTCTTGACCCTGTGCCTCATGGGAACAGTCCAGCCCGAACTGCGAAGCCATGTCTTCCCTGGACTGGAATCAAGCATCCTAGGACCGGTTTCTGGCTATCAGCCGTCATCAGCCAGGATAGCTTGACTCCAGTGGCGTAGTGAGCACGGGTCCCACGTCTGGGAATACCCATCCCACTTAGGCCGAAAAGCGTTACAACAAACAAATGATGGACAGAATGCTGACAATGCAGACATTCTCCCCCAGTCAAGAGATCTGGGTTAAATCCATCGTTCTTTTGCCCACTACGCCACCCCAGTTTAGACATGGCCATATGCAAATCAGTCTTGACCCTGTGCCTCATGGGAACAGTCCAGCCCGAACTGCGAAGCCATGTCTTCCCTGGACCGGAATCAAGCATCCTAGGACCGGTTTCTGGCTATCAGCCGTCATCAGCCAGGATAGCTTGACTCCAGTGGCGTAGTGAGCACGGGTCTCACGTCTGGGAATACCCATCCCACTTAGGGCGAAAAGCGTTACAACAAACAAATGATGGACAGAATGCTGCCAATGCAGACATTCTCCCCCAGTCAAGAGATCTGGGTTAAATCCATCGTTCTTTTGCCCACTACGCCACTCCAGTTCAGACATGGCCATATGCAAATCAGTCTTGACCCTGTGCCTCATGGGAACAGTCCAGCCCGAACTGCGAAGCCATGTCTTCCCTGGACCGGAATCAAGCATCCTAGGACCGGTTTCTGGCTATCAGCCGTCATCAGCCAGGATAGCTTGACTCCAGTGGCGTAGTGAGCACGGGTCCCACGTCTGGGAATACCCATCCCACTTAGGCCGAAAAGCGTTACAACAAACAAATGATGGACAGAATGCTGACAAGGCAGACATTCTCCCCCAGTCAAGAGATCTGGGTTAAATCCATCGTTCTTTTGCCCACTACGCCACCCCAGTTTAGACATGGCCATATGCAAATAAGTCTTGACCCTGTGCCTCATGGGAACAGTCCAGCCCGAACTGCGAAGCCATGTCTTCCCTGGACCGGAATCAAGCATCCTAGGACCGGTTTCTGGCTATCAGCCAGGATAGCTTGACTCCAGTGGCGTAGTGAGCACGGGTCCCACGTCTGGGAATACCCATCCCACTTAGGGCGAAAAGCGTTACAACAAACAAATGATGGACAGAATGCTGACAATGCAGACATTCTCCCCCAGTCAAGAGATCTGGGTTAAATCCATCGTTCTTTTGCCCACTACGCCACCCCAATTTAGACATGGCCATATGCAAATCAGTCTTGACCCTGTGCCTCATGGGAACAGTCCAGCCCGAACTGCGAAGCCATGTCTTCCCTGGACCGGAATCAAGCATCCTAGGACCGGTTTCTGGCTATCAGCCGTCATCAGCCAGGATAGCTTGACTCCAGTGGCACAGGGTCAAGACTGATTTGCATATGGCCATGTCTAAACTGGGGTGGTGTAGTGGGCAAAAGAACGATGGATTTAACCCAGATCTCTTGACTGGGGAAGAATGTCTGCATTGTCAGCATTCCGTCCATCATTTGTTTGTTGTTATTAAACCAAAAGCATATGACCGGCAACCCATTAAACCAGTGGGGTATTTTTGGGGTACTATTGAATCACATGGAAGGATGATTCCAGCGAAAACCTATGTGTCTGTGAAAGGGGACTCTTTAATCAGCTGTTTTCATCAGAAAGACTTGTCAGTTTACTTTGATCCTAATGAAGTTCCTTCAGTTCGTTAGAAGGATGGGTGGGTTGCCACCTCAAAGCAAGGTGTTTTAGAGCCAAAAGTGTGCAGTATAATGGGAAAAACTTATCGTGAAAAACGGTTTCCATATGTTTTCTGGAAGGAATTAGGCCATTAAAAAAAGTATGCACATTTTTTAAAATTGAAGTCTGGTGTGAGTCTGATGGTTGGCAAAGTGAGGAATGTGCCTCTGATGATCAAGGAAGCTATGAAGACGGAGACGGAGAATCTCTTAAGCAGTGGGGTGATACAAGAGAATGAGTCAGCGTGTTTCCGCAGTGGTTCTGGTGTGCAAGGCAATCGGTGAGGTTCGCCTCTGTGTGGAGTTGAAAGAATTAAATAAGGCAGTTTTGGTGGATCATTACCTGTTGCTGAGCATTACTGTAATACTGTGTTGTTTGGAAGGTGCAAAGTGGTTCACCTCTTTGGACCTAACCTCAGCATACCATCAAATAGCCCTCCAGCCACAGTTGCAAGGGCTGACCGTTCTTATTACACCACTTGGCACTTACAAATATCTGCGTATGCCATTTGGTTTAATTCCCACCTCTGCAGTTTATCAGGGGGCTATGGAACATGTGTTGGATGACGTAAAGGGTGTGAAGATTCACCACAATAATTTTTTCGTGAATGGGAGGGCTTTGAGCATTACTCTAGACTGAATGAGGTATTGAATAAGCTGAGTGTGAGTGGCCGCACCCACAAACATGAGAAGTGCAAGTTTGGGGAATCACAAATTGAATATCTCGGTCACTTGATATCTGCAAAAGGTATTCGTCCCATGGGTCGCTTTGTAGATACTATCCTAGAAATGCCATGTCAGGGTATTAAAGAAGAGTTTGTGAATTTTTAAGGCACTGCAGAATTCTATAGCAAATTAATTCCTAACTTTGCAGAAGGCTACAATAGCATGAAAAACTTGTTAAAGAAAGGGGTGGAGTTTGAATGAACTGAGGATTGTGAGAAGAAATCTGTGCAGGTAACGAAAGGACTCTCCAAGGCAGCTAACTTGTATAGCTTCAAAAACTGTTCTTAGAACAGATGCAAGTGCTAAGGGTCTAGGTGCAGTTTTGAAACAGATAAATGATGTTACGGTGAACATTATTTTGTTTTTGTCCAGATCCTTACGTGGTGCTGAACCTAGTTACTCTGTCATCGAGAAGGAAGGTTTGATGGTTTATCGGGACACTGGAAAACCTAAGAATTTCTTGTGGGGAAGTCCTTTTGAAATAAAAACTGACCATAAAACGTTAGTGGAATTTGTTGCAAAAAAGGCATTGATGCCATCTCTATAAGAATTAGAAGATGGCTGGTGGCCTTACAGGAGTTCATTATTTCCTGTGTACCTGGCGTGATGAATGTAATAGCAAACTGTTGTTCTAGGTTGTGTATGGATGTGAATGACACAGAAGATGATGATGGTATGGAAGATGATTTTGGTGCTATGTCTGTAAAGGTATCTTTTATTTCAGATGGCATGGTACAAAAGGAAAAATGGGAAAGTGCACTGGTAGAGGATATCCAGTTGCAAGAGGTGATAAGGAAAATGGTTGGTTTGAAATAGACAAGACAAGTACTGACTTAAAAGAGTTTTGGCATGTAGGGAATGAGCTTTCTTTGTAAGATAGTCTGGTAATTAGAGGAGATAGATTAGGTCCACCGGAAGCTGTGAGAGGTGTGAGGGTGCGCTTGATTTGTTGGGCACACAAGCCTCATCCCGGCATATCAAAAACTAAAGACAAGAGTAAGGGAGTACTATTGGTGTCCAGGAATGGACATGTTCATTGAGAGGGTTGTTTGTGAATCCATTGAATGTGAGAAATTTGACAACATTCTTAAAAGCAGGATGCAACCCATGGTTGTTCGTGATTTGGAAACAGCGCCCTGGGTTGATATGGGACTGGATATTGTGGGTCCTATTAGAGTGTCTGGTAGTGAGAAAATTGTGATCACCTGCATAGCCATGTATTCAAGGTGGCCAGAGGTGAAGGTGGTAAACTCAGTGAAGACTCAGGATGTTATACTATTCTTGGTGAAGTTGTTTGATAGAAAGGGGTTTCCTGTTTCTTTACTGACTGCTAATGGGGTTCAGTTGACAACTAAGAGGATGGAAGACCACAGAAGAATTACGCTCTATCATCCCGAGGCCAACGGTATGATTGAGCGTAGTCAAGGAATGCTTACAGCAAGCATTGGTCAATGGACTCATTTGAATGGGTGAATTAAAGGAAGAAAGTTTGTATGTATCGCTTAACTTCTCATTCCTCGAAAGGAGTTACTCCTTTCTTATTATTTAGAAAGAGATTTTCTAATAGCATGGTGAGTCCGGTTTGGGTGAAAATACTAAAAGATAAATGTGCAAGAGGGTCCACAGTGGATGAGAGAGTGAAATCTGAAAGTGAGGTATGTTTGGAGAGAGAAAGGAATATTTTGATGCAAGAATGGCTGCCAAGAATACCACTATTGAAGTGGGTGATTGGGTTAAAATTAAAAACCTAAGAGTCACAGGGTTGTTGGATAAATTCTGTCAACCCATGAGAGTTACTAAGCTTTTCTGCAATGCTGTCAAAACAGAGGATCTGGACTCTAAGTAAGGTTGCTTTAGGAAGAAAGTTTCTCCTTAAGGAGCAGTATTAAGCAACCTGATGAATCTGTTTGCAAATTGGGAAAAAGGAAGTGCCTCTGATACTGCGGGTACTCTTCCTTCTGACAAGGAAGAGTGGGCGTGTGAGTAGAAGACCTACCCATATTAAAGACTTTGTGTAAATTTATGGCGTACTATGCATTGATAAAGTCATGTAAGGTATTAATGTTTTCTTTCAAGGGTAGAGACATAGGGATGTTTATTATGTTTCATTACTATTGTGGGGAAGATGTGTGGCATGTACATGTATTAAAGTTAGAATGGTTATTACTATTGAGTGGAAGATGTGTGGTATGTGCTAATGTAATACTTAGAATGGATGGAAGGGAACACTCCAGCCTAGAATGTATATGCTCAGACCTGGGCAGTTGGGTGTGAGCTGGATCTGAGCAAGCTGCTGGCGGATGGGTTCTCTGCAGCCTTGATACTTAATAAATAATCTACTTGTTCTACCTTTGGGAGACAGAGTACTTCTTTAAACTTTACCACTCAACAGTACTCTGGACCTTTATCTGCAATACTGTTTCTTTCCTCCGGACATTTATTTACATGTCACTAGCCTTTCCGTGCTTGTGCTGTTGCCATTCCATTCTTTGGGGTTGGTGTGAGGGAGAAGTTGTGTACAACATATATGGAAGTTGTTTTTGTCTGTATTTTTGATGAATGGTTCTTGGGTGTTAAAAGGTGATGTTGAAATGTTGTTGTGTCTAGTTTCAAGAAGGTAGCCATAACTCCAAATGACCGATTGTTGGATACACATTGCATAATGTTAATGCAGTATCACAAAAAAAAGGTCACAGAACCACTGAATAGCAATTTTATTAGCTATATTTGGCACTTAGGTTGATTTTAATATAAAAGCTAAACTCCAAAATGGCAGCCAAACCTGTGACACCCCTTGGTATTTCTAAATGTATTGTTTCTGCTTTTATTTGCAACAGAATCACAGTGTTGTAGAAAGCTATTTCATTAGAAAATGTAATTCATTTTGTAACAGAAACCTCTTTATTCTATTGTGGCAGGGGTGGTCACTATATCACAAAAATATCTCATCCTCTATAGGGGCTTACCACTACACTGAAAGGTAAGATAAGGTACTGCTCATAATTACACTTATACTTACCGCCTAAAGTAAGCTTAGGGAGAGTTAAGAACAGTAACCATACACTTACCTTACAATCTCATTCTCCTTCTCTAAGAATTTTGGCCTTTGCTAAATTTTCTTTGACCACTTTTTGCACTTGCTGCACTCCTTTTTGAGCTGCCCTTCTAACTCTGATCGCTCTTGCACTATCTCTCACACTTTTTACCTTTCTTTTTCCTACTGTTTTATCATTCTTTTCTGCTTCCTTTCGTTCCTTTTTTCCCTAGTTTTGCCGCTTTTTTTGTGTTGCTTTGACAGCTTGGCTGACTCTGTCTTTGTTTTTCTGCTTTCCTGCCTTGATGTCCCAGCACTGCCCTCTCACTTGCTCACTTGCTCCAGCCCACCACGCCTCCCATGTCTCTCATGCTGCTTGCTCTTTACACACCTTTCTAATGGCAGCTGTAGTATGGACATACACACAGCAGGTAGCTGCTGGCATGCCGAAAGAATGCCAAAGGCAAGCCTTTCTGTGCCGGTCTGTGCCTGGTGCCCGTTCAGTGCCAGGAACCAAGGTTCACTGCCATCTTAGCATAGCCCAAGATGCTACCTTGCTCAAGACGCTATCCTTCCATGCCTGAACCTGGGAAACATCTCCAAGCAGTTCAGTTGGACCACTACAAACTACACAAAAGGTGTGCTTGCCTGCCTCACCTGCCACTTCTCCTGTGATGCTGCCAGCACTCCTCACACCACTCACTACACTTGCACCCCTGCACTCAGCACCATAGACGCACACAACACCCTCCCCCCACTGGCCTGCATCCTACTGAACACCCGCTCCCTCACAAAAAAACTCTATCCAAATGAGGGATATCTTACACAACCTCTACCCAACCCAGACAGATGACCTGCTCAAACCTACATCAGCTCCTGATATCACGACTGCCACCCCCCTGAGTTACAAGATCACTAGACAGGGTAGGACCAGCAAACCAAGAGGTGGAATAACAATTATCTACATCAGTAGCTTCCTCACCGCAGCCAACTCCTGAGTCAAACTGAAACACCTGAAATTCAAACTCAACATCTCCAACAACACCACCCTGGGGAAAGCCCTGCTGTACCAGCCACTAGGGCCAAGAGCCAAATTTACACTTTGAGAACCTCACTGACCCAAATATTACCAACCTCCTGAACAACATAAATACTCTTGGGCTCACCCAATGGGGGAAGTACCCAACCTACTCCTATGGCCACCAGCTAGACCCAATCTTCACCAACTTCATCGACATCTCAGTGGACAAGCCTACCCCCTCACCTGGACTGACCAGTCCCTCCATCTGCTTTAATTTACACTTCAACGACCAATGAACAAAGACCACCCTCCGCAGCTGGAACACCTTCTCTAAAGAAACCTGGTCCTCAGAATTGGAAAAGCATTACCCATTGCACTCAGATGACCTTGCCTGTTCTATTGCCAACTTCGACCACTGGATTAGACTTGGCTTTTTCAGCGGGTTTACACCCATAATTTTTGCTTTATGGCCTCCTGTTTTTATCCTTTTTTTGGTGGTTTTAGGACTCTGGTCACTTTGCCACTGCTATTCAGTGCTAAAGTGCATATACTCGCCGTGTAAATTCTGTTTATGGATTGGTGTTTCCATGATTGGCTTATTTGATTTACTACTAAGTCCATTGTACAGTGCACTGTGTTTGCCCAGGGCCAGTAAATCAAATGCTGCTAGTGGGCCTGCAGCACTGATTGTGCCACTCACACAGGTAACCTTTCAAAGGTGTGTCAGACCTGCCACTGCAGTGTCTGCATGCAATTGTTACTGCCATGTCGACCTGGCAAACACACCCCCTTGCCGGGCCCAAATCATCCCTTTTCTTACATGTAAGGCACACCTCAGGTAGGCCCAAGGTCCCCCCAGAAACAAGTAGCAGTAGATGTGAAAGGTAGTATATGTCCTAGTGTGTGTGACATATCCTGATAGTGAACTACAGTGTAATACATTTTTCACTGTTGAAAGGCTATCTGTTCCATAGCATATAATGAGGAATACCTGGTAATATTTTACAAGTATATCTTCTCATTGGGACAAAATGGAGAAATGGAGTTTAGTATGGCTGAACTCAGAATGTGGAGATGAATCGTTTAGTAAAGATGATCTCTATGTTCTGTTTGAAAATACCAATTTTAGAAAATAGGTATTTTCTTGCTTAGCCATCCTGTGTACCTGTGGATTGACTGGAGCTGGGGATGTGTATTCTCTTCAGACAGCCACTGGGTGGGTTGAGGTGTGTCCTGCCTTTCCTGGATTAGTCAGGTCTGGGCTGAAAAGACCTGGGCTGCATTTAGAGTTGTGGGAGGAGATGTTTCTTGCACCTGAATGGGCCTGGTCAGCCTTGTACAATGCTGTCTCCACCTCCTGCCGGTAAGCTGTACCAGAGAGGACCAAACTGGTTTGGACTGAGCACAGACACTCTCTACCCAAAAGAACAAAGAGAAACTGAGTATAAAGATTAGGGCCCGACCCCAGAACTTTAGAACTTGCTGGGATCAGGGAACCTGCCAAGGAGAAGAGCTGGAAGAGCGGCCAGGAGGAGTACTGACCCTTTGCTGTTTTGTTGCTTTGCTGGGTTCGCCTGCCATTGGGTGCTTCTGCCTTGGGCAGTAAAAGGACTGGACTTAACGTTCTTCACATGTTGCTGAGTATCTACAAGGGCTGGAGATAGAGCTTGTCTGCTGTTCATGAAGTCTCTCAGACCTCAAAGACTTCACTTTCCTCTGTGTATCGCCTCTTGGACCACGTGTATCAGTAGCCACAAAGAGAAACCGCAGCCGGATGCCACCAACAAGAGTGCTGGCTGTTCTGTGACCTGAAGGCAACCTTGGTCTCACCGTCCACACCATCTACCACAGACACTCAGCCGCTCCTTGCACTGTGACCTGTGGACACCTCATTCCACACCGCCTCGCTTCACGCCGCCACCTTGGTATCCCCGACGATGCTACAAAGCCATCACTGATGCAGCTGCCTGCACCATGACCTGTGGACGTCGCTCGTGGAGAACACGGAGCACTATCCCACATCGCACCGCAACCCTGGTCTCGCCGCTGCAAGCTGACTTCTGCACTAACTCCCGGAGGTGACGCCTGCTGGAGCTGCTTCCCCAGAGCTCACTGCAAGGTCCGACGCCATGCATCCCAAAGGTGCTGTTTTACGGGTCTCCCTGACACCGTAGCTGGCACGCGACACCACTGTCAGCCAGAACTGTTGGATTTCTTTGCTCACTATACCGTGATAGCCCCGGACAGAACTATCAACTTCAAGGAACTGTATATAAAGTCTATTTTTGCTTTATTGGTACTTGGATCACTGTATGTTGGATTTTTATTGTTTTGGGGCTTGTTTTACACAGATAAATATTGAATATTTTTCTAAAATTGATATGGTGTCATTTTGTACTGTTTTAACTCTATTACTGCTGATTATGTGCAAATGCTTTACACACTGCCTCTGGAAAAGCCTGACTGCTCATGCCAAGCTACCAAGGGGGTGAGCAGGGGTTATTTTAGACTTGTAATCCCCTTATTCAGACTAGAGTGGCGGATTCTGCCTTGCTTAGGTGCAAACCCTACTAACCAGAAAACCAATTTCTAACCATCACCACCTGCACAGACGTCCTGGCATCTCTCAAAACCACAACCACTGCAAGGCACAGACCGCCAGCAAGCTTGTGCAGTGACAACCTTCGAGCCACCGAGACACTGCAAGCAGCTCGAGTGCTATTGGAGACCGACCCATGACAGCACCGACAAACAAATCAGCCCTCTGACAATACAACTGGTAACTGAAAGCCACCAAGTGCAAAGCACTGATGACTGTATAGAAAGCAGCACCAACCACTCAATGGAAATCTTCTCCATAGTGAAGTCACTATGCCTGGTACCAGCTCCACCTCCATCGCCACCTCTCAGAAATTCTTCTCCCAGCTCACACTCTTCATCAAAGACAGGTACAATCTACGACAATTTTGCATGTGAACCAAACCACTTAATTCTTACAGCCCTCCTTCAAGACAATAAACTGCTGGTCCACCATCACCCACATTTTAACTGCCATTGACATGCGTTCCATCTGCTCAGGAGCCCCATTGGGTCCTTACCCTCACTTCAACTTTGCAAGAGGACTCAAGACCATCTTCACCAACCTAACTTGATCCTCAATGACTCCCTTTCAATGGCTACCTTCCTAGAATAATGGAAACATGCAACCATAGTACTGCTACTGAAGAAACCCAATGCAGACACATCTTCACCAGCTAACTACAGACTCATCACTCAGTAACACTCTTTAAGAACCTCATCAACAAGAGACAAGTAATCCATATTAATGTCAACCACCTCATGGACCCTTCCCAGTCAGGCCTCAAAAAGAACTTCAGCTTTGATACTACTCTCACCACCGCCACCTATGACATCAGGACTTGTTGCAGGAATTTTGCACATACACAGAATTATGAGCAGGAAAACAGGACCTCGGTGTATAGGGGTTGTAACTTCCTATCACCTTAGTACCCAAAATCCCCAAACCGACTAGCTATAGTGTCTCATTCGTTCTCCAACATAATCACGCCCTTTTGCTCACTCACTCGTACTTGTCCCCAAAAAGGATTGGCAGAGTCACTGTAATAGTTCAAAATGTTTATTTTAACTATTGTGCTCTATAATGCAGTATATGAGCCACTACCAGCAGCAACATACATAAACCTAGCACAGTTAGCATTGTTACAATACCATATAATATAAAAGGGGATGTTATTATATAGAGACAGTGGAAAAAGGACTATACGGCCTAACCACCCTCCCCTTGTTAGGTTGAGGTTTATTATATAAAGGAAGATCTCTGGGCTTTGTCAGCAGATCCCATACCTTAAAGCCTAGATGAAAGGTTTACATCATAGGAACAGCATGGCTATTCTCCATGGAAAAGGGCTCTCTCCAAGTGTGTGTGAACAACATGCATCCCCATAATATCAAAGCACGAGTTTCCAGCAATGCAGCTGTGTTTAGCACATTTTGTCTAGGTGCTAGGGACTGGCAAGAACAGAATAACAAGGGGAATTGTTTATTGACCTTGCACATCGTGTTCGGACTAAACTCCAGGAACGCAAAAAGCAGACAGTTCTCATGTGAAAGGCATAAACAATGTCTTGCAAAATACAGTCATGAAGTAACGTGCCCAAAAGCAGCAACATGGCAACAAAGCTCATGCTAACTTAGCAATGTCGAGAATGACCCTACCGGCCATATGACACCCTCCCCCTGGTAAGGTAAAAGTATTTAGACAAAAGATTAAAACAGAGTTCAAAGTTGAGCGGAGTCCAAAAGCCATTTGAAAAAAACCGATTGTGGGAAAAAATGTCGATTTTCTACCTCTCAAAAGGTTTTGTTTCAATTATTTAAGAAGGAGGTGGAAAATCCAGAAAAGTACGTGAGTTCAACAACGCAATTTGTTCCAAAAGGCTATCCCTATCGTTAGTAGAAAAAAAAGGATGCCATCCAATTAAGTATGTCAAAGGAACAGACATGCTCTTCATATTGTGATGCCTCCAAGAGCATATCTGGACAATGTGCGTGATATTCAATGAAACTGCTTTGAAGGAAGTCCTGCGCAGCCGCGCAGATATCCCATTCAGCCAAGATCCCAAGTGCAGCAGCACGCGCCATGTCGCCATTCTCAGAACAAGCTGCTCATGGGCCTCTAAGGGACCCATCAACTGGTTAAAATCCAGGACTGTACATGACGTATTGGAGAGGGATAAAGCCAAACCTCAATAAAAAGGGCAGCGATGACAGTAGAACACAGGTTGCATGCACGTGAAGTAGGCAAAGCGAAAAGTCAATCCATAACTCAAGCTAAGCGTCGCTAATAGCAAGCATCCAAAAAGTTGCTGCATTCGGTCAAGTTACAGTTGTAATTGGCCTGGTCTGTGCATTACCACAAGATGAGCAGCTATTGTGTTGTAGAAGCAAAGGATCAGTATTCCACCTGCAAGCGCCAGTAACAAAGGAAACCCTCCGAAGATGCTACAAAAGATAGAATGAATAAAAGCTGGTTATACTCCAAATATAATCTGAAAAGAAGTGACAAGTCCGGATCCCACATTCTTAAAAAAATGAGCAAGGCCTTCGGTATCAGACGCATTGAATATTTGATGTCTAAGCTCCCCAAAGTGAAGTGGGAGGTTAGTGTTCAGAAGTGACTGAATCGCGCTAGATGTCCTAGCCACCTGCAACTCGAAGGTCTCTCGAGCTGGTGTGAGGGCCACTTCTTCTTGAAAAACCGTCTCTTTGAGCCTGCTCAGTTTGTTGAAATCTGTTTTCAAAGTAGGAATGCAAGGCCAAATTGAACTATCTACTTTCACATGCGGGGGTGGGAAAAGCACATTGCTACAACAAGTAACACGTTGTGAAACTGTTACTAACTACGGGCTCCCTGTCCGTAAACCACAGCAGTCGTGGTTGTTCAAAATAAGATAACTGCCATTTGTAAGCAATGTAAAAGTGAGAATTATTGATGGGAAGGGAGTTCCTTTCAAAAAAACAAGCAAGATTAGGGACAGATACATTACAAGTGCAGTGTAACTTAACATGTTTACAAACCAGAGAATGTCCTACTGTGGAATCGCAATCCTCCCCTGTTAGAAAAACTTCCTTATCGTCCCATTGGCATGTGTAAGTGAATGGAAGGACCATATTTCATGGAGAAATGCACTACCCAGGGGCTCAATGCGACCTATCGGAAAATGTTGCATACACGATTTAAATTGAATCAACGAAAATGGAAGAGTTATTACTCAATGAACTAGCCAAACAGCTGAGTCAGTCTCTGTCACAGAGAATGGCAAGGGCTCCAACTGTTCAATGTGTAACAGCGTGTATGCAGCATCTTTCATTGACATAAACCTTTGTTTATCAGTCAAATTAAAAGGAGAAAACAAAGCAGAAGCATTTAAATAATCCCACTGGACTTTTCCCAATTTGAGAGTCTGCAATGTCCATGCAAACTGCATTACTGATCGTAATTGATTTTGACCATGATACAACACAGGTACATCATTGTGAACAATATCAATAACAGATGAAACAATATTATCCAAGGTGTAAATGCGTGAAGACAGTGTACTGATGCTATTATCGACCACAGCAAGAACTTTTTCTAAATTTGCCTGATCTATTTGACGCAGATGTAAAGCTGCTTCTGCCTGCAAAAGTTTCCACATTTCATTGTAAGCTGCATAGAGAAATCTCTTAGTTCTAGGGGATCTAGGACCTAAGAAAAACCAGCCAAATTAATATCTATCGACAATACTGATAAGTGTTGTTTTACTGACGACAAAGTGGAATGTTCCAACCTTTGTTGGCACAATTTAGCCACTGAGTAAGTGGTAACTTATTTGAATTTGGAAAACGAGGATCCAGTCTAGTCTGTGTGAAACCAGGTGTTACATTATAAAAACGCAGTTGACATGCATTTGAAATTGTTGGCCAGACCAACCAACTAGATTGGTCAATTTCAGAAATATTAAAAGTGTCATTGCAAAACAAAGCTTGTAATATATCGATCGTATAATTAGTTTGTGCGCGCCAATTGTCATATTCCACTAAGGAGGGGATGGATGGTATATTCAAATTTTTAGCAGTCGCCAAGCCAAAACAAGTAGTCTGGTGTACTGTATCATTTAAAAATAAAATGTGAGTCGAAAATCAGGCAGACATGATGCAGAGCTTCAGTGCCCTGAACCTGCCATGCTTTAGTGCCCCAAATTGATTTTAAATCAATTGTATCTTTCCAGTGATCATTACCTTGTTTGGACAATTCAGTTCTAAAGGAAGTGGAATAGATCAATTTAGTATGGATAAGAATAAATTTGGGCTGCGATGAAGAATGCACTTTAAAAAAATAGGATTCTGGATTAGACGTGTTATAATCAGTAAAATAAGCAAACGTATCCCGAAATGTATTAGAACTCCCTTGGATGGGAGATGTACAATGTTCCCATTGAGTGTAATTAAAGACAGGTCGTAATGAGCTTGTTTTGTGTAAGTAGTGATGCCCATAATTTTGATAACAGAATAAATCAGTATATTGGGCAGAATTCAAACACAAGTCTTCAGCATCAAAATCAGCATAGTATTTCAAATCAGAAAACAATGAATGTACAGCTTGCACATCCCAGTCATCAGAATGTATGTCCTGTGTTACCACATCTCCTAAGGAGACGCGAAACACGTATGGTATCTTAAGGACCTAAATCGGGCCATGGATTTCAAAAGCTACTTTACCATACGATGCAATCTGCAACTGGGAAAGCCGAAATGTTAACAAGAGTTTGATCACGCTTTATGATATAGGACGATGTATGAGGTGCCGAAACTCCATCAACCAAGTTCACAGCAGAGCGTTCTGGTAAATAATGACAATTGATTAATAAGAAAAACACTGTCACAAATCTGATCGATATGAAGGGATAAATCAGGATAAGCAGCAACCAGATGTAGGTCCAGGGTGGAACCAGGCAGGTCTTTTTGAACCAAGAGATAAAAATACACAATTTTGTAGGTGGAAGGTCCAAAGTGGAAGACCAGGAGGATGGGTCAGAAGAGAAGCTGGCATGATCTCCAAAGTAACCGCTTCCAGTTCTGTTTATTTGAGGTGGTAGTGCCGGATCAGTGTGATGTTTAGGCCTGGGCAGTGAACTTTGTTCTGTTCACTGAGTTTTCTGCACTCTGTGGAGCTCGCGGAGTGCAGAAAACTCTGCTTCGCGATGTGCAGCGGAGTTTTTTCCCTGCTCGCGATGGCGAACGGTAAGTTCGCGAGCGCGAGCTGCCGCTCGGGTAGAATTTCTACCCGAGCTGCAGGAATTCCAGCGCAAACTGCAGTCTGCACTGAACTCTGCCACTCATGGAACTTCACAGAGGTTTTTTGTAACTACGTGGAGTTCCGCGTAGCAAAGCTCTGTGAACTACGCCCAGGCCTAGTGATGTTGTCGAGGTTTGTTCGGCACCCCACTATTAGACTCATCTGTAGGGTAAGTATACTCGACGTCTGTATTGAAAGAGGATGGAAGCAGAACAGGTGTAAGGTCAATAGTAGTGTCCATCACTCCCTTACCCACACGGGCATCAGTGGACGAGGATGAAGTCAGTGGATTCAATTAAATTGCATTGCACGAAACTGCAGGTGTGACACTATACAGAATCGGCCAGATGGTGTAACTTGACATTGTTCACTGAGATGTATCTGCTGTCTTTGCGACCAGGTAAAGGTGATAAAATGACTATATGAGTACCCTTCAATCTAAGTACAGGAACCGGTGCACGATAAGAGGGACCAAATTATTTTTTGTTCTCCATCTTTTCTCGTACCAGATCTCCAATCTTAGGAAGCCAGCGGCTATTGGAATTGGCAGTGCTGCATCATTGGAAGAGGGTAAATGTTCAGTTGCCTAGCTGTCACGGGTCTTTTGTAGGTCCTGTAACATAGTAGAATGATGATCTACATCAAAGGTTGCAGCAGCAGCCACAACGTCTAGACAATCAAGGTCAGGCAGAAACCTTTAAATGCCAAAGAGCATTTCGTATGGGGTCCGCCCACCCTGAGATCTTCTAGGGAGACTATTTAGTGCACGTTGAACCCCATACAAGTGGGCCAGCCAGTTCCTGCCAGTACCTAAGACTCTAGCTGTCAAAGATTGCTTTAAGTCACGGTTCATTCGCTCCACTTTGGAATTGCCCTCAGGCCTATATGCAGATAAAAACTGTACCTGCACCCCCATTGACATCATTGCATCCTTGTACGCCTTAGAGGCGATTGCTGGACCCTGGCCAGAATGAAAGGTGCCACAGGCAAACATCCCGACAAAGACACACAAATCTCTAGTGACATTTCGAGAATCAGCATTGCGTTGTGGCTAAACCCAAAGGAATCTAGTGCACGAATCAACTGCAACCAAGATATATTTATAAGCAGTAGCAGAGGAGAACAGACCGCAGTGATCAAGATACACACAGCCAAAAGGCTGATTGGATATACAAAGCTGTGTTTGTGGTGAGCGTGAGACCGTAGATGGCTTAATTTGTTGACAAATGTCACACAAAATTACATAATTACGGGTCTGTTTATATAAACCACGTCACCAGTAACATTGCTGTAAAATGGAGGCTGTCGCCGACACACCGTCATGTGCAGAAGCCATGCATTCATGTGTGGCAATGATCAAAGCAGGTCTGAGGTCCTTGTTGGGAATCAGCATAAGGAACTTGTGATAAATGATAAGAAAACTATGGGGCCTATTATGAAGTCCGCCCGCCATCGCCCCGGGAAATGGGATCACCCACTAAGAGTGCGGCGGTCCCACATGGACAATTAGGATGCACCCGCCACACTGGCGGGCGCATCCCACATTTTTTGTATTGCGGTGGACGCACCGCCGCAATACAAAAAAGGCATGTGTGCATTTGCATGGACAATGTGGCAGGCACCGAGCGGAGCCTGCCACGTCGTCCATGCAAATGCAGGGGGTACCATAGGTACCCCCATGTGCCCCCCCACCAACATCCTGGGGGCCCGCAACAGGCCCCCAACTCAGGTAACCTCATGCCTTTCTGTGGCGGAAAGGCTGCTTCCCGCTTCCTTCCTAATATGGATGGCGTTGTCTAGCAGACACCGCCACCATTTCAGGCCCCTTTTCCGCCCGGTCACCTGTGTGACCGTTGGAAAAACGGCGGACGGTCTTTCCGTCCACCAGGGTCCCCCCGCCATACTAATATGGCGGGGGGAAAGGGTGGCGGGTGGGGTAGGATGTAGGGCAGATCGTCACCGCCCGCATGGCGATCTGCCCTACATCCTAATAGACCCCTTAGAAGGGAAGCCCTGCTGAGGAGCAGTTCCATCCTTCGAAGCAGCAATAGCTGCCAAAGTTTCATTATCAATCTTAGTCATGGACCTTATAACTGCTGCTACTGAACACGTGGCTACTGCAGATTTGGCTGCTTCATCAGCTAAAGAAATACTGACAGCATGTGCTCCCACACGCTGATGGCCGATAGTATGGATAACCTGTGTGAGTGGGAGACGTTTTTTTAAGTCCCGCCACTCGAACCCAAACCATTTTATGCTTTATTGCGCTGCCTTTGGAGTCTCTTTAGTAATTTTGTGACCAAAAGAATAAGTTATCATTAAAAGACTGAACACAGTAGTAAGAATCCCATACAATATTACTATTCACATTAGGATCAGCACACTCGAGAGCAATAACAAGAGCGCGCAGCTCCGCCAATTGTGCTGTACAGTTGCCAAGAGCTGGTGTATGCACTATGGAAGACTTAAATCCTCTATTGACAATTGTACCAGCCACAATAGCGCATGCCGCTGAATAAGCATGTTTGGAACTGACGGCCGGTTGAGCCGAGCCATCGGTGTAGATGATACATTTGTACTCATCCAAAGGAAGCAACGACAGTGGAGGAGGATGAACATGTTCATACTGTAAAAACTCCTGTGTCTGAAGAGCAGGATCAAAGATAAACGTGACATCAGCCGATGCCAAAGAAGTAGCCCATTGAATCCAACAGGGATGTAAAGACTTAGAGTTTTGTACACTCGCCTTAGTCACTGCTTCTGAAGCAGGGAGCGGCGTGACCATGAAAATACACTAACCTTACGCCAGAGAGCGTTCTTTCAGAATCACTATCTGGACCGCTATCAACATTTTTTCAGTATTGGAAAACCACATTTCAGCTGAAGTGTACAAATTTGATTTGTAAGCAATAGGTACTATGTCACCTAAATTGAATGTCAAGTAAGTGAAACCCACTGTCCGCGGTACTATACGTATCACCAGGTTCGGGGTATTGTCACACGTCAACAAGTAGTTAGTAGCAAGCAAATCAGATTGCAAAGATTGCATTGTTGAGGTTTGTTCCGGAGGCCAGCTGGCTGAAGAAAATGTAGGTTTTATCAACACATATAGCTGTTTGATACACTGGGCATAATCGGAAATGTATGTCCTCCCGAAATGTAAAAATTCCAGCAGAGACTGAAGTTTTTTCATTGTAGTAGGAGGTCGCAATTGTGCATATTTCTCCAGAAAGTGGGGGGCTAAGCCCCTACCCTCATTGTTGAGCTCGTGGCCCAAAAACAGTACCGCAAAACGCGCGATGTGTGATTTTGCAAAATTGAATCTGTGTCCATAGTCGGCAAATGACAAAATAATGCAGTCGACTCCAACAAGATGTGGCATCAGTTCATCATCCGCCAGATAAATATCATTGACGTACAAGAACGCATCAGGATCTATGCTATGTAGCAAAGACACCACATGTGCAGCAAAAGCCCCGGGGCTATTCTTATACCCCATAGGTAAATATGAAAAAAAAATCTGATTTCTGACGGCGGTGAATGCTGTCAAGTCAACACTCTCAGAAAAAATTAGATATATCCAGTGTAGTTTTATATTTTTTACGAATTAGTGTATTCACTAATGCAAAGCTGTGTGTGTTCTGTACCGCAAATGTACGACAATGACAATTCAAATTCCGAAAATCTAAGACAATGCGATATGATTCGTCAGGTTTTGCTACCGGCAAAAGAGGATCATTCATCGGTGATACGCAGGATTCAATCACACCTTGATATTACAAATGAGTCACAAGGTCACAAACTGAAGCCTTAGCTTCACTTTTGATTGGAAATTGAAGCTGTGGCTGTGGCCTTGACCGTAGTGGGATCTTGTGTGCTGGGGAATCTCTATCCCAGCCCACCTGATTACGGTACACAGCCGGGGCAAGGGCCAAAGCCCACTCACTTCTGCCCCGTTGGGAGAGGCTAGCACAAATGGAGGTGGCCAATCTGCCTCTGCTAACAAAATGTCATATGAAGAGGTGAGATTTTCCCAGACAACCGCTGTGATTGTACGCTGTATATCACCTTCAATTTGGATGCCTATTTCATAGAGTCTATACGGGGGGGCAACTTGTTTATCTGCTGTCTCTACTGTTATGAATGTGTCAGGTGCTCTCGCATCCATACAGGGACGCAGTGCCTTCCACACTATGGTAACCTCCACCGCGCTGTCGAGCAGAGTCACCACCCATGTCCAATCTAGAAGACGTGTTCTCACAGTCTGAGGTATATTTCGCTTTCAAAGCTGCAACTTTCTTCTTCTGATACGGAGGTCTAAAACAAGGCCGATCCTCTTGTTTGGCTTTAATGTCAAACAGTCGAGGTTGATCTCATCACTGTTGTGTGGTCTGACCTTTGCCATGATCCTGGCGTTCTCCACCACCGACTTGAGAGCCCGATGTCCTGTAAAGAATGAGGAGAGCGCTGATCGGGGACCTGAAATCTATCTGGAGTCTTAAGTTTTGCACGGTCGCGCAAGTCATAAGTACGCTCAGAAGACTCGGATGTCGGTGAGCCAGCACGCGAACACTGCTTCTGTTGTTGCTGCCCCTATTTTTCCAGTTCTTTTTAGGAAAGAATGGGCACCGATCTTTATCAGTCTGGGCCTTTATAAGCTTTTGCAGTGATCTTTGCAATTCGAGCTGCTTGTCTGCATCTGCCATCCTCCAAGCGTTGCGCCACTTGTACGCTAATAGCATCACCCTTAACATTTGCAAGGATTATATCGCAAACAATGTCGAACACCCCCACCAATCTCATTCCCAATTCCAGGGCCGCCTCGGCACCATGTTCCTCCTGAACAAGTTTGATCACGGACGGGAGAACGGTCATTGAGGGGGTGCCGTAACACATCAAATATACCGCTGCAAACACTTTACCCCAAGTGTTACAATCAGCTAATTCAGGAACCAAGTTCTTTGGTAAACTTATTGTCAAAATCCTGTGTTTCTCCACAGGTGTGGTATTAGGAAAAACAGCTTTGAGTTGCCCAAATTTCTCTGCAAGCCAATAAGGAAGTTCATCCTTATTCAGGGGATGCTAGCCCATTACGGAATTAACCATTAAAAGGACTGATGGTCACACCACCAGGTGCAGTTGGTTGCGCAGCAAAGTCAGGTGGTCCCACCTGGTGGTTGTGTGACATGAACTGAATAACAACTCTATCTATACGTAATAATGAAGTATGTAATATGCGTAGCTCTATGACTGTAGCAGTGAGATAAGTTGGGTGTGGGGTGTACCCTGCCAAAACGAGTACACCTCGCAATTGATAAGGGGCCTAAACGGACCGGTGTCATTGGGTGAGGAAGGGCACCATTAAACCATATTTGGTGTTGCCAAGCTGTGAGCGGAACCTCAAGAGTTCTATATGGTCTACATTCCCGCGGACTCGCGGTGGCAGTATACTCGTGAAACAAATGATCTGTTCCATCGACTGCCGGAAAGGTGACCCAAGAACAAAATACCTCAAAGCGGAATGCTAGATCCGCTTCTACAACAAAGATTAGCGCAGCACCAGCATCAGGGACTCCGTATTGATTTAAACAATCCTAGAGCAGTGCGCGGTTAGGAGGCCCAATAATAACTGCCATAATGAAAAACAGAGAATAACAACCTATGTGTGGCAGCGCAACAAAGGGGCAAAAGAAAGAGAAAGACCTTTTCAAATTCAAGCTTGAAAAACCTATAACATATGTTATGTTATGTTAAACTTTTATTTCTATAGCGCACGGCTACTCCGTGGAGTGTCCCGGCGCTTTATCGAGGCAGCTCAGTAAAACCGAAAACATAAAAATAGACTGAAGAAAAAAAGACAAAAAAAGACAAAGAGACCCTACAGGTTAAAAAGCCACGTCTTGAGGCTCTTCCTAAACAGAAGGAGAGAAGAAGAGGACCGTAGGTCCAAAGGCAGAGAGTTCCACAACTGAGGGGCCCTCAAACTAAAAGAGCGACCCCCAGTGCGGGCCTTCCTCACCCGAGGAACCACCGCGAGAAACAAAGATTCCGACCGCAAAGATCTAACTGGGCGATAGAAAGACAATCTCTGCTGTAGATACCTCGCTCCGGTGCCAAATAGCGCTTTATGCGCCAGGGTCAGTGCTTTAAACATAATCCGCTTCCGGATAGGTAACCAATGAAGCGATCGCACCAGACCCGAAGCTCTCGCTCGCCTATGAAGGCCAAAGATGGCCCGGGCCGCGGAGTTCTGCACAACCTGCAGCCGCTGAACCAGATATTCCGGAAGACCTACATAAAGGACGTTCGCATAGTCCAATCTCGAGTCTATCAAGGCTTGCACAGTGATCTTTCTGTGCTCTTCTGAGAGTAAAGGCAGGAACTTCCGGAGCATCTTAAGCATACCAAAGCAGGTACCCACCAGGCCAGAAGTATGTGAGCTCAGTGACAAATTATTGTCAACCTTCACTCCCAGATTCTTAGCCACAAGCGATGCCTGGACAGGGCAATCCATACCTAATGGCCACCAGGCCTGCCAATCAGGGTCCAGAGAGCAGCCGAAGAACAGCACCTCCGATTTACTGGAGTTTGCCTTAAGGCCGTTTCGCTGGAACCAGCCAAAGACCAACTCCAAGCAACCCCGGATGTTCTCTCCATCAAAAGCCTGGCCTTTCCCACACGTGAAAAGCAGTTGAGTGTCATCAGCGTAGGATACGATCCGGGCCCCAGAGGACTCCACCAGTGCCGCCAAAGGTGTCATAAAGATGTTAAAGAGAGTCGGGCTCAACACAGAACCCTGTGGAACACCGACTCCCAATGGCGACATCTCGGCGGAGCTCGGAGAGGCCCAGACCGTTTGTCGGCGGTCTTCGAGAAAAGATGTAAACCAATTGAACACCGTCCCCCTCAGACCGATGTCATAAAGTCTGGAGAGGAGCACCTCATGGGGGACGGTGTCAAAGGCCGCCGACAAATCCAGCATGACGAGCATGACCCTTCCTCCAGAATCCAGTGTCTCCCTGATGATTTCCGACACTTCCAGCAGTGCCGTCTCCGTGCTTAAATTAGGACGGAAACCGGACTGCGATGGATGGAACAAATCGTTGGATTCGAGAAAGCTGGAGAGAACACCATGTACATGCTTCTCTGTGATCTTAGCCAAGGCCGGCAAAAGAGAAATCGGCCTATAATTGGCCAAGACCTCCGAGTCCAACCCAGGCTTTTTGAGGAGGGGGATCACCATAGCTCTTTTCCATGGCACTGGAACCCTCCCCTCCCTCAGGGAAAGATTCACCAAAGGGTTGACTAGTGGGTTAACCACGGCCGCCATCTTGGCCAAAAATTTGGCAGGACAAGAATCCAATGGTGAGCCCGATTTAAGGTTGGCCAGTAGAGAAAGAGAAGCATCGGCCGAGACAGGAGGAAACTCAGCAAAAACCGCACCCTGCGCGGGCGGGAAGGACAATCCGGCCATCGGACTGGAACACACCTCCACAGACCTCACTGGGAAAGAGTCCTGGATAGATTTTATTTTATCCGTGAAAAATTTGGCCAGATCGCAGACCCAGCGCTCCAATGGAACACTGTGGGCCACGTAGGATCTAGGCGCCGTAAACTCCCTTACCACAGTAAAGATCTCTTTACAAGAGTTGGAGGCAGTCTCAATCCTCCTGGCCAGATATTCCTTTTTCTCCCGGAGAATATCCTGATGATAGGATTTAATCATTATCCTATAAGCCGATCTAGCTTCCGGGTCATAGCGAAGGCGCCATGCCCTCTCGGCGACCTTACACTGCGCACGAGTAGCACACAATGCCTTCGTGAACCATGGGGCTGAGACCCTCTTAGCCCTATCCCGAGGGCCCATTGCGGGGGCCAGATCGTTCAGCCTCTCCAACAGCCATCCCTGCAAGGACTCCACATCCTGCTCTAAATCCCCTGTAAGAGGGCAGGGATGGTCTATAGCAGCCTGAGCCAGCAGCTCGGGTGTGACTCTATGCAGAGCCCTTTGAACAGTGCCATGCTGTCTGGGGGCGCTGCTGAATAATTTTTCGCCACCCAATACACCAAATCTGGCCAATCTATGGTCGGTCCAGAGCACCGGAAGAAGCTCCACATCAACAAGAGGAACCGAGGAGAAAACCTGATCTAAAGTATGACCCTTGTCGTGTGTGGAACCAACCAAAAAAGGGACAAGACCGAGAGGAGCCGTAATATCGAGCAGTTTTTTAGCATCCGGATCATTGTCATCGTCCATATGAAAATTAAAATCTCCTGCCAGAAGACAATGCTCCGTACTTAATGCCATACCAGATACGGCCCCCTGAAGATCATCAAAAAAAGAGCCCACTGGTCCAGGAGATCTATATACCAGTAGCCCTTTCAGAGCTTGATGAGGGGTTAATCTGATAGTGAAGGCAAGGGATTCCGCTCCTGCAATGGTGTTCAAAGAAGCGATAGAGCAGGTAGCTGACTTTTTCACTACTACCGCCACCCCTCCTCCCCTGCCTTTCACTCTGTCCTGACGAAAGATTGTATAATCAGGAGGAAAAGCCGCCCTAATATCCGGATTGGACGTCCCCCCCAACCAAGTTTCTGTCAGCAGGAGACAGAGTGGATTCTCTCTAACAAGGAGATCAAAGATCTCCAAGGCGTGCTTCCCTACCGATCTTGTATTCAGCATTAAGCAGAGATGTTTAATGCAGACCTCATCTCTCCGTAAAGGAGCGGCCGGGGCAAAACCTGGCGACCAGCCACAGGCAGGGCACAACCGTTTACCTCTGTAACGGCCCGGGAACACGGAGCGGCAAGCACAAGAAAAGCTTTGCAACGCACGTAGTTCCCTAGCAGTATAACAAATCATATTACCCGAGCAAGGACTTACAGCCAGGCACTCTCGCCGCTCCGCCGCCTCCGGAACGCTGACGGACGCAGACGGGCAGGACTCTGGCAAGACTCAGGCAAAAGCGAGGGCAACCCCGCTGCGCGATCCCGCTGCGCTAGAAGGAACGGTTTAAATAGGTCCTCCAGATAAGGTCCTCCCAGTCCCAGAAGGACGCTACAAGATGGCGCTACCAGAGCGCCACTGCCCAACCCAAAATGGCGCCCAAAATCGGAGCGCTGCAGATTCAAACTACCAGGGAGCCCAGACCCGCTAAAAGAGCGGTGAATCTCCAATATTATGTGCAGGTAAGGGGGGAGTCCTATCACCCAGCAAGGAGAGAGAGCGCAGTAAATAAGAACACTAGAAAAGGCTAAAAAGCGCTAGCAATCCGCGCGAGCGTGCTGTAGAGAGCCACCCCTCCGGGCAAAAGCATCCAACATATCACAATATAGGAGGCTACACAGTCACAGCTGTCTCCGGAAAAAGAAGTGAGGGGATTGTGAACAAGCACAAGCACTACTCAGTAGTCTCGCAGATAAGAAACAGGCCAAATGTTGGCGGCGCCATGTTGCAGGGATTCTGCACATACACAGAACTATGCACAGGGAAACAGGACCTCGTGTACAGGGGTTGTACCTTCCTACCACCTTAGTACCCAAAATCCCCAAACTGACTAGCTATAATGTCTCATTCATTCTCCTACACAATCACGAAGCTACAAATGATTAGACAACCCAGAACACAACACTCCTGACTCGTACTTGTCCACAAAATGGATTGGCAGAGTCACCGTAATAGTTCAAAATGTTTATTTTAACTATTGTGCTCTATAATGCAGTATACGAGCCACTACCAGCAGCAAAATGCATAAACCTAGCACAGTTAGCATTGTTACAATACCATAGAATATAAAAGGGGATGTCATTATATTCAGACAGCGTAAAAAGGACTATAAGTCCTAATCACCCTCCCCTTGTTAAGTTGAGGTTTATTATATAAAGGAAGATCTCTGGGCTTTGTCAGCAGACTGATTGTTGCACTTCCGGGAAAGGATGTGTTCCCCTGGGCACAACTCTCATCCTAATAATAGGGTCTTCAAGTTAATTGTGAAAATAAACAAATTGATCCTCGGTGAATTTTCAATCTATGTATTTACATTATGCGCATTCTTAGATTCTTCATGTTGTATAAATCATAATATCTGGCCTAAGATATCCAATGCAGTTCGGGTATCATTACCCTTCATCATGGATTAGTCTTTCCGTTGGTGATGTCGCGCTCTGCTTGTTGAAGCCATCACCAACAAAACCTCACCTCAAAGACTACCACTGGCTCCCCATTTCATTTATGATGGCCATGATGTTCCATTTTGCTGAGCACCACTCCTTTGATTTGTACGCTCAATTCCGTTATTATTTTTTTTGTTTCATGTTTGATTTCTTCTGAATACAATATTTTATTTGGCAAATGTTTCTGTGACTATGATCTGCATTTAGAGTTTGGTAAACTGATTCCATGATCACAAATGCATTATACCCTATTACAAGTGCATTATATTCTATGACACTCAATATGGCGGATGGAATATCTGTCATGTTTGTGGCGGATGACACGTCTGCCAAACTCTAAATCAGGCCCCATATTTCTATTTGCAGATGTATCTGGTGAGGTGGGTTGGTTAATTGTGTTGCTGATACAATTTAGATTGTTTTAGGCTTCAAAGACTACTCTTTCTTTAGATATTCTGGCAATTACGTCTTTGTCTCTGCGGCATATTGAACACTTCATGAACCTCAGTCCTCAAAAATAGAAATGCTCCTAGTAGGAAAATGGCTCTCTTTGCATGATTACCCCTTTTCTTGAGCTGATGCTGTTGGTTCTAGAACTCTGTTTAATGGGACCCTGCAAACCATGCCCCACTGTATGTGCTCTGACTCCTAAAAACTTGTTGAATTAGTTAAAATTCCTATTTGGCACATTTAACTTATCTATACGTCCCTAGTATATGGTGCCTAGTGTACCTAGGGCCTGTCATTTAAATGTTACTATTGGACTGCAACACCTATTGTTCCACCACTAAAACTATGTTTTCCAGCCTGCCCCTGCAGCTTTAATGTGCAGTTTTAAAACTGCAAATTCGACCTGGCAAAATAAACCTTTTGCCAAGCCTAAACCTTTATTTTTAATATGTATATGGCACCCTTAAGGTAGGCCCTAAATACCCATAGGGCAGGGTGCATGGTATTTAAAAAGCAGAACATGTGTACTTATGTTTTACACATCCTGGCTGTGAAAAATCTCTAAAAATATTTTTCACTGTGGAATGGCTCCCTCTCCCATAGAAAAGCGCTGGGTTAAACGATATCCTCTTATAATGTATAACTTCAGTTTGGGAATAGCTAGAACTATGATTCAAGGGCTCAAATCTATAGTTTTTTAAAATCCAATCTAAAAGTCAAGTTGGATTTTAAGTACCTATTTTGGAAAGACCATGTTTAAAAAGTTACAATTTTCCTACCAGAGCCAAATGTGCCTTTCTGTCAGTGCTCAGTGTCATCTGACTGTTAAAGGCTGTCATTTGGTGGGAAGTGTATTACTCCCTGACAGTGAACAAAAGGCTTGGGTGGGGAGAGGGGTTATTTTCCCTAACTGGGTGGCCATCCAGGCTATATCCAGGAACTTAATTAAACTTCAAGGTGCCTACCCCATTACAAGCAAATGTAACTCACACCTAGGCATGCCCCTTCATTGCCCTGAGAGCCAACTGGCCACCAATAGCAGTGGTAGAGGGGTTGCCCCAGAACCGGTTTAGGGTGACCACAATTGAGACTTTGCCCATTATACTAGTCACACCACTGGGTTTTCTCAGGAAGCTCTGCACAGGGGCAGAAAGGTACTCCCACATTGCTTTTATGTAGAGAGGGGCACTGTGGAATAGTTTACAGTAACACACACCAAACATGCTTCAATAGTGGGTAGGGTCACCCCTAGGAACTTTTATCCCATTTGTTAGGGAATGGCCAGGTGTTTCTCCCAGCGACTGGCTTGCACTGAGCATACAAGTGGCACCATTAGTACCCTCTTCAGAACACCTATGGAGCGGTGAAATACTGAAGAAGCACTGTACCTGCTGAGACGACAGAAAAAAGATTCTACCTGCTGTTCCCCAGTTGTACCTAGGAGAGAAGAGTGGACTGCAAGTGCTAGTTGGCTAACCTCTTGTTCAGCTCCAAGAACACAAAAGGTGCCAGAAGCCCACATCTCTGTTGAGCCCAGCTGACCAGTTCTGACTGGATTTTCCTGGGACCCTGATGATGGCTTCTGGGAGATTGATTACTAACCCCAAAATGATGCCTAAAAGATCCTGGACCCTTTGCTGGTGTTAGAGTGTACACTTCCCCCTTCAAAGTTGCAAGACTGGACACTTAGAAACGCTTTTTGAACTTTTTGCAGAAACAACCTCAGGTTACCACAGGCGAGCCACCAACATGAAACTGGTGGTCGGGCTCAACTTGCTGGTTTGCCCCGCTGAAAGGATCCTGGCTTTGAGAAAAGATTCTAAGCCTTATCAGCACCCTGAGGACGCCAACACCTTTCTGGGACCTGACTTTGGACCTTGCAGGCTCAGACTTTTGATGCCTTTGATGCTGAGATCCTCAAACTTCCCACTGGTGCTGAAACTCTCAGTGAAGCTCTGCGCTTCAGCCAGCTGTCGTCAATGAGCCCTTCTTGAAATCCAGCCTTCACCCCAACCCGCCGATGACCTCTCCGATGAGGACTTTTCTCCTGAAAACTGACTACCTCAGATGGTAAACTTTTCACCAAGATGAACCTGAACACTGTATCCGGCCTGCGCTCCATCACAGTTGTCCTTAACTTTTGATTTAGGTCCTTTCTAGCGTGACCAAGTACCACGATTTGCACTTTGTGCTTTTTGGAGAAAGATACATCTAAAACCTTTGAAAAATCATATCTCTGGATCTCTACTTCTGATTTATTTCATTTAGGTGTCTATTGATCATTGACATTTTCCTCTATGTTGGTAAAGTAGAGAGGGGTTTTTATTGTGTTGTGGTTTCTACCTATTAACTGCTTTAGTACTTAGAAATGCCTTACACATTTCTCCTAAATTAAGCCTATCTGCTCTGTGCTACAGCTACCAAGGTGTTTAGCTCAGGCTGAAATTATTGAGACCTAACTAGACGTAGTAGGGAATAATGTCATTATTACTTTTAAGAAGACTAGCATCCAATTCAACTAATTATCCACCTTCTCACACTCCTCATTTCGTCCAAACACATATCTAATTTCCACACCTTGCTTTGTAATGGTCTGACAAAACAGGACTTCTGGTTGCTACTCTGACCCTTAATAAAATCTCTGGGCTTTACCATCCCTCACCCTCAACACTCACATCAGTCTAGTGGCCAAGTCTGCAAATAACTTCCTCCATTCACTAAAACGAAATAAGCAGCTTATCTACCCTGACTACCTGAAATAAATACTAACTGCACATCTACGTACATAGTACATGGGCATGTTACCAAGGTACATATATGTGGCTTTACATAAAGGAAACCTATACTTTTCTCTGTATGAACCTTGTCAATAAATTGGTTAGGCATAGTTTTGCTTCAATTTTATGGTGACACAATACTAAAGACTCAATATTCTGGTGCTGTGCCCCTTGGAGCCCATGGCAGCAGCTGCGGCCCGAGCATGTTTAAGAGCGGTGGGGCATGGGGTGGGGAGATTTTGACAGACAAAGAGGGAAAATTAATTATTTATTTAATTTTCCCTCGTAGTCATCTGTCGAATCCCCCCCCGCCCCCCAACACAGCCCACCGCTCTTACCTGCACGGGTGCATGGGTCGCAGCTTCTTTACTATCTCATTCCTTCACTTCTTCATGTCTCCCTTTTTTCTCTCCTCCCCTAGCATGCTGCTCTTAGTCTCATTTATGTCTATGCCTTATTTGTGATGTCTATTTTAAGTCTTCTGTTGCTGTCTATAAAACCCTCTGGTGGTTGTCTCGAGGTAATGGAGAGATAAAATAAAACTGATAAATAAATAAATGAATAAGCCAAAAAGTAAATAATCAGACTGCAACGGAATGCCTGGGACAAGAAGGAAAAACATTCATTCCACTGTAACTGACAAACATGCTGTGAACAACAAACTAGTTTAAATGATAAGAACAATAATAGGAAATGACTTCAAAAAGTCCTGTCACTGATATTGCAGAACATTAGCCTTTTTTAAGCTTGTATAAATCTGAAGATTGGGCAGAATTTTTAGAACAAAGAGGGAAGTGTGCCAGCTGGAGAGGCGCAATGCTCCTTATTGAATATCAGTGTTTCTTTCGGTGTTGTCTAAAAAATGTGACACTGAAAAGGAACCATGCGTCGTGGACTAGCCTATTTTTTCACATATCTGTATAGACCTAAATGATTTTATCTGTTGCTAGGCAACCGAAATATTTCCCAACGAGTAGCGGTCTGTCATTTGTTTAATTTTCCCTTCTCTAATATCTGTTAATTGTGTTTTTATCATGAAAATGCAGCATTAGGAATTGAACATGTAAGGTACATTGCTTCTTAGTGTCTTTGGGATATATGGGGCGTTTTAATTCATTCCACAATGCATACCTCCCTTTTTTACTGTCAGTACAACTTATTTATTTCTCTCTCTAGGAGAGGAGATGGACTCATATTTTAAATATGACATTTATTTTTTTCTTTAGGCTTTTCATTTATCATTTTTTCACCGCTGTTGCATTTTTTGGTGTCAGTCATTCTGGCTTTATTGAAGGAGATGAGTCCCCCCTACAGAATTTGTCACCGTGGAATTTCCTCCTTTCAAAAGAAAGGACTTTGCTGCCAAACATATGCGTCTCTGCAGCGAAGCAGAACTGAGCCTTAGTTGTTCGAGATAAACTCAATACACTTTACTGCAGGGTATGCCCAAAAGTACTCCTTCACGGGCGTTGTGAAAACCCCAAATTCCCCTACCCAACACACACACTTTAGCAGCTGAAGGAGGCTGCCATTGGTCCCACTAAAAGGTTAGTTGTTTATGGATCTCTTCTGTCCGCAGGACTGCACACAAAATGTTCATAAATGACGCTGTTGGGAAATACCATTACAGAGGGTTGTGGTTGTGGGCTGTCAACTATTGTGAAGATAACAGTGAAAAAGAAATTATGAAAATTGGGGGAAAAGAGACGGACAATAGAAAAAATGAACCTGAGAGAGAAAGGTAAAAATATGGATGAGATAAAATGAAGTAGAGAGGGGGAGAATACAAAAATAAGAAGGAACAAATAGTGAAAGGAAAAAGGGAGAAAAGGTATAAGTTAGTTTGGAAGGGTGTAGAAAGAAAAGATGGAAGGATGAAAACAAAGGTAGAAGGATGAGAGAAATTCGGAATCATTACAGGAGTGAAAGAATTCAGAGGTAAAAGTGACTATGGATGGAAGAATGGATACAGGTAAAAGGATGAAGGATGAAAGAGTAAAAGATTCAAGGGTGGAAGGTGAGCCTGGGCGGTGAACTATGCTCCGCTCATGGAGTTTGCGGAGTTTTCAGTACTCCGCATTATGTGGAGCTCACGGAGTTCCCAAAAACTCCGCCCAGCGTAGCAGAGTTTTTTTCCTCGCTTGTGATCGTCAACGTCAAGTTGCCGAGCGCGAGCGAGGAAAACCCACTTCCTGGCGAGATTTTTCCTCGTTCGCGACCGTCAACATCAAGTTGGCGAGCACGAGCGTGGAGAATAAACCTCCCGGCGAGATTTCTCAATGCCGGGGGGGGGGTCAGGTTTCTCATTGCGAGTGGCTGCGTTTGCTCGTGACCACTCGTGTTGAGAAACTGACCGTTCGCGATGAGAAAGCTGCCGCTCGAGTAAAAATCTACTTGAGCGGCAGAAAGGAAAGCAGCACGCGCTTACGCTGTGCATGGTGCTGTACGCGATGATTGCACAGTGCGGACAAGCATCCAGAACTGAAAATCACCGCGAACCACATTTTTCTATCGCATTCCGCCGCTTGCGGAGCTCCGTGCAGCGCAGCAGAAGTTTTTTCCACTTCGCGGAGTTTCGCGTAGTACAACTCCGCGAACTCTGCCCAGGGTTAGTGGAAGGATGGATCGATGGATGATAATCTGTATATATTGATGAGTGAAAGACTCAAAGGATGGATGTATTTATAAAAGGGCGATAGGATGTATGGATGGGTGAACAAATCGATGGATGAATGAACACATAGAAGGTGTAAGAAATTGAATTAGTCAAGAGGGGTGGGAGCCCCAGTCAAATAATAAGCACAATCTTTGTCAGAGAGAACCACAAAAGTCCCTAAATAAAACTGTGCTTAACCCTCAGTTAGCTTGGAACAAAAGCATCCAGGCTTACCTTAGAGGCAATGAGCAAAGGATTTATGCAGCACTCAAACAATAATAAAGTGAAAACGCAACACCAATAAAATCCAAACCAATTTATAAAAATAGAGAAAATCTAAATAACAAAATGACACCAAAGCAACGAAAAATTAAATCAGTAGAATTGGAGCTATGAGATTTTAAATTGTTATTTGAAAATAGCTCCAAAAAGCACAAAGCGTCACTTGCGGTTATATGTTGTCCTGCAGGAGTGGGGAAAAGTTAAAAGTTCAGGCCAAAAGCACTGGAGTGTGGGTTTAATACAGGTTCCAGGTTAGTCTCACTAAAGGCTTACCTTCTCAAAGTCTGTGCAAAGAGTATGTGTTGGCAGAGGCCATGAGGAGGTTGCTGTCAGCAAGAGGAGAAGGTTGAGCATCGCGAATGGTCATACCTGTAGCGCAGAGTCGGTTGTTGCTGGAGCTTTGCATTGGTGAACATTGCAGGCTGTTGCTGTTGGTGCAAAATGTAGGTTTCATGTTCCCGGTCTTCATGGACAAGAGCAGATTCTGCTGGAGCTTTGCAACGTTGTCGCCGCATACAGTCAGTTCTCACTTTGTCATTGCGAGGGTCCAAAAACCTCTGTATCTTCACCTTTTGTTCAGGAGGAGTTCACACTGATGACAGCCAAGAAGCCAGAACCTGGGGCCACCTGTTAGGGATCAGAACTCACTACAGCAGAGTCCAGAAGAGGGTTCAGGCAGGTTAAGACAGGTCCACTTGGTGCTTGTCAGCCAGGCAGTTGCAATGAGGCCTCTGGAATCTTGTTGCGTCCCTGTAGCTCACACAGGAGGTCAGCCAACTGACCCTTGGAGTCACTCTGGGTAGCCTAGGTTCAAGGCAACCAGGTCCAATCTTCCTTGTTCAGTCAACTGAGAAGTCCAGCTTCATCAGACAGCAGGGCAGTACTTTTTCTGAATCTTCCACAGGTGCAAAAGTGTTCTGAGGGTCCCATTTGTATACCTAGTGCCACGCTTTGTGTGAGGAAATTCCCTGGCTTCCACCCAACCATGTAAGTTTTTCCTTTGGTTCCAAATGGTCTAGCATGACAAAAGTAAGGACAGGTTGCATGGTGTCAGGTTCCTCTGTGTGTGCTGCAGGCAGGGCCCTTTTTAGTCTAAGTAGAGCAGGGTACAGCTCTTCCCCAACCATCCTGTCAGGATGACCTACTCCCCTCAAACCTAGGCCTTCTTTGCCTCAATGTTTGTAAGCAATACACACTCACAAGAGGAAGTCATTCAGAGTCAAGTGAGTCAGGACACTGACAGAAATGCACATTTGGGTTGGGCTGAAAAAATACCAACTTTCAATTAGTTTCATTTTTAAAATTGTAACTTCAAATCTGACTGCACCATTAAAGAGGATGTTACATTACAATTCATTTAGTAGGAACAACATTTCTCTATCTGGTCCCAAAATAAATTAGCATTTATTAAGTGTAATAAGGCAACCCATCTCTAATCTCTAGGCGAGACAGTTTAAAACAATTTTGGGAGTTTTCCACGGTCAGGACATGTAAAACTTAAACACACCAATATCCTACTTTTTAAATGCGATACACCTTGCCCTAATAGGCTTGAGGCCCTGCCTTAGGGGTGGCTTATAAGTTTAAAAAACGAAGGTTCACGTCTGGCAGAAGGTTTATTTTGCAAGGTAGAAATGGCAGATTTGAGTGCTACAGGTTGCTGGGGCAGGCATGAGACCTGTTTTAAAAGGCTACTTCAGGGGGGGGGGCACAATGAGTGCTGCAGCCCACTAGAAGCATTTAATTTACTGTCCTGGGTACATGTAGTACCATATACTAGAGAACTCTAAGTAAATTAGAGGTACCAATGAGGTGTAGGCCAATTTTACTATGTTTTCAAGGGACAGCACAAGCACTTTGCAATGATTTTGCAGGGAAAAATGCACAGAGTCCTAGAAACCAACAAAAACGGTTTCAGCAAAGGAATCCAAAAATGTGGTGTGATCCTGCAGAGAGGCCAGGACCAGTCGATGGATAGATATATTGATGAAAGAAGGATTGTAATGATAAGGCAAATCTTCTAAAGAAGAGGTCAGTTTTTCTTGCTTTGTGTTCCTTGTATGATTAGTGTTATTGTTAAAGTGGGTTTATTTTAATTGGCTGGCTACTTTAGGTACAGCGAAGCGTAAATTAAGCTTCAGTCATGTTCTTATGAAGCCTTGAGGGTTAATTCAATGCTTTTCATTTGACAACATTTTTCTTGTACAAGCAAAAGTCACAAATATTCAGGATTTCACTTTATTAGAATGTTGTGAAATGTCTTAGAATTCTGCATTATGTAAATATGCATAAGTTTTAAGCAAGTGTGCAGCTTACATAAAAAGTCTGTCAAGATACCAGCAGGAGACTGGTGCATACAGAAAAAATCTTACCGGGTCACTTTTTTTGCTCGAACTAGTCTCGCCGGTATCTCATGAGGCGTTTTCTTCGTTTATTTGAAGTCTGTGCTCACTTAAAAAAAGGCACAATAAATACCAGCAAATCATATTTTATACTGAAAGTGGAATTTTACATAATTTCTTCAAATGTTCATTGAACTTCTGAAAAATGTGTGAAACAAATTAAGCAACTTTACGTACTCCTACTAAGAGATAAATAACTTTATGAAGGTATGCTTTTGATACTAATCATGACATTGTGGCAGTGTATACTGAGAATTTGCTGTGACAGATTCTGTACAGGAATAGCACAATTATATATTGTGTTATGTTTCATGTGTAGTGAGGTATATTATGATGCGATTTATTTTTTTGAATACTTGGATGTACAAGCTTTATGTGCCTTAGTAAGACACAACTTTAAAACCTAACAGTGACCAAGGAAAAGGACTGGAGTATTACCAAGCAGCCTTCCAATTGGCAAGGTTGACCTATGATTAGTTGGCAGTTAGAGGAAAGCATTGAATTTGGCAATAAACACAAGACGATCATTTTTGCATGCTGACTTGGTCTTGAATGATAAAGGTGGCAGTTCCACAGCAGATGGTGCCCCCTTTACAAAGGTGTAATAATGATGAGCACGGCAGCTATTAAAAGTGCGAGAAGGAGCTTTTGTATGGTGGATCAAGCCAAGAACATAAGACAAAATATGCAGTTGTGCAGCTGTAAATTGCCCGAAGACAAACTGGCCCCAGAAAAATGATTATGAACAGATCAAGCTTGCATGCACTGCAGGGCTACAGGGCTACAGTCCCAGAACGGTCTCTAGCAAGTATTGGAATTGGCTATTTTTCAGGGGTTACGTTTTGGAAGGGTAGAACTTTTGTGATGTTTTAAATATCTGGGGAGAGACAGAGTTCCAGGTATTTATCCTATTACCAGAAATTAAGGTATAAGGGAACAAGGAAACCTTCATGAACTTTCAGGAAGTTATCGTCAATTGAAGTTTAGCTTACACTCTGGTTTGTGGTTTGGTAGAGAATGGGGTAGCTCGCTGGTCCCCATAAAGAGCAGAGGACAAGTGGAAATAGTATGCATATATAGGGAGCACAGGTAGTTTATTAAATAAGTGGATGCTAGTGTTAATTCAAAATGGTATTGGGTAGATGGCTAATCTTCTGCAGCCTTAGAGAGAATGACTAAGAACAAGTAAAAGAAAGGCCCCGAGATAAAAAATTAGTAATGTCCTAAGAACATAACATAATAAGGTTATTTCAAATGAAATTATAGAGAAAACTAAGATATGTAAATCCAGTCTAACTATTGCACAAATGCTATGATTATTTTATGTGTCAGCAAGCTGTCTTGTTGGTGTGATGTGTTTTATCATATTAAAATTAAAATTAAAAATAGAAATATGGAAATAAGCTTTGTAGAATTTGTATCTTTCATGCCATCTTGAAATTTCTCCTAAAGGACCTCTTTCCTCCTTTGGTGTTTTTTGTAGAGAGGGGTTATGTCAGCTGCTCTTGAAGGGCACCTTTGAGAGGAATGGGCCAAGTTGGTGATTCACATGGTAGTGTACTTAGACTTTTTCAGTTTTAACTGTGGCAGTTCTTCTTAGAGCATGAGTGAAACATTTTCAGGAATTTCTTTTTTTTCAACAGTTCAAAATATCATTCTTTTGTTCGCACAATAGACTACATTGTAGAATGCACGCTACACAGCATTGATTCATTCATGTAGTGCATTCTCAGCGGTGTTTAATCAATTTCAAACATTGCTGAGAATGGCTGAACTAGTTTATTGAATGATCAATCCTTGCAGTGATCCCCAGTCTATGAGACTTCATGTACACTGTTGTTTCAACCCAGCAGATAGATGCTACTATGCACAGTGCATACTACAATATGAGCATTCTGGAAAAAATAGTGTTATGGGTTCAAAAGTACAATAATTAGATCACCTTATTGCCAGCAGTTGTCACACAGTAGAATTTCACCACAAGTTGACAAATAACTAATACTCGGTTCATCGTTCCTCTTTATATAATTTCACCTCCTCCTCTATATATTATACTCACACTTTTGCGTTCATCACTGTTTAAAATACCACACCCCTATCCTTTCCGGCTGACTTGACAAGTGGGTGGTCACAGGGCTGGCTTTAGCGCTGATGGCGCCCTGTGCGACAATCACTTTTGGCGCCCTCACATCCCATGACCACCTCTTCGGATTCTCTTCTTACCACCTGCAAAAGTGCCCTTGTCTCTCCCATCATAAGATACTGCTAAACACAGCCCCCCCTGAGGTCACAGAGCCCCCCTCCACAGGTCAGCGCGCAGTGCGACCGCACCAGTCGCACTGCCCTAAAGCCGGCCCTGGGTGGTCATTATACAAACGTCATTTAAAACCGCGAGTACTCGGCTAAACCCGCTCTAAATGTACATTCAAATTCTGGTTGCAAGAAAGTTATATATAATACAGACTGCATCATTAGCTATTGATTCTATGCAAGGTTCAAGTCTATGGACTCTCTCTATCAACCTTTTTTTGCTAGAGTTTTCTACATGAACATCTATGTTCACGGCTTTTTAATGCTTCTGTAGCGTATTTTGATCAGCATCGTTTGCTCGCTATTTTTTCGCGCCTAAATCATTACATTTAAAAAGACCACTGACACTTACATTCAGTGCTGCCTCAGATGCTGCATGTGAAAAACATTGACATAGATTTATTACCCCATGCTCAGAAACTACAATCTAATCCTATTTCTCATCTTTTTGAGGCTGTGACCTGAGTACAGTCAGAACTGTGGTACAATTGTCCCCTTTACATGTCCAGACCACAGGAGACTTTAAGGCTTTCCTGTCCCAATGAATGTAGCTTCACCACCTTATTATGGTTGTGTTTGCCTCTCTTCAGTGCTCCGTTACACATGATGGGTTTGTAGACTGGTACAATTATCTTATCACATTTGTTTAACTAAGCACATGTCTGGGAAAAATATTTGTTCACTGAAACATAATTTACAAAGAATCCAAATAGGAACATAGGGACTGGTGTATAGAACAGTTTTACACATTCTGGTGCTAATTCCGATCGGGTAAAATTATTTCCCGTACGACTCGTATCCGTATATTTTTACCTACGAATTGTACGAGTCCCGTCCCACCGGTGAAGTACGATTCGTACGTGAAAAATACATACAAATCGCTTCGGGAAAAGGTCTATGAGACGTACCCGGACAGTTTTACATACAAATTGTAAAACTGAAGTCCGAGCGCACAAGTACGATCCGTACCGCCCTTCCGAATATACAAGCGTATGTAAAACGTCCCGTACGGAGCGAACTCTGTACCACTCGTATCCCGGGTAAACTTGTGCCTGGGATATGAGTCGTACAGCCCCCCCGTGTGTGTCCATACGTCCCCCCATATGTCAGCACCGTACCCCCGTATGTCAGCACCGTACCCCCTCATGTCCGCACCGTACCCCAGCCCCGTACTTGGACGCACCATACCCCAGCACCGTACCCCAGCCCCGTACTTGGATGCACCGGACCCCAGCACCATACCCCAGCCCCATACTTGGACGCACCGTACCCCAGCACCGCACTTGTACACACCGTACCCCAACCCCGTACTTGGACGCACCGTACCCCAGCACCGTACCCCAGCCCCGTACTTGGACGCACCGTACCCAAGCCCCGTACTTGTACGCACCGTACCCCAGCCCTGTACTTGGACGCACCGTACCCAAGCCCCGTACTTGTATGCACCGTACCCCAGCACCGTACCCCAGCCCCGTACTTGGATGATCCGTACCCCAGTACCATACCCCAGCCCCGTACTTGGACGCACCGTACCCCAGCACCGTACCCTAGCCCCGTACTTGGACGCACCGTACCCCAGCCCCGTACTTGGATGCACCATACCCCAGCACCGTACCCCAGCCCCATACTTGGACGCACCGTAGCCCAGCACCGTACTTGTACGCACCGTACCCCAGCACCATCCCCCAGCCCCGTACTTGGACGCACCGTACCCCAGCACCGTACTTGTGCGCACCGTACCCCAGCACCGTCCCCCAGCATCACGTATGTACGGACTTTACAACAACATTACGTATGCGAGCACAGTACAACAACATCGCGTATGGACGCACCTTACATACGCGAAAACGACTCGTACTGAACCAGGACACTGTGAAACAGCACAAGGAGGGTCAATTTGACTCACACAACACCACAAAAGACGTCTACAGTACAAAAAACATCAAAATGACTGACCTGGCACATCCAAACAGGTAAACAGAGGCCCAAACTCACAACCACCTCTTATAACACACCCACCAAAAATTCAAACTCAGGCCCACCCACACATGGACCAATAAAAAGGGCCCACACACACAAACCATGAGCCTTTGCAACAGACTCACTGCAGCTACAGAGCACACCCCAACAACTGCACCCATACACCTTAACATATACACCTTCACACACACTTCTTCACACAAACCCCCTCTCCACATTCCCACACACACCTTCACATTCACACCCACACACCCACGACCATCCACACCCTCACCATGCCCACAGATAAGAGTCCAAAGTTCACAAGGGAGGAGCTGGACATCCTTGTCAACGAAGTCATCAGGGTCGAGCCACAGCTCTTTGTAACATTGGTCAGACAGACTAACATAGCCGAAAAATCACGCCTGTGGCAGTGGATCGTCGATAGGGTGAATGCTGTTGCACCCATCAGAAGGACCAGGAATGAATGCCAAGCCAGGTTGTACGATCTGCGGAGGGCAGTCAAGCGCAAAAGGAACGAGGACTACACCCAGAGCAACATCACTGGAGGTGGGCTGCCCCGCAGACTGGTACATTACCATCCCTGGGAGGAGAACGTGATGGCCCTGCTTCCGCCGGTGGGAGTCGAAGGAGTTGCAGAGATTGGTGAGTACACAAACAACTTACGTAACATGGGGGTAATGGCATCCACACCCCAACTACACCAAATGCACGCAACTACCCCCAAGCCCTCACCGGACACCACCACACTCAAAAACAATGCTCATACCACTAACATGTGTATGCCCCATCCACAAAGCAAGGCCATGCCATGTCCCAGGCTACACGAAGCACAAACCCAAGACTGGATGTCCGGGATGCTGGGAGGGTGGGACTCACAAAACACATTGTTCAACTCAGAATCAGACACCATTGCCCTCAGCCCATATGGCCCAGGTACATACCCATGCGCCATGCTCAATGCACAGGGACTGGCAAAGTACTGACAAGGTAGCTGACACTTGGCCCTGCTGTAGCCAGCACAAGGCCCTCCTGTGACCACTGTAAACTCAAACACCAACACCACAATCTCAGATATCTAGGACAGGAACTCACACTCACTGTCATGCCAGCATGCACCATGAGGGGACAGATACATCACCTGGGAGACCCACAGCCAAATCACACTACACCCACCAGAAGGCCCTGTCACACACACCCCTTACACAAGCATACACCCCCGGGGCAGGCAATGGATTTACCCACTCTCACAATGGACATGTGACACAACAAGATCAATCCATAGCCAAAGAAGCATCCAAGCCAAAAATCTACATGTCAAACACATGAACATATCAATCTGTCCCCCGCAACATACCCACCCACAAGTGAACAGTGAGGGGAATGCTAGGCACATACAACGACCTGGAGGAACTGTGCCAACTTGAATATGTATGAAACATGGATGTCGCATGAAACAGCATTAACATTGTCTCTCTCTCACACACAGGACAACGTCATGGATCTCCCCCTGACAATGGGGGGCGGGGGCCAATCACAGTCCCAGGCTCGGGAGGAACCTGATCCCACCGCCAGCGACGCCTCTCAACACTCCGCGGATGACCCCAACCCACCCGTGAAACGTACCTGTGGCAAAAAAATGTAGGGCTGCCATCACCTTCATCTTGGGGGTCAGCGCAGTGGGATACCTGTGTTGCGGTTGGAGGTGTGGTACCACCTTGGCGGTCAAGTCCTCAACCAACTGTTGAGTGAATCTGTAACGTCAGATGCAGGCACGTTCCCTCATGGCACCCAAGTCTGGCATTGGTCGGGGGACAGGCAGTGCCCTGCAGAAAATTGTGATGAATGACGAAGATTGAGAGCATAACAACATCAATGTCAATGAACAGAGCACATGCTCAACTGCTACTACACATCTGCTAAATACAGAGTCTGGTGTGTGTGAGATAGAGAGAACTCCTGAGGCGGAAAGCCGGGAGCAATGAGTACTTTTAAAAACTGTATTTGTGTTTCTTTTTTAACTCACCCTGTTGGCAACACCTTCGCTACTACCATCCCCGCACAGCCGATCGAAACGCTGTCGCGGGCCGCTACACTTGGCGACATCATTCCGGGGAAGCCTGGTCAGGCCACGCCCCCTTTACAACAGGCCACACCCCCTCCGCCTTAAAACGCGCCAAATCCCAAGCGCTGTCAGATAGAGAGAACTCCTGAGGCGGAAAGCCGGGAGCAACGAGTACTTTTAAAAAATTGTTTTTGTGTTTCTTTTTTAACTCACCCTGTTGGCAAAACCTTCGCTACTACCATCCCCGCACAGCCGATCGAAACGCTGTCGCGGGCCGCTACACTTGGCGACGTCATTCTGGGGAAGCCTGGTCAGGCCACGCCCCCTTTACAACAGGCCACGCCCCCTCCGCCTTAAAACGCGCCAAATCCCAAGCGCTGGCAGATAGAGAGAACTCCTGAGGCGAAAAGCCGGGAGCAACGAGTACTTTTAAAAATTGTCTTTGTGTTTCTTTTTTAACTCACCCTGTTGGCAACACCTTCGCTACTACCATCCCCGCACAGCCGATCGAAACGCTGTCGCGGGCCGCTACACTTGGCGACGTCATTCTGGGGAAGCCTGGTCAGGCCACGCCCCCTTTACAACAGGCCACGCCCCCTCCGCCTTAAAACGCGCCAAATCCCAAGCGCTGGCAGATAGAGAGAACTCCTGAGGCGGAAAGCCGGGAGCAACGAGTACTTTTAAAAATTGTCTTTGTGTTTCTTTTTTAACTCACCCTGTTGGCAACACCTTCGCTACTACCATCCCCGCACAGCCGATCGAAACGCTGTCGCGGGCCGCTACACTTGGCGACGTCATTCTGGGGAAGCCTGGTCAGGCCACGCCCCCTTTACAACAGGCCACGCCCCCTCCGCCTTAAAACGCGCCAAATCCCAAGCGCTGGCAGATAGAGAGAACTCCTGAGGCGGAAAGCCGGGAGCAACGAGTACTTTTAAAAATTGTCTTTGTGTTTCTTTTTTAACTCACCCTGTTGGCAACACCTTTGCTACTATCATCCCCGCACAGCCGATCGAAACGCTGTCGCGGGCCGCTACACTTGGCGACGTCATTCTGGGGAAGCCTGGTCAGGCCACGCCCCTTTACAACAGGCTACGCCCTTTCCTGTTGTTTTTCCTCTTTTTAAATCATGTGCCTTCCACGTCCGCGCAGCGGGTGTGCCGGCGGCGCGCCGAAGGCGCGCCAAAGGCAAGCCCGTCTGCGCCCGTCCGCGCCAGGACGGGCCTGAGGGCATGCCACGCTGCCCGCTCCATCAGTTACTCACCTCAGGCACTCAGAGATCTCGAGAACACTGCCATTGTACCATCTCCTACGGCTCTGTGTTGCATCTCCTCTGCTGGCCTCAAGCGCTCCGACCTACCCCCCATCGACGGTCGTCCTCCCCCAATCATGCCGACCAGGAACACCACGTCCATTCGGGTAACATATCTGAATACCCGCTACTTAGTAAAGCATTCTGAGGACATTTTTATCTTGCTATACACTTCTAGTCCCGATATGCTTCTCCTCACAGAGACGTGGCTCACTTCAGAATCCCTGCCAGATATTCTGGCGGCACTTCCCCCCGATTACTACATCCTCCACGCCGACCGCCCTGGCGACCGGCCTGGAGGCGGGGTAGCGGCCATCATTTCCAAATGCCTTAACTCCATCTCCTCCTACTCTCTCCCCCTCTCCGAGGTGGAGAATCTATTCATTAATGTGCAAACGGACACTGGTCCCCTCACTCTTCTCCTGCTATATCGTCCTCCACACTCTATGCCGCTTTTTCCTACCATCATGAGTGAACAACTGTCCTCCCTTCTTACACTGCACTCCCACCTCGCTATTTTTGGGGACCTAAATTACTGGTTCAGCGATGCTAATGCCGGCCCCCATGCTACTGAGTTTTTCGAGACCCTTACAAATCTGAATCTCGTCCAACATGTCTCTCAACCCACTCATATTGGGGGGCATGTTTTGGACCAGATCTGGTCCTGCAACCTGAAGTTATCCCCACCATACATATTCCCGTGTGCCTGGTCTGACCACCACCTGGTGGACACTACCATCACGGTCACCGGTCAGACCCCTCTTCCCCTGATGGCCGGAGGCCTTTCCCGCAAATGGAGCTCTTACGATTCCCAGCGCTTCCTTACTACCCTGGCCAACTCCTGCCCAGTCATTCTTGACCCCACGGACATCGACGGGTTAGACCGAGATTTGACTTTTTGGCTTGAGTTGGCTAGCGACCGGTTTGCCCCCCTAACTAAATTCCCCTGTACCAAACACCAGAAATCTCATAGGTGGTTCTCCGATGACCTCAAAGCCCGGAAACTAAAAACACGCCAGTTAGAACGCACCTGGAGACATCACTACTCTGATTCAGCCAGACAATCCTATTTGGCCGCTCGCACAGATTACAAAACAGCCATCCGTTTAGCCAAAATCGAATATTTCTCCAATAGGATCTCCTTGGCAGCCGATAAATCTAAGGAGGTGTTCAGAGTTCTGAACGATCTAACTATTGACGACAGAACCCTCCCAGCCCAGACCCCCACCCAGGAAGCCTGCGACACCCTGAACACTTTCTTCTTAGAAAAAATCTCTATAATCAAAAAATCTATTCCTTCACTCCCTCAATTGTTACCTCCGGACATTTCTTTCAACAATCCCCTGACCTTCACCTCCTTTCCTATTCTGGATTCCATCTCCCTGGGTGAACTAGCCACTCGTGTAAAATCTGGCTCCCCGAAAGACTGCTGCCCGCCGTTCATCTTGTGGAACGTATGTCTCAAATTACCCGATAGCATCTTACACCTACTCAATAGCTCTCTCAGTAGCGGCATCTGCCCCACCTCCTTTAAGGAGGCCTTCTTGGTACCCCTCTTAAAAAAACCTGGTGCTGATGTGGCGGAGCCGTCGAACTATCGCCCCATTTCCCTCCTTCCCTATTTCTCTAAACTCATGAAGGCCCATGTCACCCGCTGCCTGTCAAGCTTTATAGAATCTTCCTGCTATCTTGAGCCGACCCAGGCCGGTTTCAGACCCGCCCACTCCACTGAAGCCGTTATCTTGGCAGTTCTTGACACACTTAGGAGTAACGCAGACGCGGGTATCCCCCAAGCCCTCGTCCTACTGGATTTGTCTGCCGCGTTCGACACGGTGGATCATAACATCCTTCTCCACCATGTCGAGCAGGCAGGCATCCAGGGCGTTACTCTTGAGTAGGTCAAATCCTTCCTCACGGGAAGAACACAGGCTGTCCGCCTAGGTCCCTACACTGCAAATAAGTCCTACACCTCTTGTGGTGTCCCCCAAGGCTCTTCTCTCTCCCCGCTCCTTTTCAATCTTTATCTTCGGCCCCTTATCAACTCACTTCTGAAATGGGATATCGTCACCTACAACTATGCTGACGACCTACAAATGATCTTTTCTCTCAACTCTCCAAACGCCATTAAAACCTTTCACGGAGCCATGACTCACATCCAACTCTGGATGAACCAGAACCAACTGAAGTTGAACCCCGGCAAAACTGAGCTCCTTCTCCCCGGACTCAGTCACATCTACTGGGGTCCTCAGTTCTGGCCTCTTGAGTTTGGCTCCCCCCCTACCCCAGCAAAAACAGTAAATAGTCTGGGTGTCATCATTGATACCGAGCTCTCTCTCAGGGCTCAAGTTGGAGCGGTGGTCTCCTCCTGCATGTATCAACTCCGAAGGATCCGTAAAGTCCGTCACTTTCTGCCTCCAGCGGCACTCACCCAAACTATCACCTCGCTGGTACTCTCCCGCCTGGATTTTTCCAATGCCATCTACCACAGTCTGCCACAATTTTTGATTCAACGCCTCCAGGTTGTCCAGAATCAGGCTGCCCGCCTGATTCATGGAACTCCCAGATGGCAATCAGCCAAGCCTCTGCTCACGAGCCTTCACTGGCTCCCCATCGATCGAAGGGCCGCTTTTAAGGTGGCATGCCTCACTTTCAAAGCACTTCATTGTCTTAGCCCTGTCTTTTTAAAATCTCTCATTCGCCCTCACTGTCCCACACGCAATCTCCGATCTGCCCACCGCGATCTACTGACTATCCCAAGGAGTAAAACCAAGAGATTCGGCGCTCGTCGTTTCTCCTATCTAGTTCCTGTGCTCTGGAACCTCCTCCCTCTCCCAGTCAAATCCTGTTCCTCCCTCCTGAATTTCAGGAAAATGCTAAAAACCCATCTCTTTCCCATTCTCACTTAGAATCTGTCACTTACGTTCCCTCCTCATTTGTTCTGTTTATCAGCGCCAGGAAGCTTCGGTGTCAGTGCGCTTTATAAATTACATTTAACATAACATAACATAACACCCAGGACACGTATGCTAGCTTGCTGATACTCCTACGAAAAGCCAGACACACCCGTTCATTAGTAAGTCTACATGACATGCCCTGAAACGAACTGGGGGCCAGTCTGAGTGAACAGCCAGAGACATCACAGGAGTGACATACATCCACATAGCTGCATTTAAAGGATGTCATCTCATACAGACAGCTGACGGCAAGCTAGACGCACAGGTCACATGGAATGTCAAATGTACAGATCACACACATTGTGATGAAGGGGTGCACGTGAAAACAGAAAGCACAGACATTGAGACGACGCAGATATGTCCTGATGTGAAAATATCATGTCCGATGCATACAGACTCTGCTTATCTGGGAATCCACATGTGGCAAGGTATGCGTAGATGTGTGCCATGCCCATCTCCACACAGACACATGTTGGATGCAGCAACAGCAGATGTAGTTGACAGAACAGTAACAGCAAGCTCATGGGAACACATGACACACACATGACATAGTCACATCGGGGCACGCTGATTGTGAAATGTCAGTAGTTAGTGTCCCTGTCTCTAGCATCAGGGGACAGTTGCGGGTGGTGGTGACTGTGCCATGGTGGTGACTGTGCCATACCAGTGATGCTGTGCTTGACACGTTTGTACTACAGGCACACATGTGCAAAGTGTGAAGGGGAAGTGTGCCACATAGTGCCCCATCACACATGACATGTGTACACAGGTCATCACACATCAATTGTGCAACTACATGAGGAGACATGTGCAATATCACTGCCTGACACACCTAGGCCCTGCACATGAAAGTCTGCAATGACAATGACTTGATGTACAGCCTTGTGCGAGTCGGAGACCTTCCTTCCTTTCGCGTGCACCTCCTGTCACCAGTGTAAGCGTGTGAAACGCACCATACACACGCTCTGAGAGCGTGTGTACGGTCCGTATCACTATTGTAGTGGTGCCATAGGAGTACGCGTGTTACGGACCGTACACATGCTCTCAGAGCGTATGTACAGTCCGTATCACTATAGTAGTGGTGCTGTAGGAGTATGCATGGTACAGACCGTACACACGCTCTCAGAGCGTATGTACGGTCCGTATCACTATAGTAGTGGTGCCGTAGGAGTACACGTGTTACGGACCGTGCACACGTTGTGTGTACGGTCCGTATCACTATAGTAGTGGTGCCATAGGAGTACGCGTGTTGCGGACCGTACACACGTGCACCATGTCGCGGACTGTGGAGAGGGCCCAGCCATTCACACCTGAGGAGAATGAGGCCTTGCTGAATGTCCTCCTCCCACAGTACCCCAGCCTGCATGGGAGACCAGGGGAGCAGGTGAGTGCTGACCCCACTACCTTTGACTGTGCACCTGTTTCGTGGCTGTCACTTCTGACATTGTGTTCAGGTGTGACAGACATGCAATGAGGTTTAGAGTAGGTCCCGGGGTGGGGAAAGGCTTATGTCTGTCATGCAGAGTATGAAGTAATTCCTGTGTGCACTCCTCACTTGCATTGTGCTTACTGTGACATTCACTGCATAGTGCATGACACATTCAGCCTGGCAAATCCTTGGTGGCATTTTTTGGCTATTGTCCTGAGGTGATTCAGTGGTCCCCCCGGTGTGACAGGTGACTGTACCCACAGATGTGTATGAGTTGAGGGGAGCTGTGGTGAGAGTGTCCAAGTGATGTGTACACCCTCCTGGACATTGATGTGTGTGAAGGTTCCTTGTCATGCGGAGTGTTGCACGACAGCTGCATGGAGGAGGCAACAGCTCTACCCATCTGATGTGAGGAGTAAGCCGTGCTGTGTGTCTGACTTGCTGCGCTAGCCCGACACCTGTGACACCCCACAGGCAAGTGGCACATGTGCAGAGTGAGGTATGTATCCGCTGGTGCCAATGGCAGGTGATTGATCTGTGCCTGTGTGTGTCTGTGTACTCTGCTGAGGTTGCGTCAGTGGGCTGGGGCATGTAACTGCTTTGAGGTGCTGTCCATCAGCCTGGTGTTGCATGTGATGCACAGTGTGTGCCATGATCAGGGAGTGTGTCGCACCACTCCTGCCACCTGTGTAGTTTCAATGTCATGTAGTGCATTGGGGCTTCCACAGAGGCCAATGTCGATACGAGTAAGATGGGATTCCTTGGCAGCACCCTATGCCCTGTTCAACATATCATCGATGTTCAAATGTGTGTCTCTGTGACATGGAGCAGGTGTAGTGATGTTGTCTCACTTTGTCATCCTCACAGGTAACTGCCTACGAGAAGCGGGGGATCAGGAAGCGGATCGTCAGGGCCGTGAGAGTGGCGGGGGGTCGCAGTCGGCGCCTAGCCCAAGTCAGAAAACGGTGGCTGGACATCCGGTGCTGGACCCGGCGGATCGCCCGGGTCCAGCTGGGCCTCTCACCTCCACGCCCCCACGGCGGGCGCTGACGCCTGACCACCCACATGATGCGTGTCCTGGCGGTGGTGTTCCCTGACCTGGATAGGCAGTTACAGGAGGGACAGCAGCAAGGAGGGGGTAGGTACCTGTCTGTTTGTTGTGTTGTGTGTCCCCAGCTTTTGGAAGTGCTCTGTAGCCTGGATACACTGCCAGGGTTTATATGTGCAGTGCATATTATGTTCCCCAAAGTCAACCGGTGCTCTTATTCGTCCCTTCCCCTCCTTGACAAGTGTCCCCTGGTCTGTGTGTAATCACAATTGCACATGGTCATCCAGCCTGCCTGTTGATCCAAGTGCACATTGCTTTCTGCATCATGTGGGAGGGTGGTCTGTGACATGTGTTGTTCCTTGCCTGTGCCCTGCCCTGTTCACTCTGTTAGGGGTCCATATTTGGTGGCACTGATGATGAGTCTCAACATGTGAGTGTGAGGTTTCAAATGAACACCCTTGCAGCATGCATGACCAATGTTGTGGCCTCAGACATGATGTGCATGAGTGGGAGATATGCATAGTGCCAGGACGGTTGCTCATGTTACAGTCAGATCATTCCAGGAACAAGGAGCAGTGTGCCCACTACAGTCCCGTGAGACACTATTGCCTCGTAATCATGTGTGTCATCCAACACTGTGTCCATTCTCAGTGCGTTCAGCATATGTTTGCCTCTGTGGCATTGTTCCTGGCCTCATTTGTATTTATCCAAAGTGTGCTACATGTGTCCACTGGACAGGGAGACCCCATTTGGCTTGTGCATACTCACACTATGCAGTGCCTGTGTGTCTGTTCACAACTATCTGTTGATGGTTGTTAGTCACAAATATGTGTTGGCAGCCTCACAAGGTGATGTGGAGTACATTTGGGAAGTCTTGCTGCACATTTTAGTAAAGCCTGATTAAGAGGTCTCACTTCTTGATCTGTCTCAATCACATTGTCTCATTCATGGGGGATTTGTGCGGGCGAGGCCTACATGGCCAGACCTTATGTCTCCTTGCCAGGTCTGACCTGTGTGTGATAATTGGCTGGACAGAGACTCAACGTGCAGTGTCCCAGTGATGTTGTGCAGGGTTTAATGTTTGTGCTTTGCAGCATGTGTCAATTGTTTAGATACATGATTCCTGCTCATTCATTTTTTGCACCAGTGTGTGGTCAAGATGCTACGTAGTTTGGTCTTTGTGTGCTGACATCTGTGTGGACATTCTGGCTTGCCATGGGGGTGTCTCCTCAGTGCAGGTATGCCTTTTTACAACACAATAGCAGGCCCATTAGCTTATGCATTGTCCTGGGTTTGGATATGTGTGCCACTCCACATGACAGGCAGTGGGTCAGATGTGTTGGCAACTGTGTCATCAGGTAACGGATGGCCACGTGACAACTGACATAATTCAAGTTGTTAGTCACAAGGTATTGTACCTTGGCACTCACAACACTTATCAACAGTTCTTCCTGTTTTCTATGCTTTAGTTAGATGTTTTGTTGTTAAGAACAATAATGTGCCTGCATGACAGATGTCTCCCAAGGAAGTGCACACCAAACCACCTTTACACTTTCAGGGAACACACTGGCACAATTTTAAAGAAGGCACTGTTCTAATGAGACTGTTTTTCAGATTATACATATACATGTTCCCCCAGTGTTGTGGAAATTGGGTAGGTCCTTGGTTGTTGGTGATACCAACTTACGAGTGTCAAGTCATCAAGCCCTCCGTGGGCCCATGTATATGTACTTTCTGCAACAACATTTCTTTCTAACAGTGGCTTCTTCAAAGAAGGCTGCCAGCTTCTTCAATGACTGGGTAAATGTAGTTTTGTGTGCACCTCCTTGGGAGCCATCTGTTATGAAGGCATATGTGTGTTCTGTTCACAAAATGGCACATTCCCACATTCTGACCATGTCGATTGTGTCAAGTATTGTGATTCCCAAGGTATCAACTTTTTTTCGTTTTGTGTTCCAAAGTACTTACAGGTCTCTGAGTGTGGGGACACCTTTGGTATTGAGGTGTGTTACTTTGCCTTGGGTGCACCACTACTGTTTCTTTCAGGGTAAACAAGAGGTGGCATGACTTCATTGTATTGCTGTGCTCACCTGTTCCCAGACACTAGCTCCTCAGTGTTTTCTCATTCAAGTTTTGGGCTGGTGTGTCCTATTGTTCCTTGTGTCCAAGTGCCATGGTGGATCTACCAACTGGGGAGTACAGGGCTTACATAGGTGCAGAGTAATCTAGCTGTTACTCATGATGCATTGCCTGATATGCACTGTGACCTATTGTTTTTGTACTCATGTGTCAGATGTATACAGGTGACTGATGTTTTTCTGTATCTTCACCTTGCCCACAGCATCATCATTGGAAACTGAGGGAGACATCGGCACGGACCTGGATGAGGGACCCAGCACCAGTGCCACCAGTGCTGGCGAGTCTGCGGGAGCCAGTGGCACGGAGGGCGAGGAAAGTCAGTCAGAGGACCTGTCTGGTGGCGAATCCAACTACGACGCAGACGGGTCCGAGGCTGACCTCATCGATGGGGCGGAGGCTGCTACAACACCTGGCAGCAGCCCCACATTTGTCCCCGCCTCCTCCATTCCCAGCACCGCCCTCCCAGTTGCTCCGGTCCCTTCTGTCCGTGCAGGGCACCACCATGTCTTCTTCGGGACAGGCACCGCACCCCCTGCCCCTGTCACCCCTGCTGCCTGTAAAGTCTGTGGACATACTGCGGCAGTTGCAGGTTGGGCAGGCATCGGTGCTGACTGTCCTCCATGGCCACACCACACTGCTAACACAGATGGTATCGTTCATGGAGGGCATGTAAGCATCGATGTCTGAACAACGCAGGTTTCTGCGGTCCATGGACTCTTCACTGATGGCAGCAGTGAGTCTCCTGCAGCCCTTCGTCCCCCCCCACCCCAGCCCCATCCACACTTACTTTCTTCCATACCTGTCCCATGCACACCCAGACATTCCCAAGCATTCACCACACTAGACACAGGTAGCACACCACCAAGTAAGGGCAAGCGCACACTTCCTGTCACGCACACTCAGGGGGATGTAGGCACACCCACTGGGTCTGGGGCAAAAAGACAGACACGCAGCCACAGTCTGAGTCCGCAGGCCTCACAACCCAGTCCCTCCAAAAGCACTCCCCTTGGGTCCCCTGCCAAACTGACACCCGGAGAGCTGCCCATCACCCCCACCGTGACACCACCCCGCAAGCGGGCGAGGAAGTCCCCGGGCAGGGTAGTCAAGTCCCCCCTGTCCAACCCCTACCCCACAAGTGCTGCACCCCATCCCTCGGCCTCCCCCCCTCCGTTGGCCCTGGGGTTTCTTCCGGTGCAGGGCTTACCCTGGATGCCCTGGCAGCAGTGTGCAGTGGCGTGCTAACATCCACCTTTGCTGCTGCCCCACCCCCTGCGTTGGAGACGTCCACCCCTGCACCCACCACACCTGCCCTTCCCCCTCCTGTCCCTGCGGTGCCTGGTCCTTCCCCACATGATGCCCCCCCGGTTGACGAACCTGAGGGTTCCAATGTGCAGGCAAGCTAGGGGAGACGCGTGCCCATGAGTCCCCCCAAGGACTTCTATTGTGGACTGGCCATTGGCCTTTGTATATAGTGTCATTTCATAATTTTTTTTTAATGCTGAATAAAGCATTTTATTTTTACTTTGCACACTATTGCATTTCAGGTAATGATGTTGGTGCTGAGGCTCCTGGAGTTGGTGTTGTGGTAATGTGTTATGGTTCTGAGAAATGTTCTACTCTGATGGTCATGAGGTGGACCATGGTTTCTGCGTGCCATCACAAGGTCTCTGCAAAGAATCATTGTTAGTGTGTGTTATTTTGGTTTTGAGACATTGTCCCAAGGAGTGTTCCTTCCTCTGTAGCACCTGACATCTTCGCTGCAAAGAGTTGCACAATTGTTGTGCTGATCTGTGTCTACATTCTCCGGCTGCATCGTCTGTGCCATCCTTGCTAGTCACTGTACTTGTGTATTGGATATGTCGAAATGCCTTCATGGAGAAATTCTCCCTTTTCAACACTATGCATGTGTGTACTCCCGGCCTAGCACACATATGGTACTTTTTCTGCAGGGTATTTGGGCACCTGACACACAATTGTGGGCATTGTATCTGTGGGAACTCCACCCTAGTCCTTCCATGAGAGACAACATCTTGGTGGCTGGCCCAGCACCTGAACATTCCTATCATTCCTGGGATGTGCGTGACAGTGTGTGTTCCCTTTGGCTCTCTTAGTTTATTAGACAGTGACATGATTATACAGTCTTGTGGCATGATCTCAGTGTGTGTATTGTGCTGCACCCGCCAGGGGTGGGTATGCATGTGTTATTTGTCCTCACACCCACATGTGGTGTGTCATGCAGTGGGGGAGTGACATCCATCTTCCTGGGAGTGGGACACTGCTGTCAGTGATGTGTTGTTATGGCACTATCATCATTGTCCACAGTTAGGGATGCGTACATACACCCATGGAGTTGTGGTCATCTGATAATGATGTACACCCCCCATGTCTCTGTCCACTGCTGGGAGTCCTCTGCACCCACTCCTCACATGTCTGTCCACGGCTGGGAGTGATATGCACCCACCCCTCATATTGCAGGCCACTGCTGGGAGTCCTCTGCACCCACCCCCATGTCTCTGTCCACTGCTGGGAGTCCTCTGGACCCACCCCTCACATGTCTGTCCACTGCTGGGAGTGATATGCACCCACCCCTCATATGTCTGGCCACTGCTGGGAGTCCTCTGCACCCACCCCTCACATGTCTGTCCACTGCTGGGAGTGATATGCACCCACCCCTCATATTGCAGGCCACTGCTGGGAGTCCTCTGCACCCACCCCTCACATGTCTGTCCACTGCTGGGAGTGATATGCACACACCCCTCATATTGCAGGCCACTGCTGGGAGTCCTCTGCACCCACCCCTCACATGTCTGTGTCCACTGCTGCGAGTCCTCTGCACCCACCCCTCACATGTCTGTCCACTGCTGGGAGTGATATGCACACGCCCCTCATATTGCAGGCCACTGCTGGGAATCCTCTACACCCACCCCCATGTCTGTGTCCACTGCTGGGAGTCCTCTGCACCCACCCCTCGCATGTCTGTCCACTGCTGGGAGTGATATGCACCCACCCCCATGTCTGTCCACTGCTGGGAGTCCTCTGCACCCACCCCTCACATGTCTGTCCACTGCTGGGAGTGATATGCACCCACCCCTCATATTGCAGGCCACTGCTGGGAGTCCTCTGCACCCACCCCTCACATGTCTGTCCACTGCTGGGAGTGATATGCACCCACCCCCATGTCTCTGTCCACTGCTGGGAGTCCTCTGCACCCACCCCTCACGTGTCTGTCCACTGCTGGGAGTGATATGCACCCACCCCTCATATTGCAGACCACTGCTGGGAGTCCTCTGCACCCACCCCTCACATGTCTGTCCACTGCTGGGAGTGATATGCACACGCCCCTCATATTGCAGGCCACTGCTGGGAATCCTCTACACCCACCCCCATGTCTGTGTCCACTGCTGGGAGTCCTCTGCACCCACCCCTCGCATGTCTGTCCACTGCTGGGAGTGATATGCACCCACCCCCATGTCTGTCCACTGCTGGGAGTCCTCTGCACCCACCCCTCACATGTCTGTCCACTGCTGGGAGTGATATGCACCCACCCCTCATATTGCAGGCCACTGCTGGGAGTCCTCTGCACCCACCCCTCACATGTCTGTCCACTGCTGGGAGTGATATGCACCCACCCCTCATAGGTCTGTCCACTGCTGGGAGTCCTCTGCACCCACCCCTCGCATGTCTGTCCACTGCTGGGAGTGATATGCACCCACCCCCATGTCTCTGTCCACTGCTGGGAGTCCTCTGCACCCACCCCTCACGTGTCTGTACACTGCTGGGAGTGATATGCACCCACCCCTCATATTGCAGACCACTGCTGGGAGTCCTCTGCACCCACCCCTCACATGTCTGTCCACTGCTGGGAGTGATATGCACCCACCCCTCATATTGCAGGCCACTGCTGGGAGTCCTCTGCACCCACCCCTCACATGTCTGTCCACTGCTGGGAGTGATATGCTCCCACCCCCATATCTGTCCACTGCTGGGAGTCCTCTGTACCCACCCCTCACATGTCTGTCCACTGCTGGGAGTGATATGCACCCACCCCTCATATTGCAGGCCACTGCTGGGAGTCCTCTGCACCCACCCCTCATATGTCTGTCCACTGCTGGGAGTCTTCTGCACCCACCCCTCACATGTCTGTCCACTGCTGGGAGTGATGTGCAGCCACCCACCCACCCCCTTGGTGCAGTAGACTGCTGTCCTGGGCCTACACACACACCAATATAGAGGTAACATGCTGCACCAGGCCGTAGGCCAACATTTGTGGCGTGTGTACGCCTTGTATCCCAAATGTACTGGTGCCATAGGGGTACGTGTGATATGGACTGTACCCCCGCATTCATGGGGTGTGTACGGTCCGTACCACGCATACCCCTACGGCACAAATACAATGGTGATACGGCCCGTACCCACGCTAAATATGCGTGGGTGCGGTCCGTATCACTATAGTAGTGGTGCAGTAGGGGTACGCATGGTACGGCCCGTACACATGCCCTGTGAGCGTGTGTACGGTCCGTTCCACACATACCTCTACGGCACCACTACAATGGTGTTACGGACCGTACACACGCTCTGAGGGCGTGTGTACGGTCCGTACCACGCGTACCCCTACGGCACAACTACAATTGTGATACGGACCGTACACACGCTCCGTTGTTGCGTGACGCAGGAATTGGTGGACACGCCCCCCGGAGTGACCAGACCCTTGAGATAATGTTTGGCCTCTATATTGTAGGATTTAATTTGGGTAGGGGGTATGTTTCCAGCCCCTCACCCCCCTTGGCCCCTGGGTGTTGTTCTCACCTTCTGCGGCGTGTGCGTCGGGTTCGGTACACCAGGTCGTAGGCTAAGAAGGCCAGGTAGTATGGGGTCCATGGATGTCCGTCGCATACCGGGGCTCAGTTTTCGCGTCGGACTCAGTTTTCCGGCTTTTTATGGCTGCCATAAAAAAAGTAGCTGTGCGGAGTGATGTAGGGATGAATCGTACTTGCTGGTCCGTAAAACGCTGCCTGACTCCGTACGGACGTCGCGTACGCGCTGTCCAGGATCAGACTCACTCGTAAAAAACCAATGAAATTCCACGTTATAGTTAGTGCAGGCAACTATAACTCACGCGACCGCAATCCTCTGCTGATGATGTCAGATATTACATCACTGATGACATATATGTCTTTATGAAAAATAAATATTTGTAATATATGTATAGCTAAAGATACAGTATTAGCATCAACAGAGGATTGCGGTCGCGTGAGTTATAGTTGCCTGCACTAACTATAACGTGGAATTTCATTGGTTTTTTACGAGTGAAATGTACAGCTAACGATAACATGTGTGAAACCTATGGTTTTTTCAGTGAATTTGCAAGGTTTTTTAAATGCTAATTCCTAACTATAACGTGTGTGAAACCTATGGTTTTTTCAGTGAATTTGTACGGTTTTTTAAATGCTAAGGTATGTATTTATTTTTAATTTTTGCGTGACGGTGCGCTTCGCGCACCGAGCACTCGCATTGCGCATTTCGTACCGTGCACGCCTCGCCATTTTTTTCAAAATATCAATTGTTTTTTTCTCCCTTGGGGGTCCTTAGATTTATATATTAAATGTGATTGTTAATTTTTTTTTTTTTTTTACCGTACGCGTACGGTAAGCTTACCTTACGCGCACCCCGCGATTTTTAAAAAAAATTATTAAATTTATTTTTCATACTTTTTGGTCCTTTGTGAACCCCCTTTTCATGTTATCAACCTTTTCTTTTCAGTGCGACAGACAAAAAATGGCGGCCGATACTTCCTGGTTTCGACCGATTCGAATGTTTACTAAGATCTAACAGCCAATCAGAATCGCGCTCGTGCACGGCACCGTACGCGTACGGTAAGCTTACCGTAAGCGCACGGTAAGCGCACCGTAAGCTGCCACAGATATATATATTGATTTAAATGCTATTTTCTCAGGAACTACTGAACAGATTTACACCAGACCTACAAAAGGTACTTCCTTGACCTGTAGACTACCTCTCTGCCAAATTTCAAGTAACTCTGTTCAGCCGTTCGGGCTGTAGCTGTGTCTAAAGGTCCTATGGAAAAATGCATGGGGAAAACGTGTTTTGGGACCCCCCTTTTTTCTCAGCCCCCGCTTGACGAATCCCCCCGAGACTTTCAGGGTAGGAGCGGAGCGTAGCGCCCCATTAGTTTTGAAAATTTCGCGAGGATTCGTCGACCGGCACCAAAGTTATTCAAAATAGAATGTTGCGGATTTCCTATGGAAACAGGGTCCTAACTATAACTATCTACTGGCGACCGCCAGTAGATAATATATATATATTATCTACTGGCGGTTGCCAGTAGATAGTTATAGTTAGGACCGAGTTTCCATAGGAAATCTGAAAAATCTCTTTTGAATAACTTTGGCGCCGGTTGACGAACCCTCGTGAAATTTTCATAACTAATGGGGCGCTCGGCTCAGTTCCTACACTGAAAGTCTTGGGGTGATTCGTCAAGCGGGGGCTGAGAAAAAAGGGGGGTCCCAAAACGCGTTTTCCCCATGCAATTTCCCATAGGACCTTTAGTCAAAGGTACAGCCCAAACGGCTGAACAGAATTACTTGAAATTTGGCAAAGAGGTTGTCCTCAGGTCAGGCATGTGCCTTTTGCATATATGGTGTCAATCTGTTCAGTAGTTCCTGAGAAAATTGCAGTTAAAAGTACATATATATCTATATGCACGCACCGTGCGCGCACGGTGCGCGCACCCTAACGTGCGCGAGCGTAATTCTGATTGGTGGTTACATGTCAGTCAACATTCGAATCGGTTGAAATCAGGAAGTGTCGGCTGCCATTTTGTGTGTTTAGTGTGTGACAGTGAAAAAGAAAGGTGGAGAACATGAAAAGGGGGCAGGTTACAGAGTTCCTGACCCCCTAGCCTTTGTCAGGGGGTCCCTGAAGGTCCCCGAAGGGTGAAAAAAACATTTTATTTTATTTTTCACGATGCGCGCACGGCAGAAAAAAATCATTAAAAAATAGAATTAAAAATCAAGTGTAAGTGTTTGGATGTTAGGTGGCTCTAAAAAGAGCCGTTGTGTTCATTGAGTGTTTTTTGGTACCTACAAGTAAGTACCGATGCAGAGTCTAAAGTTCAAGAGGAAGGCTTTGTTCCCTTCATCATTGAAATGTACACCATCTCCTCTATAAATGCCTTGCATGTTGTAACACAAGTTTTTGTGGTATATAGAACCCATACCATAGTCTCTGAGGAAAGCAGAAACAGACTTATTGATGTGCTTTCTTGCTTTGTCAATCTGCGGACAATATTGCTTGGACCAGTTCCACTTTTGCCTTTGGCATATATTAGAATATACAAAGGTAGTTTGTGGAAAAAGTGACATCAATTGCACAAAGGTGTACTTAACAAGCATTTCCAGACCTACCCCAGGTAAAGTGCCTAGGTCATTTCCACCACAGTGCACAATTATAAGGTTAGGCTGTGGGAGATGTAGAAAGGATTTCACCAAAGGCATTAATTGGTGCCACTTTAACCCTCTCTGACCAATCCATTTAATGTCTACATTTGGCAAAGCAAGGTCTTTCACAATACCTCTTTTTTCTGCATACTTATCACTCCAGAAGACATACCTATGACCTACAATCCACACTGTGAACATCTTTCAAGGAGATCTGGATGCACTCAGAAGGTGTCTTTCAGTAGAATGGTAATATGAAAAGAAAGATAGCTGTAAAATGGAGGCTTATATACTTTTTTTTAAATAAAAAGAACTCATTGGCTGTTTCAGACCATTTTACACTGTTGCTGTTAGGTTTGAAAAGTCAAGCACTCTTGCTCTTTGGATTAGAAACATTGTGTGCTGAACTTCTGACCTCTCTGCTCACACCAGTGTTCCATGACCTGTTGCTATGGTAGCAGGCAGAAGTGATGTTGGGGGTAGGAATGATTTGGAAAGGGTTGACATTTGCAACCAATAGAAATGTGTGTTTCCATTTGAAAAAATGTGGGAAGTAATGTGATTTGAAGTTAACATGTATATGTGTGAAAAAAGAGAGGGAAAGTTTGCCATTTACTGGTTCTGGTGAGAGGTGTACAGCTCAGAGATTCTGGCTCTGATAATCTGCTGTGTGAGTGCCACATTTCTTTCTCAACTAACTACTTTTAAAGGTGAGTTATGAATTTGAGAGGGGATGTATGTGGTGTATTTTGATATAAATAATAGAAATGTGTTACTTCTTTTAAAGTTGTGTTTTACATTTTATGTTTTGGAAGATATTTAACTGCCTTGAACTTGTAAGATATTTTGGAGTATGTCTTCAGCATAAGTTAAGGTGTACTGGTATCACCCAGGAATACTGTTTTGTGCCTAGAATCACACCATGAGTCTGTGTGCACACAGGAATTGTTGTCAGAGATTTAATTTGTGTTGCTCTTGTTCTGTAAGACTTTTACTCGTAGGAAAGGGGCAGCTTGTTTTCTTGAACTGTGATGGTTAGCATTCAGCAGAAATCAGTATCTCACAGATGCAAGGCAAATGCTAACACATTTCAAAACAACAGGGTAGATTTTCCTTCCAGTCCTGCAATGGGTGAGGTAGTTCCTACATGTTCAAAACTCCAATTAACCCTTACCACACATGTACTCTTATATACATCTCTGCAGTCTTCATGCAGTTGTGGAAGCGTCCATGCAGATCTCTCTTGCACCTGACAATATACAGTCTCCAGAAACACACTTTTAGCACACAGGCAGCTGCTTCTCCTGCACTCCCATGCTAAGTATTCAGCACTGTGTGGTATTTCAGATAGCAGTGTGTAACGCTAACACATTCAACATCACTAAGGCTCATTTCCTTTGCTCTAGTCTAATCACTCACTCAGGTTCCACATGCTCATGGTCTCAAGTAGCTGCTGGACATGTGCTCTTTTCTGCCTCTCTAAACTATAAGGAAAATGTGTCAGGCTGTTACAGTAATTATCACTTGCTCTACCACAGTAGTAAATGTGCTTTGAAATTGCCAATGACATATCGTTTTCTGCCTAGAATCACACCATGAGTCTGTCTGCACACAGGAATTGTTGTTAGAGATTTAATTTGTGTTGCTGTTGTTCTGTAAGACTTGCACTCGTAGGAAAGGGGCAGCTTGTTTTCTTGAACTGTGATGGTTAGAATTCAGCACAAATCACTATCTTACAAATGAAAGGCAAATGCTAACACATTTGAAATCAACATGGTAGATTTTCCTTCCACTCCTGCAATGGGTGAGGTAGTTCCTACATGTTCAAAACTCCAATTAACCCTTACCACACATGTACTCTTATATACATCTCTGCAGTCTTCATGCAGTTGTGGAAGTGTCCATGCAGATCTCTCTTGCTCCTGACAATACACAGTCTCCAGAAACACACTTTTAGCACACAGGCAGTTGCTTCTCCTGCACTCCCATGCTACGTATTCAGCACTGTGTGGTATTTCAGATAGCAGTGTGTAACGCTAACACATTCAACATCACCAAGGCTCATTTCCTTTGCTCTGGTCTAATCACTCAGCCAGGTTCCACATGCTCATGGTCTCAAGTAGCTGTTAGGACATGTGCTCTTTTCTGCCTCTCTAAACTATAAGGAAAATGTGTCAGGCTGTTATAGTAATTATCACTCACTCTATCACAGTAGTAAATGTGGTTTGAAATTGCCAATTAAATATCGTTTTCTGCCTAAAATCACACCATTAGTCTGTCTGCACACAGGAATTGTTGTCAGAGATTTAATTTGTGTAGCTTTTATTGTGTAAGACTTGCCATCGTAGGCAAGGGACAGCTCATATGATAGGATTTGAAAAGCTCATAAAAAATATAGTAATATATTTAAATTACATAAAGGTATTTTTTTTTTAGTTTCTTTCAGGTATTGCTGAACAACACTGAAATAAATTAAAGATGCCTATAAAATCAAGAAAGAGAAAAGAACAGCAACAACATCTATATTTGAAGACAACTGGACAACAACAATGAGTTGAAGAACCTCATGTTGGAAAAAAGAAAAAGTCTTCTGGTAAGCAGACTAAGGATTTTATAAACAATATCCTCAAGCAAAGAAAAAATTTAAAAAATATATCCACTGCAAATACTGTTTCAAGTAGAAAACAACAAGACAATCGACAGAATATACTAAATGCTAATGTACAATCAGAAGTAAGAAAGAATGACTTTAAAAGAAAAATAGATTTTAAAAACATTCGTAGAAAAATGTTTCAGAGAAGAGTGATGTTCAATTTGCTAAAGGATGTGAAAAAATATAGGAAGAAAGCCAAATTTTATAAGAAAAAGAAACATATTGAATCAATTGTTGCAAAGGCTTTAGAATTAAAAAGAAAACTATTCGTTTTAATTTTGAACAGGATCCGTACATTAGATAAATTAGTCAATGTAATGAAGTCAAAAAGCAAGAGGAAAGGAGTAGTGAAAAAAACAAACTTTTGTAAAGTGTTCTTAGGAGAATGGAAGCATAGTTCAAGTACTGAAACATTTTTTAATGAAGAGAGTTATCTTCAAAGTAATAGTTTGCTGCATGCAGTTGACACCAGGGGTCGAGCTTATGAAGTTAAAGATGGTTGTGTAATGGAAAAGGAGAGAATGGTTCCAAGAAATGAGGAAGAAGTGTTAGCTGATGAGGTTATGGGGAGACGTCCTAAAGCCCCAGTGTACACTTGGAATTGTAGTAGTATTTGTACTGTACGACAGGAATCTATTGATAAATTATGTGACTTTCTAAGAGAATATAGTAAAAAAAAGTGTTAAACAGAAGATTAAGGTGCTTCAAAGACTAGATCCATGCAGAGTGAGAGAGAATACTGGTTTGCAAGGACATTCTATGGCTTGTCTTTCTAGGAAAGTTTGTCAAAGTGTTTTTCACCATTTTAGGATGCTGGCAGTTCATCATACTGAAATGAGAACATTTGTGAGAAGATTGTATTTTGCTAAAAGTCCAGCACTAAAGTTAAATGAGTTGAATGGTGCTCTGTTCCATGGATCTGTATCAGATGTGAAGAAGGTTTGTGAGGATATTGAGTTTTGTTACTTTGGTCCAGAGCAAGAAAGTACAGGAAATGACACAGTTATTGAAGAAAATGTGGAAGAGAATGTAGAACTCACTGTTAGTAAAAATTTTGAAGATCAAATGACAAAATTTACTATCATCTCTATTGAAAGACCAAATATTACTTGTATTTGTTGCCGGAGAAGCCATTATAAAACTCAAACAAAGAATGTTGATCTGTATAAAAAAAGTGAAAAATAAAATAATTATCAGTGGAAGGATTTTGCTACATATTTATTTCTGGAAAATTGTTTTGATTTGGGTGAAGATCAGCGTATTTGTAAATACTGTTATAACAAGTTAGAAGAAAATAAAATGCCAGCTAGAGCTGTACATAATAATTTAGAATTGGTTGATATTCCTGCAGAACTTTCTGATTTAAATACGTATGAGTCTATACTCATTCAATGTTTCCATCCGTTTCAGACTATAGTTCGTATGGAGCCCAAAACAGGTAAATTACCTCCTTCAGATTTACAAAGAGGTTTAAAAGGAAGAGTTGTCTATTTGCCATTAGATTTGAAAAAAAATATTGAAACAATTGATGCAGATAGTTTGGAAACTGAACCATTAGTTATTCTGGTTAATGGTGTACCTATAAAGAATAAGAACATTTGGCAGGAGCTGGTAGATGTACAAAAAGTACAAAGAGCAAATTTATATTTGAAAAGAAATAATAAATGGTATGAATCAATTTATATGGATGAAGATGAAGAAGTTTTACTAGCAGACACAGGAATACCAACTGGGCAAATTGAAAAAGTGGATAAGTCAAAAGAAGAAGAAATTTATGAACATTTCAGCATACATCCTCTTCATTCTAAAGAAGTTATGGGAAACACTATTGATTTGTTTCAGATGAAAAAAGCAAAAGGAACTCCTGTGAGTGTATGGGAGGAGAGCTTGGAAGCTCGTTGTTTTCCCCAGCTGTTTCCTACAGGAAAAGGTGGACGATATGATGAACGTCCAGTACAGATTCCTGCTTCTGAGTATCAGACTACAAGATTATATGCAGAAGATCCAAGATTTCGTCAAAGTATTCCTTATTTGTTCCATCTTTTATTTGAAAGTGACTTGTCTGCACTATCTTATGCAGTAAATCACATTTTAAAAACTGGAGTACATCTACATAATGTGTCTGCATAGGATTTTCTGAACAAAGTGCAACAGCGAGATGATCATTTGGAATCTCAATTGATTAATCTGATGGCTTGTCAGCATGGGACTAATGAATATTGGTACCGACGCCATGGAGAATTGAAATGTATGTTACGGAATTTAGGAACTCCTACATGGTTCCTTACTCTAAGCTGTGCTGAGTACGCTTGGGATGATTTACTGGATTTTGTTCGAGAGGCAAATTCAAATATTGAAAACATCCAATACAAGACAGCAGGAGAATTGTGCTCATTGGATCTGGTTAATGTTTGCAGATATTTCAATCATAGATTTGAGGCTATGATGTCCTTCATCTGCAATAAAAAAAATCCACCTCTTGGAGAAGTTGTGGATTTCTTTTGGAGAAATGAGTACCAAGCAAGAGGTGCTCCTCATATTCATATGCTGTTGTGGATCAAGGATGCCCCAAAATTTGGAACAGATTCTGATGATGCAGTTTTATCTTTCATTGAAGAATATGCAACATGTGCTATACCTAAAAGCACGGAAGAAAAAAACTTAAAAGAGCAAGTTTTACGTTTCCAAAGTTTTCGGTGTGGAAAATACCATCGACGAAAGTACAAGAATAAAGATAAATTCTACACAAAATGTCGATTTGGATTTACACGACCTGTCCTTTCAAAAGGAAGAGTAAACAGTTTTATGTCAGCTGTGCGACATACTATTACAAGAAAATCACCTAAAAATACCTGCAACCTAAGAAGAAAAGAAGAGTCAAAATATATAAATGACTACAACCCTGTCATTTTATCCATGTGGAATGCTAACATGGATATTCAGTATGTAGCTGACAATTCTATTGATGTTGCTCGGTATGTCACATCTTACATCACTAAATCTGAGAAAACGGAATTGAAAGAAATGTGGGAAGAGATTTCTCACGAGAAGACTGTCAGTAAAAAGCTTTACAGTTTCAGTTTAAAGATGTTATCGCATTGAGAAATTGGGTCATACTAATGCTCAGATAGGTTATCATCTGCAACTCTGTACCCCAAATCCAGAAGAACAATTTGGGTAAGTTTAGGCCTTGCAGGAATGCGAAATCGGGTATTGAAATCTATTCGAGAAATTGAATATTTAGCAGAGTACGAACCAGAAAGTACAGACATTTTAAGAACAAACATGTTGGACACATATTACCCAAAGAGAAGTCATCATCTTGAGAACATGTGTCTCTATGAAGTGCTGCAGAACTTCATTTTTAAACGGAATGCCACAGAAGACATCAACAATGGAAAATATAAAGTCATTGGTGAGGAAGGATGTTTGATGAAACAAACAAAAGGAAGTTTGATTAATCACAGAAAGCTGAGTTGCGACACTACTGACAAGAAGGAATTTTACTACTTGGCACTTTTACAGTTTTTTAAACCATGGCGTTCAGAGGATGAATTACTTGGAGATTTTCAGAGCTATGAAGATTCCTTTAATGCATGCAAAGATAGCATAGAATGCAGAACTTTCACAACTTATGTACAAATGTTAAATGAAGAAATTGAACAAGAAGCAACAATTGCAGCTGAAGTAGCTAGAGACAGTTCTCAAGACAGTCAAAGTTCTGGGACGCTCAGTCAAGATCCTCTAGGACAACCAATCGTAGAAAATGAAGCTGCAATAGCCATGACTGAAGTGGAAACAGCTATGAATCAAGCTCAGGAAGATTTAATAAACTTACCAAATTTGGAACAACAACTGAATGATGAACAACAACAAATTTATGAGGAAGTCACCAAACAAATTGATCATGGATTACTACATGAAAATAAAGAGTGCTCATGCACATCATTTGAACCAATCAGAATGTATGTGAGTGGACAAGCTGGAACTGGAAAAAGTTTCTTAATTAAAGTAATTAGAAGCTACCTACATAAAAAAACTGATTCAACTTTGTCTTGTGTTGTTACTGCTCCAACTGGGTTAGCAGCATATAACATAAAAGGAATTACCTTACATCGTTCGCTAATGTTACCAGTAGAGCATGAGAACAAAATACAATACCACAAGCTAACAGGAGAAGCATGTTTTGAAGTTTCAAGAGTATTGAAGAAAATGAAAGTTCTCATTATTGATGAGTTAAGTATGGTATCAAACTTAATGCTTGCCTTTGTGCATTTAAGAATGCAGCAAATTCTAAAGACAGACTATGACGTGTTATTTGGAGGAAAACATGTTATAGTTTTTGGGGATCTACTGCAGCTCACTCCAGTTAAAGGACAACCAGTATTTCATACTCTTACACATGAAGACACGAAAAAGTCGTTAGGAAGTATAGGTAATGTGAATATTTGGACATACTTTGAGTACAAAGAACTCATTACCAATATGCGGCAAGCAAATGATGATGCTTATGCAAGTATTCTCAAAGATATCAGAATTGGACTGCTCACAGAACATGGCAGAAAAGCTTTACAGAGTCGATTGCTATGTAATTTGTTTCCAACAGAACAAATAGTTCCAGAGAAAATATACAAGAAAATTGCAGGAAAAAATACTGTAATCTGCTTAATGCCAACACTACATGAATGCTCTATATTCAATCAAGAACTTTTGAAATTGGAAAATGAAGAGATTATAAAACTGGAAGCTGTGGATAAAATACAGCATGAAGGAATAACTATAATATTGACAAGCAAATTGACAACTAAATTGGATTCTCTAGAGAAAAACATATCTAAAACAGCTGGTTTAGAAAACAATCTTTATGTATGTATGAACTGTCGAGTAATTTTAAGATGTAATTTGGACGTAGAAAAAGGATTAGTGAATGGAGCTATGGGTAAAGTTTTGGGTTTTGTTAATTACCAGAAAAAAGATGGAATTGAATTTTTAAAAGTAAAATTTGATCAGACTTATATGTACGTAGGAAGCAGTTTCCGTTTTCTCTAGCATATGCTGTAACTATTCACAAATCTCAAGGATAAACTGTAGATAGTGCTTTTGTAAACATTGGATCTAGTGTGTTTAAAGAAGGTATGGCATATGTTGATTTGTCACGCGTGAAAAAAATATCTGGTTTATTCATGATAGACTTTGATGAGTCAAAAGTTAGTGCTGATGCAAACTGTGTAAAGGAGTATAATAGATTAAGAAAAAGCTATGCTCCTCATTTAGGTCAGTATCCTGTGTTTGAAAAACGTGTTGTTTGTCGGAAAAGGAGAATTGAGAATATCTGTAATGAGGATGTACAGAAGAGTAAACAAATAGAGACTGATGTGATTGCAAGCAAAAAGAAAAGGGACAATGTTGAAGAGGTTGTTGGTTGTCATTTTGAAAATAGCTCTGGTGTCAACTGCTACGCTAATGTAGTGCTGAATGTTGTATTTTATCTTGAAAGTTTGAAAGAGCATATAATACTAAATCATGAAAAAAGATTCTGTTCTCTGCTGAGTTTCCTTTATGAGAAGCTGAGTAATGATAAAACTAAAATAGAAAGTGCTTCTGATGTTAGAAATCTTTTAGATGTATGTTCTGGATGTATACAGTTTACAGAAAATGTCCAGAAAGATGCACAGGAATTCTTAATGTATATGCTTATGGTACTGGAAGATGAAGTGGTAGAAATAGAAAATATGTTTGGTCTCTCTTATAAATGGGAACATTGTTCTGAAAATTGTTTGAACACATGCAGCACTAATGTTGATTCTGAAAGGTTCATATATTTAACATTACCAGAGAGTAAATCAGTGACTTTTAATAAATTAGTTAAAGATGCAAATCACAACATGGAATGTTCTCAATGTAAATCAGAAATGTTATCAACGTTATTTTTAAAGAAATATGGACAGTATGTAATTTTAATGATACAACGTTGTAGAGCTGATGGAACAAAATTGGACACTTTAATAAAGAAGTTTGTAGGAAATCAATTATCAATATCAGGAAAAACTTTTGTTGCAGTTGCAATAATTTTTCATGATGGACCTTCTATAATTTCTGGTCATTACACAGTTTATCTAAACTGTGAAAAAGGCTGGACACTGTGTAATGATTCTCAATTGATTTTCAAGCAACATTTGCCTGCAAAATTACGAAATTGTTACTTAATTTTTCTAAAACCAAAATTTTAGATACAAATTGAAGCATCTGAGGAAACCATTATTTCAATTTTATACGATTAACATTGGATATTTCACTTAAAAAGGATTTAAAAATTACCATTTGGCCTCATGGAAAGGTAAATCTTTGCATTGTGGACTTCTTTGACAGATATTATTTTGGTGTATGTGCTTAAGCAACAAGATTTACAGACGTTATTTATTGCAAATAGTTATTGTTCTTAGAAGATATTTCTATCAAGGTATGTTTTACTGAGGATACATTCAGGGCTTTTTTAAATAATCTTTCAGATTGTTTATTTTTTTGCCCGCTGTTAAGTGATGAATACAATTGATATCACTATTTTCAGTGAAGTTCAATATATTCTGAAAACAGCAAAACAGGGCAAAAAATTACTTTGTAAAAAATGAAAATATAAGTACTGTTTGCAAAAATGTATTGTTGAATATTAATACTTTTTTTCTTTTTTTTCAGATCTAGAAAGAAAATTTAGGAAATTGAATCCATTTTTCTTGCAATTAAAAAAAACATTAATTTCTAATTAAGTTATTTTGTTGGTCAGGTAAGTTTTAAATATCTGTATTTCTCACCCCTTCACTTTCATGCTCCCTTTTCTTCACTTCTCCTCACTCTGCTTTTCTCATTCCCCTTCCATCTCTCTTCTTCTTTTACTGCTCTTTCGTAACTCCTTCACTCCTTCTCTACTACTCCCCTAGGTTTACTGCCTCCATCACTATTTTTTCAACCATGTTTCTCTCCCTGTCTCCATATGTCTCAGTCATTCTAACTGCCTTACTCCTTCTCAGTTCCTTGCTCTCTGTCTCTGTTTCTGTCTCTGTCCCTTTATCTGTCTTACCCTTAATTTCCTTAACATCTCTGGGGCAGATGTATAAGCCCCCTCCGCCATCACTACGTGTCTTTTCATGACGTACTGGTGGTGCAGGGGGCTCCTCCATATTTACAAGGAGAGGAAAAGCCACTCTGTGTGACTTTTCCTCTCCTCGTAAATACGGCCACTTCACACGCAGCACTGTGCGTTGAAGGGGCGTTCCATGGGTGTTGTTGTTGGTGTTCACACGCAACACCCATAGAACTAGACACATCTCCAGATTTATGAGAAATCGTAACTCTGGAGATGCGTGTGAATGCTACGCCACCCTAGAGGTGGTGTAGCGAGGCACAACGAGGAGAAATGTTTTTATTTCTCCTCGTTTTTTCCTCTTTTAGTGCGTGCTCAATTCTACAGCACGCATTGAAAGAGGAAAAAGCCTCTTGTGATTGTTTTTGTGCAGGAAGGTGTCCCTTCCTGCACAAGAACAATCTCCCCACCACGCAGGCATCCTTGCACCATGGTGCAAGGGAGCCTGTGCCGGCGCATGGCTGCAGTTTGTACGCCTGCGCAGGGGAAGCAAAGAGATGCGCCAAAAAATCGTAAAAAAAATAGAATTAAAAATCAAGTTTAAGTGTTTGGATGTTGGTTGGCTCTAAAAAGAGCCATTGTGTTAATTGAGTGTTTTTTGGTACCTATAAGTAAGTATCGATGCAGAGTCTAAAGTTCAAGAGGAAGACTCTGTTCCCTTCATCTGTGAAATGTACACCGTCTACTCTATAAATGCCTTGCCAATCCCCTCACTATTTCTTCTTATTTCGTGGGACAAGGAGCAGAACAGGTATCAATTTTAGTTGAAAATGGCAGAAGAGCACTCTACTTCAGGGAGTGAGGAGGAGATCTGGATGCACTCAGAAGCATTGGTTCATAGTAGTTTCTCTTCCAGAATCTTCAAACACCACAGCCACTCCCCTCACTATTTCTTCCTATTTCCTGGGACAAGGAGCTGAGCCGCTATCAATTTTACTTGAAAATGGTAGAACAGCAGTCTACTTCAGGGAGTGAGGAGGAGACCTGGATGCACTCAGAAGGTGTCTTTCAGTAGAATGGCAATATGAAATGAAAGATAGTTGTAAAATGGAGGCTTATATACTTTTTTTTTAAAATAAAAAGAACTCATTGGCTGTTTAAGACCATTTTACACTAAAAACTAGGCTGTATGTTTACATTTTTGAAAGCATGTTTTGTATTGGTTCAGAAAAATGTGTTCCCACAGAACATTACTTTGGATTTGCTGTTAGGTTTGAAAAGTTAAGCAATCTTGCTCTTTGGATTAGAAACATTGTGTGCTGAACTTCTGACGTCTCTGCTCACACCAGTGTTCCATGATCTGTTGCTATGCTAGCAGGCAGAAGTCATGTTGGGGGTAGGAATCATTTGGAAAGTGTTGAAATTTGCAACCAATAGAAATGTGTGTTTCCATTTAAAAGAAAGGTGGAGAACGTGAAAAGGGGGCAGGGTACAGAGTTCCTGACCCCCTAGCCTTTGTCAGGGGGTCCCTGAAGGATCCCAAAGGGTGAAAAAAAGTTTAATTTTTTTTCAAAAAATCGTGTGGTGCGCGCACGGCGGAAACAAATCATTAAAAAAATAGAATTAAAAATCAAGTGTAAGTGTTTGGATGTTAGGTGGCTCTAAAAAGAGCCGTTGTGTTAATTGAGGAACAGAGGAACAGAGGAACAAAAAAATGAAAAAAATTATGGGTTGCCGCATGTGTGCTGCTGTATCTTGCTCTTTATTAGGGGAATGCTGGTGTCACTATAAGAGAGAAGAGCATTGCACGCATTGCACGGTATATGCACCCTCTTGAACAGAGGGTGAATATCCAGAGAAACAGAAGCAGGTGAAGCTGCCGCCGCAGATGAAGTGCTCAGCTGAGCTGCCAATGATGTGCTCGGCTGAGCTGCTGCGGATGTGCTCGGCTGAGCTGCTGGAGGGTTGTCTCTAGCAGCTCGAGCAAAAGCCACAGGATGTACTCCTTTGACGTGCCTGATCATAGTGAAAATAATAAAAGAGTATTTCTTTTTAGGATCTCCTCTTGAAAAGACAACACCCCAAATGGTGCAGGTGACTTTTGGAGCATTCACCTTCTTCTGCCCCTCTGGAAATGTAAAAAATTGCCATATAAAAGAGTCTTTCTGTTTCCTCTGTCTCTGTGGCACAAGGGACTCCTGCTCACTCCCAGAAGAAGACTGCTGCTCTGCCATTCTCAAGTACTGGAGTACTGGAAAAGCTACTCAGCTCCTTCTCCCAGGGAATCAGAAGAAATAATGAGGGGAGTGGGTGTGGTGTTGGAAGTTTCTGGAACTGAAACTACTATAAACCAATGAAAAGTGTTGTTTCTTAATCACATGACCTGAAACTACTATAAACCAATGAAAAGTGTTGTTTCTTAATCACATGACTTGCCGTGTGCGCACCGTGCACGCACCGTGCGCGCACGGAGCACGCGCGTACGGAGCACGCGTGCCTGTGCGTACGGAGCCCGCGCGCATGCGCATACGGAGCACGCACGTACAGAGCACGCACGACGTACACATGCGCACGTGGAGCACGAACGCATGCGCACACAGAGCACGTACGCATGCGCGGACCGTGCGCGCAAAAACCTTTACAAAAAAAAAATTAAAGTGTTTAGAAGTTTATAGAAGATATTAACTATGCTGTTCAACTATATCCAAAATAAAAAGAAAAAAAGAGCTGAGCCATTCCATATTACAGGATACAGTCAATCTATAACTATATACATAGGTAGCTTATTGTAAAATAAATATTTAAAAATATAATAATACATTCATATATTAGCATTTAAAAAACCTTGCAAATTCACTGAAAAAACCATAGGTTTCAAACACGTTATAGTTAGGAATTAGCATTTAGAAAACCTTTGAAATTCACTGGAAAAACCATAGGTTTCACACACGTTATAGTTAGGAATTAGCATTTAAAAAACCTTGCAAATTCACTGAAAAAACCATAGGTTTCACACACGTTATAGTTAGCTGGACATTTCACTCGTAAAAAAACATTGAAATTCCCCCGTTATAGTTAGTTCAGCTAACTATAACTCGCGCGCCCGCAATCCACTGCTGATGACGTCACATATTACATCACTCACGACATGGTCAGTGACATCACTCATGACATCACTGATGACATCTCAAATGACATCACTGATGACATCACTGATGACATCATCCAGTGAATATGTGTCTTTCTGAAAAATAAATATTTTTATATATGTATATCTAAAGGTTAATGGAAGAATAAATGGGTAAATAAATGTCTAAATGGATGTTTTTTTTGTAAAATTAATTGTATAACTGTCTTATTAACAGTATCGTAGTGAATACCAGTATTAGTGAGTAATGTTTAAATATTTAAATATCTGTATTAGTGTCTCACTTTGTGAATAAGTGGCTGCATGGGTTGGTGAGTAGCTACATGAGTGTGTATATGTTATTTTAATTTATTCAGCACACAGCTACTCGGAAGCGTCCCGGCGCTATAGACCGCTGGGGAACCCATCCTGGCTATCCCTGTGAGATTGTTCCTTTCTGGGTATCTCCAAGGTGAAACCAGGCATCCCCGGCGTCTGTGGGGGAGATGAGGCAAGCTTAATGCCCAGAGTTGCCGAGTGTGTTCCTGGTTAGAGTAGGTACCGAGGCGAGAATTATCGAGTCCATTTTGACCCTGGTCCACGACCCTGCCGCGTCGGGAATTGAACCCTGGTCCCTGGCCGATTCTCTGCTTACGGATCTGCCGCCTCTAACCAGTGCGCCACACCTCTCCACTCCATATGGGTTATTAGTTTGTTTTTAGAGTATCAGTATGAGTGTCTGTATGGTTCAGGGGGGATGTTACTTAGCGTATAGATGCATGAATGAGTGACTCACTGTTTGTATGTGTTTTGAAGACAGTATGTGAGCAGGACAGTGTGGGTGGATGAGTGTGTGTATGGGTGAGTAAGAGAGTGAATGACTGTCTCAATAGTGTCTTTATGAGTAAGTCCATATGTTTTGAACTAGTATATGTGAGTATTGATGTATATAAGTGAAGATATATGAGAGTGAGAGATTGGAAGAGTTCCTGTATAAATAAGTATGTGTTTCTATAAGTGATTGTTTAAGAGAGTAAGTATGTGTACGTTTCTTTAGAAGTAAGTGTAGTGGTGTGTGTATAGCTGTATATGCAAGTAAATGGATGTTTATTTGCATGTGTGAGTATGTGTGTGAGTAACTCTATGTATGAGTGTAGGTGTGTAACAGGATGTATAGGTGTATGAGTTGATATGATGCCTGAGTACATGTATGAGTGACTATATATAAGTGTTGATGAATGAGTGGATGCCTATGTAGATTTTGGAATTACTGAATAGGTTGTTCTAACTGGTATTGGTATCTCTATAGTTTTCAAAACTTTAGTTTGTATTTTTCAATGTGTGTATCAAAGTTTATATTAGGATAAGAGGAGGTCTGCCACTCTTACACAAGGAAGATATCATCAGTGATGTCATCAGTGATGTCATTTGAGATGTCATGAGTGATGTCATGAGTGATGTCACTGACCATGTCATGAGTGATGTAATATGTGATGTCATCAGCAGTGGATTGCGGGCGCGCGAGTTATAGTTAGCTGAACTAACTATAACGGGGGAATTTCAATGTTTTTTTTACGAGTGAAATGTCCAGCTAACTATAACGTGTGTGAAACCTATGGTTTTTTCAGTGAATATATATATATATATATTACCTACTGGCAGTCGCCAGTAGGTAGTTATTGTTAGGACCTATTTTCCATAGGAAACCCACAACATTCTATTTGGAATAACGTTGGCGCCAATTGACGAATCTTCGCAAAATTTTCTAAACTTTTGGCCAGCTGCGGTCCGCTCCTATCCTGACAATTTCACGGTGATTCGTCAAGCAGGGGCCGAGAAAAAAGGGGGGTCCCAAAACGTGTTTTCCCCATGCATTTTCCCATAGGACCTGTTGACGCAGTTACAGCCCGTACTGCTGAACGGAATTGCACCAAATTTGGCAAAGAGGTAGTCCTCAGTTCAGACTCGTGCCTTTTCCTTAAATGGTGTAAATCCGTTCAGTAGTTCCTGAGAAAATGAGAGTTAAAAAGATAGATATATCTGGGCGGAGCCTAACCACACATCTCATCGTGGGATCTGATTGGCTGTCAGTACTTCATCCAAGAAGTGTTGGCAGCCATCTTGGGACCAATATACATGATAGCACCTCATTAAAAAGCATTGCAGTTAATAGAAGGTTTTAAGACTTTAGTTACATTATAAATCATTTGTTGATGGTACCATACTCATTTTAGGAATTGTGGTGTGTTCTAAGGTGATTTTACCATGTGAAAAAGCCTTCTGCTGTGATATCATGAATCATGTTTTCTCATGCTGTTCCCAGAGAGGTTTGGAAGGTGATCTATAAGCTAAACTGAGAGCATATTTTCTGTAAATTCACATTATCTTTCTCAGTCATGTGAGAATGAAGTCTGACATTCTCAGTAAAACATTTACATCCAACAAGGGCAGAGACTGTCAGTTGATTCCTTTGTGTTCTACTGCAGCTTCCCAGAGTGTTCTAAAGAACAACTAGAGCGCTATCAGTCCTACTTATGAAAAACGTATTGCACACCTGAAGCCTTCTTGATTGGAATAAAGTAGTAACTCTTTAAACATTTAATTTAAAAAGCAACAAAAAGAGGGGGTTCATTTTGCCATAGAAAGTATGATTAGTGCTGCAGAAAGAAAAATTAGGGCACATTTTGAGTGACTTCTCAAATCCTCTTCTATTCCATTAAAAAAGTCTGACATTCAGACTGAAACATGCACTTTCATTACCAGCAGCAGACTTCCCTGGTGAGCAGTAGCTTTACTACAGTGATCTAATGAGCAACTAGAGTGCTAAAATTTTGAATTTATGGCAAATGTGTGACACATCTGAATGCCTTCTTGATGGAATCAAAGTAAAAAACTGAAAGTATTTCCTACTGAGGAGACTGTAGTAAATGAGGAAATTAGGAAACTTCATAACAAATAAGTCACCCAAAATGGCATCCAGAGACAAAACAGCCCAAATGTAGCACAAATATCACCCAGATGTAGCTCAAGTATAGCCCATTGGCAGAATGTTCCAGAGTGTTCTAACGAACAACTAGAGCGCTAACAGTCTTACTTATGATAAAAGTATGGCACACCTGAAGCCATCTTGATTGGAATAAAGTGGTAACACTTAAAACATTTAATTTACAAAGGAACAAAATGAGGAGGTTCATTTTGCCTTAGAAATTATGATTAGTGCTGCAGAAAGAAAAATTAGGGCACATTTTGACTTCTCAAATCCTCTTCTATTTCATAAAAAAATTCTGACATGCAGACTGAAACATGCACTTTGAATACCAGCAGCAGACTTCCCTGGTGAGCAGTAGCTTTACTACAGTGATCTAATGAACAACTAGAGTGCTAACATTCAGAATTTATGGCAAATGTGTGACACATCTGAATGCCTTCTTGATGGAACCAAAGTAAAAAACTGAAAGTATTTCCTACTGAGGAGACTGCAGTAAATGAGGAAATTAGGAAACTTCATAACAAATAAATCTCCCAAGATGGCCACCAGAGATAAAAGAGCCCAAATGTAGCCCAAATATCACCCAGATGTAGCCCAAGTATAGCCCAATGACAGAATGTCCCAGAGTGTTCTTAAGAACAACTAGAGCGCTTACTGTCTTACTTATGACAAAAGTATGGCACACCTGAAGTCATCTTGATTGGAATAAACTGGTAACACTTAAAACATTTAATTTAAAAAGGAACACAATGAGGGGTTCATTTTGCCAAAGAATTTATGATTTGTGCTGAAGAAAGAAAAATTAGGGCACATTTTGAGTGACTTCTCAAATCCTCTTCTATTTCATTAAAAAATTCTGATATGCAGACTGAAACATGCACTTTTAATACCAGCAGCAGACTTCCGTGGTGAGCAGTAGCTTTACTACAGTGATCTAATGAGCAACTAGAGTGCTAACATTCAGAATGTATGGCAAATGTGTGACATATCTGAATACCTTCTTGATGGAATCAAAGTAAAAAACTGAAAGCATTTCCTACTGAGGAGACTGCAGTAAATGAGGAAACTTCATAACAAATAAATCTCCCAAGATGACCACCAGAGACAAAAGAGCCCAAATGCAGCACAAATATCACCCAGATGTAGCCCACATGTAGCCCAATGACAGAAGTGTGCAAAACACTTATTTTTTGTGTATTTGCAGTTTTATATAGTGCAGACTTGTCAGGTATTGGAGTGCTTTACATGAGCATTGGTTACATCACACAAGATCAAATTCATTTTGGTTGTAGACATGGGGAGATTAAGTGATTTGACCAGAATCACAGAATTTTGAGCTGAAGCAGAAACTCCAACCTGGTTCCCCAGTTGCAAAGTCTGCAGCTCTGGAAGTAACACCACATCCTCTCCCCTAAGTGCAATATTTATTCAAGTGGTCAACTGGATAAAAAACATAAAGATTACAAATAATTTAAAAGTTCTTTGTCGCTATTTGAAAACTCAGAAAATATGTCCTTATTTTAGTTTTTCAGAGCACTAACCATAATTGTGATGCAATTAAGACCCTCTCATATGTAATTTCTAAAGGAAATGCTCTAGGTTTTACATCAAGATGACGTCAGGCGTTCCACACTTTTGTAATAAATATAGAATGTTAGCAATCTAGTTGCTCATTGGGATACTGTTGAGAGGCAGAGGCCAGGGGCACGAAGTCTGAAAATTGAAGGCAGGTAGGAGAGTGCAGAGGCAACAATTTGACCACACTGGGCAGGCAGGAAGGGCAGTGGCAGCACAGCAGATTATGGAGGGCAGTGTAAAGGGGGGCAGGGGCAACAAACCAACAATACAGGACTGGCAAGAGAGGCTGTGGCAATATAATAGACCATTGTGGGCAGAAGGAAGAGGCAGTGGTAGTACAATCATACATGCCAACAGACCCGTTTCAGCCAGGATACGTCCAATGTTTTTAAGCTCAAACGGGCTTTATTTGATCTGTCTCCTGTCTACAATTTCCTCTTTTTCAATGTAACTCAAAGGGGAAAATCAATACCCCAGTTTTTTTTCAAAATCTCCCTCTTACCAAGTTCAAAATGTTCGCAAGTATGGTACATTGGATCATGATAGGCAGGAGGAATTGGGGTAGGGACATGGACTTGGATAACAGAGGACAGGAGGGACATGGAGAGGTGCATCAGGGTTTGCAGCAGCATAATACACCACACAGGGCATGCAGGACGGGAGTGCAGCACAACAATCCATACAAAGCAATAGGGAGGGGACAGGACCATGCACATGGACAACAGAGAACAGAGGGGAAAGAGGCAATGGTAGCTAGCTGACCATAATGGACAGACAGGAGAGAAAGCTGCAGCATAACAGACCATAAAGGGCAGGAGGGACGGATCAGGGGCATTGCAATGGAACAGACAAGCCAGGAGGGAGGGAATAGGGGTCTGCACATGGAAACAGAGGGCTGGGGCAAGGGGGCAGTGCAGGAGCAGCGAGATGACCATGGAGGTCAGGCAGGATGGGCACTAGAAACAAGACACACATGGAGAGCAACAGTGAGACTATGATGGCATACACAGAGACCATGGAGGGAAGGTGGGAGGGGGTCAGGGGCAGCTAGCTGACCACACAGGGAAGGTGGGAGGGGCCATGGCAGCACAGAAGACCATGCATGGCAAGCGGGAGGGTTAGTGGCAGCACAATGGCTATGATGGGCAAGAAGGAGAGTGAAGGGGCATGCACAAAGGACCATGGAGGATAGAAGGGAGGGTCAGGACCTGGGCACAGACAAGAGAGTTCAGGGGAAGGGGCCTCACAACAGACCGCGCGGGGCAGGCAGGAGGAGCATTTGCAGCACAACAGACCAGGGAGGGCAGAAGGGTGTAGCAGTAAAATGGACCATGTAGGACAGGAGGAAGGGGATAGGGGCATGGCATGTGGACAGGCAGGGTGGAGGTGGCAGGGACAGGTTACAGTCATCTGACAATGCTAGGCAGGGGGGAGGGGAGTGGCAGCTCAACAGAACACTCAGAGTAGATAGGAGTGGCAGGTCCATGGAACATGGTGGGCAAAAAGGATGGAGCAGGGGCATGCACAAAGACATCGGAGGGCAGGGGGAAGGAGAATAGGGGCAGCAAGCTAAGCACAGAGGCTAAACAGGAGGTCAAGGATGGGCCATAGAATTGGGCAATGGAGGGCAAGAGGAGTGGACTGGTACATCATGCTAAATGGAGGGCAGTGGCAGCACATCAGACCATGCATGGCAGGAGGGAGGCGGCTAGTCAATGGATCCAGACAACAGAGGGTAGGGAGGAGGTGGATGGGGCAGCAAGCTAACTCTTCAGAGAAGGTGGGTATTAGGAACTTTATTGTTTTTAAAATGTGTGTCTGTGCGAACTACTTAAAATATGAACAAGTATGCAGCATAATCTCACTTTTATACAGGAAGAAGAGGACGTTTGTGACTTTGACTCTGGGCTCACTTGGCAGAAACACCCCCTGATCCTCCACCCCCCATCGCAAAATGTAATGCCCAGGGTAGGTGGACGCAGTGTTATATAGAACATAGTCCTGAGAGCACAATTGAAAATGAAAACTAGATATAGTATATGGTATAAACTATGCACCAAAAAGTGTGATATAAGATGAACCGGGGCGTGAAATATAATATGCAATACATTGTGCGCAATGACAGATTCATTGGAGAGCGCGAGATAGCACAGGCTCTAGCGCGTGCTATGCGATATGCGCCTTGGAGTGTAATATGAATAGGCCAGTGTTGTGTAACCTAACTAGTCTCTAAAGTTGTAATATGAAATATGTGCTGGGGAGTGTAATGTTGCATATGCACTGTGACAAAGATATGGATCCCAGATTGTAATATGTATGGCATAGCGCTGTGCGTTATAACATAGGCATCAAGGAAGGCACGTTAGATGGGGCAATATAACCCGTGCGAAGGCAAGTGTGGCATGGCATATTCACTGGGTGGTGATACAGTGCACATGGGATAGAGAGTGTCATACCATACGCACTAGCTAGTGGAATACAACACAGAGGTGTGTGGCACTCGGTGGGCACTGGTGGGTGTAACACAGCATTGGGCTCAGCCAGGAGCACGCTGTGACAAGTGAGGTTTGTCTCCTTTCCAGAGAGAAAAATAAAAAGTATTACTCATCCGGCGGTGGATGTGTGTTTTAGTAACCGTGAGGGGGGTTTCTTGCATAGTTTGGTCGAATTTTTGTCGAATCCCCTTTGAATGGCTTGGTGTGCGTGTGTATTAAATGTGGCCGTCAATAGCTACCCATGTTTGTATAAATAAACGACAAGGGTGTCTACTTGGAGAGTATCCACTGGCGGGGGCGCCGGGATTTGGCACGGTAGGGCATCAGACATGTCAGAGCTTCACTAGCATTGTAAATACATTCCACGTGGATTCATTGTATGCATAGTCGCCTTTTAAGAAATATCACACAAATCGTTATGGTGATAGGTACATACGGTTTGTCCAGCATGTCCTAGGTGTTTCTATAAATATATATTTTTTTTAAATATTAAAAAACAAAGGCCGGCCCCGGGGGATGGGGTCCCCGAGGCCATAAGTGGCCTGAGGAGGGGGGCAACGCAGCCCCCCTCCTAAAGATTTTTTTTTTTTAAAAGGCCATGACCCAGGGGTTGGGGTCCCCGGGGCCGATTAAGGCCTTGTGAGGGGGGCCACGCGGCCCCCTACCAAATTAATTTTGTTCAACCAAAAAAATCAGTGATGTCATTTGAGACGTCATCAGTGATGTCATCAGTGATGTCACTGACCATGTCATGAGTGATGTAATATGTGACGTCATCAGCAGTGCATTGCGGGCGCGCGAGTTATAGTTAGCTGAACTAACTATAACGGGAGAATTTCAATGGTTTTGTACGAGTGAAAAGTCCAGCTAACTATAACGCCCCTCAAACCTATGGTTTCTTCAGTGAATTTATATATAGACTTTAGACACCTCAAATTTGGAAAACACTGAGCGAGTGCAACTGTTAATGACAGGGCCAAACGACTTTCAAATAGTGTTTTTTGTAAAACAAAGGATTTCAATCTGAATTGGCCAGAGCGGTATGCCTTTTGGACTTCCGTGCAAAAATGGCGAATTGCTCCGTGTTCCCACACTTGAAATTAATTACCAAGTGGGGGATCACTAGGGCTGGTTTTAATGGGTTCAAATCCGACCCCTTAAAACCACATGCAGGTCTTGCAGAGAATACAGGCTCAGCCAGGCATTTCTCCTTCAGTGGCCCTATCCACAAAACCATCCCAACATTACACTTGCGGTGCCATGACCCACATTAGCCCCCTGTGTCCTTTTACCAACTGCCTCCAGGAGTTAGCAATTGAGAGCAGAAACATCCGGGTAATTGGGGCTCGATAAAGCATAAAAGGACCCAGTAATCTTTAGTCTTCATGGTTATTCCCCATTCTGAGGACCTACAGTTGTAATGCCGAGAGTGTGAGGTGACAATAGCATTTGGAATCTGTAATTCAAGCCTGGTATCTCCCCGCCTAAACTCTGTGGAACTCATAGTGAGGTCCAAAGGGGGATTGTGACAGTTAATTGACAATGGGTACCTTATTCCATTGTTTAAGACCTAAAAGTTAGAATGACCTGAAACGAAAGGGAGATCAAGGAGAATGAGCATAATTTAACAGTGAAGACTCACAGAAAGTAGGTTATGAAACAGAGTAAGCAAATCACAAGATTTGTAGATATCACATGTGAGAAGGTGCTTTTGACCATCTAATCTGCGTGGATTTTTCGCTATTTGATCACTGTTTTTTGACCTTTTAATGTGGGAGAGCCTCATAACCTGTGACTTACCCATAGTAAACTCAAGGTAAAATTAACTGTGTGTGTTGACTGCCAGTGTCTACCTTTTTAAGATAAGGTCACTGCGACACAACAAGGGTAGGAGGTACTTGGCTGGTTACACATGAACATGTGTGCACACGAACAAGGGCTGCACGTGGGAGACTCCTGTAGAGCACAGCCCAAGAAATGCACACAGGTAGCCTGGTGCAGAGGGGACTATGCAGGGTTGGGTAGTGTTCTCCAATGTTGCCCATGCACTCGGGGTGCCTGGATGGGACCGCGCACCCAGAGACAAAGGATGTGTCTTGAAGTCACATAAGAAGGAAATCCAATGCAGCTCTCTCCGGTGCAGCGGTAGAGCTGCTGCTCATAGATGCAGCAAAAGCTCAGGAGGAGCTACCCGTAATGCGCTGCGGGGCTTGTCAGTTTTTCCCACATTGAGAAATTAAAACCACTTGTCTGTGGCTTGTGGTGACCGTAGGAGAGCAGGGTCACCACCAAAATGGAACTAAAGGCAGGGGATTTGAAGAAGAAACACATCCTCCCCCTTAAATGATTCAAAAGTCCCCCACCCTAGGTTTAGGGAGACTTAAAAAAGATAACCCCTCAAGGGTTTCGATGGATTATCAAGAACTTTTTACTGTTGGACTTTTATTCTTTAGTTTTGGAGTGATGAGCCTTCTAGAGGCAAAGACTATGACTGCAGACCTTGTGGTCGGAGATGGTCCACTATGAGTGTTCATATTGCCAAACACTCTCTAGGGGTAAAAAGTGGTAACTGCAGATGTGTGTAGTTCACAAATGACGTCCTTTAGTGATTATGCTAAAAAGGCAGTATGTTATGCTGAATATGATTCACAATGTATGCTGCAAGTACCTTCTAGCTGTGAATGATTATAATTGCACAGTGTTGTAATTTTAAATGTGACAAATTGTGTTATTAAAGTTGACAGTGATGATAAGTACATTGCACTCCCTGTCATGCTTAGAGATTTACTCTTGCTAATGCTTTACTTAAGTAATGATATTGACAGCCATTTGTGATCCAAGTTTGCATACTTTATTGCCAGTAGTAAGCCCTGGCAGTCATGATTTTATGTAGTTAAATCATGTATTCCTATGATGAAATGTTTGTTGAAATAATGAGGTTGACAGCCATTCGCTTTATTGCCAGTCTTAAGTGTTCTTACTCCAAGTCATGTTAAATCCTGGCATTTAGGGACAAGATAATGTTTAAACATATGGGTTTTAGTACTAGACACCCATCTCTTGTGGGGAGGAGTAAGAATGATCAGCTTGTGTATATTTGTAAATTGCTGCATAGTATTGAGTTGTGTGTGTGTATTAAATGTACTTTTTCCTTTTTCAGAAGAAAAAGCACGGACTGGGCAATCCTTTATGGAGTGTTATAGTTGTTTATCTGTGAAAGGTAATTACTAGCCCACACCACTTCCTTTGAGTAGGCTTTGGACTGTTTTGCTTCACAACCCTATGAGAGTCAAGCGCTACAATGAGGGTTTGGTTCCCAGTGAAGGACAAATGTAGACCCATTTCTTGTGCAGGCTGCACAACTAATGACTCATTTTCTAACATCACACATTTGGTATATTTGAAAATATTGCATAGGTAATTGTGGTATCTTGTTGTAACTTCCAGGCATGTGCATGGAACTTAGGCTAAAGGGAGTGTTCTGAAATAACATGGAGATTCAGGGAATTTTGTGATCGTGAAGGGAGGACAGTTGAACGAGAAAGAAGGAGCTGTATGAGGTGTAATCTTGGAGCTAGAAATAGACTTTCTATACTTAATTAATCCTGCCTACGACTCTACTTTTGTACATTGACAATGAGTGGAAACAACCTACCATGTATTCACCTCAACCGTCATAACTTCAACACAGATTGGTTATGGTTCACCAATGATTTTTCACTCAGTGAGGACTAAGTTCTGCCACTTTGAGCTACTATGCGGCAACTTTGTATCACATGCTTTACATTGTATAGACTTGGTAGCGCCCTCTGCTGCTTTATCAAATTTTACCATCCCAAGGGTCATTGGCCTGTTCGTGTGCTTTTGGCTCACTTGCTAGAGCCTCACGCCTCAGGGTACACTTGCCGGTGCTGTGCACAAGGAACACTTGCTGGAGGCATGCACGTCTTGAGGGGCTCTTGCCTGCGTTGTACATGTGTCACCGTAGCAGCTTCCAGGCACAAGTGTGTTGTGAGGCACGTGGGAGGGTTCCTGGCAACCATTGATTTTGAGCGCACTGCACCCATAAAGCTGTGCGTGCTACATTGGCAGTTGGAGTCGGCCATATTAGTTAGGCAACATCTCGTGGAGGATAAAAGAACTAAAGTACTGACTGCAGTGAATTAGGTGACATTTTGTAAAGGATGAAGCTAAAGAACTCACAGCTGCCGTATTGGAGTGAACAACTTCCTTGATTAAATCATCTTTATCTGAGCATATTTTCTGCTTGTTTTCCTCATGTCCTCATGTGAACAAATAAACAAGGGGTTTTGAGATGATCATTGCTAGACTATTTTAATTGCACCTGAAGATTACATTTTTGCGATGATCAAATTATATAACAGAATTTTTAAGACTGTGATTCCTCAGTTTATATGTTTGTCGCAGACCTGGTTGTAATTTCTAGAAATCATTACGTTTGCTTCCCTGCAGGTATTTATCATATACTGGCATAATTAAATCTAAGTGACTTTTTTGTCTTATTAGTGTTTTGTGTTAGTAGTATCTGTTCCTGCCACAATGCAAAATATAAGCCCACCTCCATTTTTTCTTTCTTCCCTGGGGAACCAGTTCTGCATTGGTCTAAGTAGAAAAAGTGTTCAATCATTATTCTAGAGTTTGTGGCACCTCTTTGAGTGCTGACAGGAAAACTTCATTACTGCTGCACTGTCTAGGCCCTGAAGGACAAAACATTTACAAGCATTTACCGGATTTGTCAGCTAGCGAAGCATCTAACTGATATGAATTTGAAATTTGCATGAAGAAGCTCGATATGCATTTTCGACCAAAAATCAGGGCTGTGCAGGAGTGTTTTCACTTTGGAAAAAGAGTGCAGAAGCCGGGGAATCTGTAAAGGAATACATAACATTGTTGCGTAAACTAGCATCTAAATGCAATTTTGGGGTTTCAAATGATGAATATCTGACCAATTTATATTGGTCTATATTAGTGATAAAGTATGAGAAGCATTATGACAAGTATATAATAAGTCTTTGAATAAAGTGTATACTATTACAAACACTTTAGAACATTCTAGGGCATGTGTTGGCACTATAAAGAAAGATTCTGTTTTAGGGGGATAGTGACAGAGCTGGAAGTATAAAGTTGAAAACACTAAAGAAGGATAGTATCAAAGATTCCATAAAGAATGATGATTGAGAAGAGTTAAAAGAATTATTTAGATGTTTTTGATGCAATCGTGCCACACATTTAGCCAATTGGAAGGATTGTCTGACATGGAAGACTATTTGCAAAGTATATGGTACAAAGGGACATTATACAGCATATTGCAGATGTATTAGCAATAAAGGCAAACTGAGGGAGGTGGAGTGTGAATAAGAGGATGATTTCAATATTGTTATTTTACAACTCAGGACCAAGTATGATGACAGGCCAATGGAAGATGTGAGTGTAGGGGGTGTGAAGGTGAGAATGTTGTTTAATTCTGGTGCCAAGATTACACTTGTACCTATTTAATGACAGAGAAATGAAAGGAAGGGTCAAAATGTTCAAGCCAGACATAAGACCTAGCGGTTATGAGGTAAACCCATAAAACATCTTGAATATTTTATGGGTGATACTGAGTTCCGAGGCAGGTATATAGCTGGAAAGATATATGTATCTGTAAGGGGTGACTACCCCTGAATCCATCAGGGGCAGTTGGGAGTCTATCATGACCCCAACAAATCTCCATCTCTTAGGTTGAAAAAGACTGTAGATAAAGTAATAGCGTAGGGTTCGGTGGCAAGTATCTCTGTATTTGAATGAAATTATCTGGTGTCCAATGTGTACAGAACAAAATATAAAGAGTTGTTTCCCAATGTGTTTAGACAAGAGTTAGAATATTTACAACACTATACCCATTTTATGAAAATCAATCCAGGATCAATACCCAACACTTGCAAAGTTAGGAATGCTCAGTTAAGAGTGAGGGGTGACATTGCTCATGAGTTGGATAGATTGGAAAGTGGGAATCATTGAGAAGGTGGAAGGATCTGAGTGGCTACCTCTGGTGGTAATGGCAAGGAAGGCAAATGGGGGTGTAATGCTATGTGTCAATTTGAGTGAGTTGAATCGATGTTTTGTTGTTGATAAATATCCATTGCCTAACATAACAGAAATGTTAAGTTCATTGGGAGATGTCAACTATTTTTCTACCCTGGACTTGGTGTCTGCATATCATCAACACAAACTACATCCCTTGTCGCAAGAATTCACATCTTTCATCACCTCCTATGGCACATTTAAAAATATACGGATGTCGTTTGGTCCAATTTATACCTCTTCAGTGTTTAAGAGAATGATGTCACATGTGTTGAAGGGTGTGCCAGTAATTAAGATTTATCAAGACGATGCGCTGAAATTTTAGAGTTCGGTTGAGAAATGTTTGTGTGCAGTACTAGGAGAATTAGACTTATGCAGACTCTCGCTAAAATTGGACAAATACAAGTTTCAGGCAAACAACATAGCATACTTGGGTCAAGAGGGAACTGTAGATGGCATTTGCCCTAAGGAATATCTGGTAGCTGTCATTAGCAAAATGCTTGCTCCAAACACCAAGGATTAATTGGTGACATTTCTCAGTATGGTCGAGCAGTATGGTAAATTTATTGCAAACTTTGCTGAAAAAAGTAAAAGTATGCCTATGCTGTTTAAAAAAAGGTTTGGAGTTTTTGAGGAGTAAAGAATGTAATGAAGAGTTCAATTAATTAAAAGCCATGTTGAACAAAGCCCCCAGACTGTCTGTTTTTAGCCTGGGATGGATACATTGTTAATGACTGATGCTAGCTCTACAGGCTTAGGGGCAGTGCTTATACAGGTGATACAAAGACAAGAGAAAGCTATTTTGTTCATCTCTAGAAGCATAAAGAGAGCAGAGACAAAATATTCAGTTATTGAGGAGGAAGCATTGGGAGAAAAAGGGCAGTTAAAAAAATTGAAGTAGTCTCTGTGGAGTTCTGGTTTTGAGATTAACACTGATCATAAACCTCTGAGAGAAGTTTTTATGTCTAAAGGGATTGAGGCCCTTTCCAGTAGAATATGTAAGTAGATAATTGCTTTACAAGAATATGATTATCCAGTGATTCATGTTCCTGGAGCTAAGAACATTTTAGCTGATTCTGTGTTTTGTCTATGTTTTGAGAAAGACTTAAGTGAAGAAGAAGGAGATATGGTTGGTGTGAATCTTGCGATGAGGATCCCAAAGTGTGTGTGGTGACGGTGTGTGCTGTTCTGGAAGCTGTTTGGATGAAGGAATCAGAAAAGGATTTAGAATTACAATAAGTAATGAATTTAGTAAATTCGGGTCGGGAAAGCAAAGAAATGAGGGAGTGTTAAGAAGTTACTGAGAGGTGAAAGAAGAATTACCTGTCTGGGATGGTCTTCTCTAAGAGGAAGTAGGTTGATTCCTCCCAGTTCCTCAAGAGAACACATTGTCTCTCCATGAGAGTCATCCTGGGACTTCAAGAAAGAAGATGTGTATTAGATCTGACTTTTAGGGGCCGATTAGTATGGCGGGCGGATCACCACCACCCAAACGGCGGTGGCGATCCGCTCGCCATACTACACCGCCCACATGCCAATTACCCCGCCATATCAGTATGGCGGGGGGTACCACAGAGGACGGGAAGCCGCTTTTCCGCCCGGTCGACGAGTCGACCGGACAAAAAAGGGTTTGATATGGTGGCGGTGTCTGCTAGACACCGCCATCCATATTTGTATGCAGGCAGAGAGCAGCCTTTCCGTGGCGGCATTTCCGCCACTGAAAGGCATACGGAGTTCACAGTTGGTGGCCCGCTGCGGGCCCCATGAAGTTGGGGGGTGGGAGTGCACATGGGGGGTGCCTATGGTACCCCCCTGCATTTCCATGCGCAATGCGGCAGGCACCGCGCGGTGCCTGCCACTTTGTACATGCAAATGCACAACATGCATTTTTACCATTGAGGCGGGTGCTGCTGAAAGCACCGCCCGCCGCAATGTTAAAAATGCGCGATGCGCCCGCCAGTGTGGGGGGCGCATCCTAATCTCCCCCACGGGACTGCCGCACATATGGCGGGCAGTCCCATTTTCCGTCAGGATTGTAGCAAGTTATGGGTTTATAGGAGAATAGGGTGGTAAGCAATTTAATGATAATTAATTATTGAATTTGTTTTAATTTGTTAGCGATTATTAATTTATTGTTAATTAATTATACATTTTTATTAATTTATTAATCTATCATTATATTAATTAATTAATGTATTATTATTTTTTATTTATTGTTATTGTTAATGAATGTATTGTTAATTAATTATCAATTGGTAATTCATTTTTATTAATTGATTAATTGATACTTAAAATAATAATGTACATTTTTAATTGTAGCGGGTTGTGGGTTTATAAGGGAATAGGGTGGGAAGTAATTTAATTATAATTAATTATTATGTTTTTATTTATTGTTTTTGATTATTAATTTATTTTTAAATAATTATTATTGGTAATTAATTTTTGATACATTTATAATTATATTAATAATAATTAATGTTTTATTATTATTTATTTATTGTTATTGTTAATTAATTTATTGTTACTTTTTTATTAATTGTTAATACATTTTAATTAATAGAGTAATTTAAAAATACATTAATTGTTTTATTCTTTATGTGTAGTGGGTTGTGTGTTTATGGGGGAATAGGGTAGGAAGTAATGTAATGTTATTTAAGTAAATATTAATTTAATTTTATTGGTATTTATTTATTCATTTTTTTGGTAATTAATTTTTAATCTGTAATTTATTTTACAAAATTCATTTAATTAATAAATATGTTAATTTAACCCCTACACTATCCAACACTTTCCCTTCTGTTTAAGTCACTGAAGTGGGAATAGTAATTTTAACCCTTACGCTATCCAATGCTTTCCCTACTGTTGCACTCACTGGAGTGGGAATAGTAATTTGAACCCCTACGCTATGCAACGCTTTCCCTACTGTTGCACTCAATGGAGTGGGAATAGTAATTTTAACCCTTACGCTATCCAACGCTTTCCCTACTGTTGCACTCCCTGGAGTGGGAATAGTAATTTTAACCCCTACGCTATCCAACGCTTTCCCTACTGTTGCGCTCACAGGAGTGGAAATAGTAATTTTTACCCCTACGCTGTCCAACGCTGTCCCTACTGTTGCACTCACTGGAGTGGGAATAGTAATTTTTACCCCTACGCTGTCCAACGCTGTCCCTACTGTTGCACTCACTGGAGTGGGAATAGTAATTTTTACCCCTACGCTATCCAACGCTTTCCCTACTGTTGCACTCACTGGAGTGGGAATAGTAATTTTTACCCCTATGCTATCCAACGCTTTCCCTACTGTTGCACTCACTGGAGTGGGAACAGTAATTTTTACCCCTACGCTATCCAACGCTTTCCCTACTGTTGCACTACGTGGAGTAAGTATATAAATTAATTTATATGTATATGTTTAATTTATATTAACATTATGGTGCCGATTCCGATCCGGTAAAAATATTTCCCATACGACTCGTATCCGTATTTTTTTACGTACGAGTCGTACAAGTCCCGTACAAACGGTGAAGTACGATTCGCACTGTCAAATTACATACGAATTGCCTCAGGAAAAGTCTACTAGACGTCCCCGGACAGATTTACGTACGAGTCGTAAAACTGAAGTCCGAGCGCACAAGTCCGATCCGTACCGGCATTCCGAATCCCCAAGCGTATGGAAAACGTCCCGTACGGAGCGAACTTTGTATGACCACTACCCCGGTACACTTGGGCACGGGGTACGAGTCGTACGGACCTCCCACCCCACCCGCGCATGTACACACCATACCCCAGCACCCGTGTATGTACTCGCCGGACCCCCACCTCAGCACCCGCACCAATATGCGCCGTTCCCCAGCACCCGCGTATGTACGGGTCGTACCCCCCCACCCCAGCACCCGCGCATGTACGCGCCGTACGTCCCACCCCAGCACCCGCGTATGTAGGCGCCGTACCCCAGCACCAGTGCATGTACGCGCCATACCCCCACCTCAGCACCCGCGCATGTACGCACCGTACCCCAGCACCTGCGTATGGTCACGCCGTACCCACCCACCCCAGCACACGCACATGTAAGCGCCGTACCCCCCACCCCAGCCCCGTACTCGGACGCACCGTACCCCAACACCGTACCCCAGCATCCCCCCATGTACGTGCCGTACCCCAGCACACGTGTATGTAAGCACCATACCCCCCACCCCAGCCCCGTACTCGGACGCACCGTACCCCAACACCGGAACCCAGCATCCCCCATGTACGCGCAGTACCCCAGCACACATGTATGTAAGCGCTGTACCCCCACCACAGCACCCGTGTATGTACGCTCCGTACACCCCACCCCAGCCCCGTTATTGGACGCACCGTACCCCAACACCGTACCCCAGCATCGCGTATGTACGAGTCGTACAACACCAGTGAACACTGAACAACAACATAGCCATGGACGCACCTTACCTACGCGAAAAAGACTCGTACTGAACCAGGACACTGTAAAACAGCACAAGGACCGTCAATTCGACTTGCACAACACCACAAAACACGTCTACAGGACAAAAAACAACTAAAAGACTGACCTGGCACATCCAAACAGTCAAACAGAGGGCAAAAATCACAACCACCTCTTATAACACACCCACCAAAATTTCAAACACAGCCACACCCACAAATGGACCAATACAAAGGGCCCACAAACACAAACCATGAGCCTTTGCAACAGACTCACTGCTGACAGACATCACATACAAACAACTGCACCCATACACCTTAACTCACACACCTTCACACAACCTCCTTCACACAGACCCCCTCTACACATACACACACGCCTACACATTCACACCCACACACCAACAACCATCCACACCCACACCCCACACCATGCCCACAGACAAGAATCCAAAGTTCACTACGGAGGAGCTGGACATCCTTGTCAACGAAATCATCAGAGTCGAGCCACAGCTGTTTGGAACATTGGTCAGACAGACCAGCATATCCCAAAAAACTAGCCTGTGGCAGAGGATCGTTGATCGGGTGAATGCTGTTGCGCCCATCAGAAGGACCAGGAATGAATGTCAAGCCAGGTGGTACGATCTGCGCAGGGCAGTCAAGCGCAAAGTGAACGAGGAATACGCCCAGAGTAACATCACAGGAGGTGGGCTGCCCCGCAGACCGGTACATTACCATCCCTGGGAGGAGAAGGTGATGGCCCTGCTTCCGCCGGTGGGAGTACACGGAGTCGAAGGAGTCCGAGAGCCTGGTGAGTACACAAACAACTCACGTAACATGGGGGAATGTCATCCACACCCCAACTACAACAAATGCACTCACCTACCCCCAAGCCCTCACCTGACACAACCACACTCTAAACAACGCTCAGGCCACTAACATGAGTACGCCCCATTCATAAAGCAAGGCCATGCCATGTCCCAGCCTACACAAACCACAAACCCAAGACAGGATGTCCGGGATGCTTGGAGGGTGGGGATCACTAAACATATAGTACAACTCAGAAACAGACACCAATGCCCTCAGCCCATATGGCCCAGGTACATACCCATGCACCATGCGCAATGCACAGGGACTGCCAAAGTACTGACAAGGTAGCTGACACTTGGCCCTGCTGTAGGCAGCACAAGGCCCTCCTGTGACAACTGCAAAATCTAACACAAACACAACCAGCTCAGATAACTAGGACAGGAACTCACACTCACTGACATGGCAGCATGCGCCATGGGGGGACAGATACATCACCTGGGAGACCAACAGCAAAATCACACTACACCCACCAGCAGGCACCGTCAATCAATCAACAATCGATCTGGGTACTTGTAAGGCGCGCTACTTACCTGTGAGGGTCTCAAGGCGCTGAGGGGGGGGGGGTTACAATACTGCTCGAAGATACAGGTCTTGAGGAGACATCAGAAGGCAAGTAGGTCTTGGGTCAGTCGTAGGTGGGTTGGGAGGGTGTTCAAGCTCCTTGCGGCAAGGTAGGAGAAGGATCTGCTGCAGGCGGGCGTACGTTGGATGCGGGGGACAGCTGCGAGGTCGAGGATGCCGGAGTGGAGCTTGCGGGTGGGGGTGTAGAAGCTGAGTCTGATGTGCAGGTAGGCATGTCCATGGGTGTGGAGTGCCTTGTGTGCGTGGCTGAGGAGCCTACAGGTGATCCTCTTGTTGATGTGGACCCAGTGCAGGTCTCTCAGGAGGGGGGTGATGTGGCTGTGGCGGGGGGCGTTGACGATCACTTGTGCCGAGGCGTTGCAGAAGCGTAGTATCCTCTGTTGGTGTGTGGATGGGAGCCCTGCGTAGAGTGCAGTGGCGTAGTCCAGTCAGCTGCTGACGAGGGCCTGTGTCACTGTTCTACTTGTTTAAGTCGGGATCCACCAGTAGATCCGGCGGAGCGTGCGTATGGTGTCATGGCAGGAGGAGGAGACGCCGTTGACCTGCTTGGATATGGAGAGGGAGGATGCGGGGATCAATCCTAGATTGCGTGCGTGTTTGGTGGGTGTCGGTGATGTCCCCAGAGCGATTGGCCACCAGGAGTCGTCCCAGGCTGAGTGTGTGGTTCCCAGGATGAGGACCTCCGTCTTGTCCGAGTTCAGTGTCAGATGGCCACTCCGCATCCAGTCGTCTATGGCTCTCAGACCCTCGTGGATGTGTGTCTTGGTGGTGTTAGGGTCCTTGGTGAGGGAGAGGATGCGCTGGGTGTTGTCGGCGTAGGAGATGTCTTAGAGGTTGTGGTGGCGGGCCACTTGTGTGAGGGGGGCCATGTGGATGTTGAACAGCGTCGGGCTGAGCGATGATCACTCACCCCTCACACAAGCACACACCCCCGGGGCAGCCAAGGGAGTCACACACTCTCACAATAGACATGTGACACAACAAGATCAAGCCTCAGCCAAAAAAGCATCCAAGGCCAAATGCGACATGTCAAAGACCCTGGATAACCTTTCAATCAGTCCCCTGCAACATACCCATCCACAAGTGAACATTGATGTGAATGCTAGGCACATACAACTACCTGGAGGAACGGTGGCAACCTGAACATGTATGAAACATGGATGTCGCATGAAAATGCATTAACATTGTCTCCCTCTCACACACAGGGCAACGTCATGGATCTCCCCCCAACACTGGGGGGGAACAATCACAGGCCCAGGCTCGGCAGGAAGATGATCCCACCGGCAGCGACGACTCTCACCACTCTGTGGATGACCCCAACCAACCTGGACCCTCTGGTGCCCCAGCCCCTGCAGCACCTGTGTCAGGTACATCTGTGCCAACCACCACCCCCATTCTTGCCACATCCCAGGAGACACCCAGGAGCCCTGCCCGCACAGAACAACTGAGCCAGTCTGACCTGGAGGGACAAGGTTCTCCGGCCACCCAGGAGGAGGCAGACAACCCTGCAAATGCCATCCCTCAGGGGTCCGGTAGACCCGATGTGCCCACAACGGCAGGCCAGGCTCATGTGGGCAGGGGTGGTGGGAGTGGAGGCAGGTGGAGGCGCGAACCTGACCAGCCAACTGAGGGAACCGGTATGTCACACATACGCCACATCTTGGAGACATACCGGCATGACACCAGGGGCATCAGCCAGGTAGTGGGGACCCTCAACGAGATTAAGAACCAGCAGGCCGAGCAACACGCCAGTCAACAACAACACCAAGGACGGATGGAGGCAAGACTGTCTGAGCTCCTGGCGGTGCAAACGGACATGTTGGAGGGAGAACCACCGGGGAGTCGGAGGGACTACTCCGGGCACCTTCCTACCGCCAAGTTATAGCCGAGCGCCGCTGAGAAGCCTCCTAGGAGAGGTCCTTCTCCTATAATCGTACTAGGCCCAGTAACACCACCACACAGGACTCCGTATCGGTTGCTTATCTTGGTTCTTTATATAAAAAAAGGAGCACGTTCAATATGTACAGTGGGATCGAGAGATCCAGTAAGAGTCTCAATGTCTTGGAAGGAATAGGGTAGCGGGACAGTCTTAGTACCAACCAGGTACAGGAGGGCTCTGCGCCAGACCTTGGATGCTGGTCTCAGAGCGGCTCGGACGTGGGGAGCCGCGACGGCGTCAGCAGGGCTCGGGTGGTAGTTCCGCTTGGGTAGAGCCGCGACACAGTCAGCAGGGCTCCGGTGGTAGGTCCGCTTCGGTCGAGCCGCGACGAGGTCAGCTGGGCTCTGATGGTCTGTTGCAACAAGGTCGGGCCGCGACGGCGTCAGCAGGGCCCCAAAGGTTCGTGAAGGTCTTGTAAGCATGATGGAGCCACGACGTCGTCAGCAGGGCTCAGCAGGTAGTTTCAGGAAGAGTCTTTCTCCGTAGGGTCAGCCGCGATCCGATCAGCAGGGCTCTTGACTCCAGGATACAACTGTCATCTTGTTGTCGGGTCGCCCCAGATATAGGTCTTGAGCCCTTTGATGTCCGGACCCTTGCGCCCAGGAGGGCGGAGAGGCCGGGTAGGGCGCGGCCAGACGCCCAGATGGAGAGGCGCCAGGCCCCAGAGAGCTGTGGGGCGGTCGCACCTAGGTGTGGAAGGACGGTTGGGGGTCCCATCGATACTGCCCTTTGCCGGGAGTGGGAAGGGCTCACGTGGTATCCCCCGGGCCAGGGGTGGGCGCCTCGATGTCGGGCCTCGCTGGGACCGAGGCCGGGTAGAGCAGGGTCACGGAGGTGGTCACGTGGAGTGACGTGTAATCCAAGATGGAGGAGCCCCGAGGTGCATAGGACCTCGTGCAGCTGAGCGAGGGGGAACAGGACCACGCCACGAGGCCGGCTCCAACACGCGTCCCCCCCCAGCTGAAGGCAGGGAGAGTCACCCATCTCCTTGGGGGTTCTCCTCGCCGAGGCAGAAGAATCGGGACAGGCCGTCAGCATTGGCGTGGTCGTTGCCGGGCCGGTACTCCACGGTGAAGTCCATCCCTTGCAGCGAGATGGACCATCGCAACAGCTTGGGGTTCTCGCCCCGCATTTGCATGAGCCACCGCAAGGGCCGGTGGTCAGTCTGGACCCTGAAGTGGGTGCCGAAAAGGTAGGGCCGGAGCTTCTTGAGAGCCCATACCACAGCGAAGGCCTCCCGCTCGATGGTGCTCCACCTCTGTTCTCGTGGCAGCAGTCGGCGGCTGATAAAGGCCACAGGTCGGTCGAGGCCCTCGGCGTCCATCTGGGAGAGGACCGCCCCGACCCCGTACTCGGATGCGTCGGTCTGCACCACAAATTCCTTGCTGTAGTCAGGGGCCTGTAGCACCGGGGCAGCACACATGGCCGCCTTGAGGGCTTCAAAAGCGGTCTGGCAGCGGGGCGTCCAGTGCACCACCTTGGGCTGTTTCTTGGAAGTGAGCTCCGTAAGGGGGCCCACAATGCTGCCATAATCCTTAATGAATCGCCGGTAGTAGCCTGTGAGGCCTAAGAAGGCCCGGACAGCGGTCTGGGTTGCGGAGGGCTCCCACGCCTGGATGGCATCGACCTTCAACTGGAGGGGCGCTACCTGGCCACTCCCCACCTGGTGGCCCAGATAGGTCACAGATCCTTGACTGATCTGGCACTTGCTGGCCTTAATTGTGAGCCCGGCCCTTTGGAGAGCGGCCAGGACTTTGCCGAGGTGTCCCAAGTGCGCGGCCCAATGGTCGCTGAAGACTGCAATGTCGTCGAGGTAGGACGCGCTGAAGGTTTCTAGCCCGGCCAGGACCTTGTTTACCAGCCTCTGAAAGGTCACTGGGGCGTTCTTCATACCGAAGGGCATCACCCGAAAGTGGTAGTGCCCATCGGGGGTGGAAAAGGCGGATCGTTCCTGGGCGCCGGGAGTGAGCTTGATCTGCCAGTACCCAGCGGTGAGATCAAAGGTGCTTAGGTAGCGTGCGGCCCCTAAGCGATCGATCAGCTCGTCTGCCCGGGGCAGGGGGTGGGCGTCGGTCTTGGTGACTGCGTTCAGGCCCGGGTAGTCTACACAAAATCGGAGTTCCGGAGAAGTACCGGGGGCGGCGGCCTTCGGCACCAAGACCACCGGGCTGGCCCACGGGCTGTCAGAGGGCTCAATGACTCCGAGGGCGAGCATCTTGGCGACCTCGGTCTGTATGCAGGCCCGGACTCGGTCAGGTACTCTGTAGGCGCGATGTCGCACAGGGGGGCTGTCCCCGGTATCCACGTCGTGTACGCACCAGGGGGTTACCCCGGGCGTGAGAGAGAAGAGGGCAGCGAAGGGTTGCAGCAGCCTCCGGCAGTCATGGCGCTGTTCTGGGGTCAGCGTGTCGGAGAGGTGGACTCCCTCTAAGGAACCGTCTTGGCCCGAGGACCCCAGGAGGTCGGGCAGGGGCTCGGAGTCGCTTTCGCCCCCATCATCAGTAGCCAGCAGCAGGCTTAGTTCAGTTCGGGCAAAGTGGGGCTTGAGCCGGTTGGCGTGCAGGACCCGGAGGGGGTTCCTCGGGGACTCCATGTCGACTAGGTAGGTGACGGGGCTCTTCCTCTTAACCACCTTGAAGGGCCCGGTCCACTTGTCCTGCAGGGCGCAGGGGTCCACGGGTGACATGACCCAGACTTGCTGGCCTGGCTCGAACTCGATGGTCGAGGCGTTTGCGTCATACCAGCGCTTCATGTCTTCTTGGCTGGCTTCAAGGTTGGTTCTGCCAGGGCCCGGAACTTCCGAGTCTGGTTCCGCAGGGTCAGGAGGTAGCGGTAGATGTCGGGGGGCATCTGGGACGTTCGCCTCCCAGCCCTCCTTGACCAGGCTGAGGGGCCCTCGGACGGGGTGCCCATACAATAGTTCGAAGGGGCTGAAGCCCAGGGATTTCTGCGGTACCTCTCGATAGGCGAACAGGAGGCAGGACAGCAGGACATCCCACCTCCTCCGCAGGGGCTCTTCCAGACCCTGGATCATCCCTTTTAGGGTCCTGTTGAACCGCTCGACCAGTCCGTTCCCCTGGGGGTGGTAAGGGGTAGTGAATCTGTAGGTGACCCCACATTGTTGCCAGAGGGATTTCATGTACTTTGAAATAAAGTTCGTGCCCCTGTCGCTCACCACTTCTCGGGGGAACCCCACCCTGGAGAAGATGCCCATCAGGGCCCGGCCTACCACTGGAGCTGTCACAGTGCGGAGTGGGATGGCCTCCGGGTATCGGGTGGCGTGGTCGACCAGTACCAGGATGAAGCGGTGTCCTAGGGCCGTTCGGGGGTCGAGGGGCCCCACGATGTCGATCCCCACTCGTTCGAACGGGGTGTGGACGGCTGGAAATGGTTGGAGGGGGGCTTTAACTCGACCCCCAGTTTTGCCGCTAGCCTGGCAGGTCTGGCAGGACCGGCAGTGGTGGTCCACGTCTCTCCGCATTCGGGGCCAATAGAAATGGGTCACTAGACGGCTGTAAGTCTTGTCCCGCCCGAGGTGTCCGGCGAGGGGCACGTCATGCGCCAGGTTCAGGAGGAACTCCCGGAACCGGAGGGGAACCACCAACACCCGGCCGGCTCCCAGCTCGGCGACTTTCTGCTCGCTGTATAGTAAGTCATTGTCCCAATAGACCCAGTGGGTTCCCGTGGGGTCCCCCGAGGCCTGGGCGGCCGCTTGCTGTCGGGCCCCCTCGAGGGACGGGCAGGCCTTCTGTTCCTGCTGGAACTGTTCGCGGGTGGGGCCCCCATCGTGGCGCCACTGAGCCAGCTCGGGGATCTCGCTGAGGGAGGCGGCCTCGTCGGGAGACAGTTCGGACGGCCCGGCCTCATCGTCGGGTTCCTCCGTGCCGGAGGAGGGTGATAGTTCTGGGCCCGTAGGCTGGTCGGTGGCCGCGGCAGCGGCGGGTTGGGCGGTCATGGACCGGGTGGTGGCGCAGGCCCACTCAGGCAGCCCTAGCATCCCCAGATGCTCTCGGCGCTCCACCTGGGCCCAGGGGGAGCTCTCTAGGTCATTCCCCAGGAGGCAGTCCACGGGGGCGTCGTCGCGGACAGTCACTTTTAGGGTGCCGGACACTCCTCCCCACTCGAAGGGGATCCTGGCCATCCGGCACATGCTTTCGGTGTTGTCCGCGGTCCGGACCGGGCATAGGACATGTGGCAGGATTTGTTCGGGGGTCACTAGGTGGCAGCGGACAGCGGTCAGGCTAGCCCCAGTGTCCCGGAGGGCTTCGGCCCCTCGTCCGTTGATGGTGACCCACTGCTGGTACTTCTGGGTGTTGCTTGGGATGGCCGCTCGGGGCACCATTTCTCGGGAGCCCAGGCAGACGAGCGACATGGCAGCTGGTTCCCACTCGGGGGACCCGTCCTCGCGGTTTTCCTCCTCTTCTTCTCCTTCCCCCAGGGCAGCGGTGGCTATTTGTCGGGGAGGGGGCCCAGCGGTCCCGTTTCGTCGGTTCACGGGGCAGGCCGGGTCGCTCGCATAGTGGCCGGTCTGCTGGCAGCCGAAGCAGGTCACGGGTGGTCGGGGTCCCGGTCGGGCGATGGGGGTCCCCCTTCGGCCCAGGGTCGGGGACGTGTGGTTGGCGGCTTGGCCTCGTGGCGGGCTTCTGGGTGGTCCGGCCGGGAATTCTCGGCTGCGGTGGGACCCCCCTCCTCCGCCCTGCTGGCGAGGGGGTCCCGTGGTACTCCGTTGGTAGTCCCCCACGGGGTTCCGGGGGACCCTTGTGTTGACCCATCGGTCTGCTTTGGCGGCGAGCTTCCGGGGCTCGGTCAACTTACTGTCCAGGAGGTGTTGCCTTAGTTCTACAAAGCAGTTGTTGGCGAGGTGCTCCCAGACAATGAGGTCGAACAGTTCATTGTACGAGGTGACCTTGCTCCCTTTTATCCACCCTTCAAAAGCCCGGCTGAAGAAGTCCACGTACTCGACCCAGGTGGTACCGGGGAGCTTCTTGCAGTCCCGGAAGCGCTGCCGGTACATCTCGGCTGATAGTCCGTAGCGGGTGAGTAGGGCTTCCTTCATGTGATCGTAGGAGGTCATCACTGCGTCGGGGAGTTGCAGCAGGGTATCACGGCCCTCGCTGAGGAACCTCCCCCATAGGCCGGCACTCCAATCCTTCCGGGGTACCCGATGGGAGGTCATGGCTACCTCGTAGGCTCGGAACCACTGCTGGATGTCGTCGTTCTTGTAGTACTCTTTGACGACATCCTTGGGGATATGAACCTTTGGCTCGGTCAGTGGCAGGGCGTCCCGGGCCCCGGGGGTGCTGGTCTCCCCCGTTTTGGATTTCAGTTCGAGTTCTTTGAGGCTCCTCTCGTGCTCGAGGGTTAGCCGTCTCTCTTCGAGTTCCCGATGCCGTTTCTTTTCCTCGATTTCCTCTTGCAGCCGTAGTTGCTCCAGGGCTATTTTCTTCTCCGCTAGCTGGAGCTCGCCGTCCAGCCGGAGTCGTGCGAGGTCCATTTCGTGTGCCCGGACCCTCTCCCGTTCTCGTATTTCTTCGTGGGATAGGCGGGCTTTGGGGATGCCTTGCCCCCCATCTGTCGGGGTTGTGGTCGGCAGGTTTTCGTCCCGGGCCGAGGTCCCTTCGGTGCGGGGTGGAGTGGCCTCGGCTTCGGCCCAGGCTTTCAGGGCTTTCTGCATTTCTTCCTTGGTGCCCAATCCTGTGGTTGGGATCCCTTTGTCTTTGCAGAATTCTTTTAGTTCTTTGTGGGTGTATTCTTCCAGCTTTTCCAGCTGGAAGGTTGCGGCCACGGTTGCTTCTTGTCCGTCCATGGTTCCCTTTTTCTTTTTCCGTCTGGTTAGGTAGTGGGTGCGTTACTTGCTTGTACGATTGCGTCTGGCTCGGATCCCACCGCTGCCACCAAATGTTGGAGGGAGGACCACCGGGGAGTCGGAGGGACTACTCCGGGCACCTTCCTACCGCCAAGTTATAGCCGAGCGCCGCTGAGAAGCCTCCTAGGAGAGGTCCTTCTCCTATAATCGTACTAGGCCCAGTAACACCACCACACAGGACTCCGTATCGGTTGCTTATCTTGGTTCTTTATATAAAAAAAGGAGCACGTTCAATATGTACAGTGGGATCGAGAGATCCAGTAAGAGTCTCAATGTCTTGGAAGGAATAGGGTAGCGGGACAGTCTTAGTACCAACCAGGTACGGGAGGGCTCTGCGCCAGACCTTGGATGCTGGTCTCAGAGCAGCTCGGACGTGGGGAGCCGCGACGGCGTCAGCAGGGCTCGGGTGGTAGTTCCGCTTGGGTCGAGCCGCGACACAATCAGCAGGGCTCCGGTGGTAGGTCCGCTTCGGTCGAGCCGCGACGAGGTCAGCTGGGCTCTGATGGTCTGTTGCAACAAGGTCGGGCCGCGACGGCGTCAGCAGGGCCCCAAAGGTTCGTGAAGGTCTTGTAAGCACGATGGAGCCGCGACGTCGTCAGCAGGGCTCAGCAGGTAGTTTCAGGAAGAGTCTTTCTCCGTAGGGTCAGCCGCGATCCGATCAGCAGGGCTCTTGACTCCAGGATACAACTGTCATCTTGTTGTCGGGTCGCCCCAGATATAGGTCTTGAGCCCTTTGATGTCCGGACCCTTGCGCCCAGGAGGGTGGAGAGGCCGGGTAGGGCGCGGCCAGACGCCCAGCAGGAGAGGCGCCAGGCCCCAGAGAGCTGTGGGGCGGTCGCACCTAGGTGTGGAAGGACGGTTGGGGGTCCCATCGATACTGCCCTCCGCCGGAAGTGGGAAGGGCTCATGTGGTATCCCCCGGGCCAGGGGTGGGCGCCTCGATGTCGGGCCTCGCTGGGACTGAGGCCGGGTAGAGCAGGGTCACGGAGGTGGTCACGTGGAGTGACGTGTAATCCAAGATGGAGGAGCCCCGAGGTGCATGGGACCTCGTGCAGCTGAGCGAGGGGGAACAGGACCACGCCACGAGGCCGGCTCCAACAGGACATAAGCCGTTCACTCCGTCGGATCGCCGACAACATGGGCAACCCTCCCTGTGCCACCAGTCGAAGACCAGCACCAGCCACAGGGAGGGAGGAGGAGGAGGACTCATCCGACGGAGCATCCCAAGCATCGTCAAGGCCTGCATCTGAGGGTCCCCCGAGGAAGGTGGGTCGTCCACGGAAAAGACCGTGAGAGGCAGCGGACCATCCACATCTCCCAGGTCACCTCATCCAATGACATTCTCTGCCACATGGACTTGCTGGTCACAGTCTGACCAATGATGACCAACACTGTGGTCTGGACTCTGATGACTCCAACTGTCAAGGATGCCATCTCCCCCTGTGAACTTTGGATTCCATGCACACTGTATAGCACCTATTTGTCCACACTAAACAGGCCCCCTGCCGAGAATAAATCTCTTTTTCAACAATTACATGTTGCATTAATTTTGCATGAGTACACAACCTACGTGTGGGGAAATGTCAAACTATGCATGAGTGTTGAACTCACTCCAGCCATCCATACCCTGGAATCTGAGTCTGGGACAGGACACACATGGGTCCCAATGTATCATACTATACAGACATGGAGCACAATACTCACCCGTGATGGCCTCAAGATGCTGAGGGGGGCATGCATTACTGTGCGGACAGACCAATTTGGAAGAGTATCCTGAAGGCGTAGAGGTCATGGCTCATTTGGATGTTGCCGGGGAGGGAGTAGCAGGTATGTCTTGCCAGGTGGGAGAACTATGTCCAGCATGCTGGAGTACGGTGGATGTGAAGAATGGTGGCCAGGGCAAGGTTGGATGCACGAAGTTGGCACAACGGGGTCTCGGATGACAGACGGCCAAGGTTGGTGTGGGGTCTGGGGTTGTGTCCTGCCTCCTGAGTGTGGGTGAGGAGTCTGAAGGTCATCCTGCAGCACACAGTGATACATTGCAGCTATCTCTGGTGGACGGTGATGTGGCTGGGGCGCATGATGTTGAAGCTGAGGTGTGCACATGCAGCCTGGATGTGGACTGGTTTCCCGGGTGTTAGGATGTACTTGCTCCGTAGAGGGCGGGGCAGTAGTTGACACGGCTGGTGTTGTGCTCCTAGGGCATGGTCTGTCTTTCCCTGGAGTGGATCTATCTGTGGATCATGTGCATCATGCAGAGGGTGTTGCACCCTGAGGTACAGATGCTTGTGATTAGCATGGTAAATGTGAGTGACAATTCCATGATGCACACCATCTTGTGTGCGTGGCCACTGGGTGCATGTGCAGGGCTCTTGCGGGTGGGACACAAGCAGGTGACCCACCTGTAAGGGGACTATCCTCAGATGATAACCTCAGTCCTGTACAAGTTCAGCCTCAGGTGGCTGATGTTCAGCCATCCATCAATGGATCTCATGCCTTCTTTACTGTTGGAACTGCCAATGGCTGCGTCTTTGGTGAGGGTGAGGAGCACCTGGCTGTCAATGGGATACGAGCTGATGAAGAGGTGCTGTGTGCATGTGATGCCGGTGAGGGGGACCTGGACACATTGAGGATTGACACGCTGAGAGATGATACCTGGGCAATGTGCCAGATTATGCCACTATACTACATGCTGAAGGCATGAGTCCCACTCCCATGGCCTTGCTGGTGTACGGAGCCGGTGGGGAGTAGGAGGGACATTACCTGGTTGCTGTGACAGGGCCTGGAAGGCGGGGCAGCGCTGTGTAGGCAGTTGGAGTTGCACAATCATCATGCAAAGGTGTCGTGTGTGCGTCTAGGGTATGGCTGAGAGCAGGCGGTAGCTCCTTGGATGGACAATGCTTGGAGGGTTGCTGCAACATCAGACTGTAGTGTGATGTGGGTCATGTAAGGACATGAGGTTCGTGCAATGTGCACGTTGCATGTGCTGACGGTCCAGCCTTTGGCACCGCGTGAGCGCAACAGTGGCACAGACAAGCTGATGCCAGACAAATGAATGGGTGGAGGGAGGAAGGGAGGAGCATCTTTGAGGTGTGTGTGTTGCCGAATCTGTAAACTCTCTGTGCCCTCGCTGCAGGGGCTGCAGCAGCAGGCGGCATGGAAACTATGCCACTAGTTGCACACAAAGACTGATACTCTCCAGACTGGATCATAACAACGCCATCTTCCTGGGAGCACCTGAATCCACCCTTAACAAACTACAACAAATTCAGAACGCCGCAGCCCGGCTTCTCACGAACACCCCAGCTAGAACATCTTCCAAACCAGCTTGGAAACTCCTGCACTGGCTCCCAATAAGAGAAAGGATAAAATTCAAATCCCTCTGTCTGGCACACAAACTTCTGCAGGACAAGGGCCCCCTCAGCCTCAAAAACCTAGTCACACCCTACAAAGCCAATAGGCCGCTTCGCTCGGATCATGAGCATTTTATCACAGTGCACAGAGTAAAAACGGCACGCACAGGAGGTCGGCGATTCTCGGTGAACACGGCTAGACCGTGGAACACCCTACCTCACAAACTCAGGAGCGAATCCTGTCATCTCCGCTTCAGAAAACTCTTGAAAACCCACCTCTTCCCCTGATCCCCTTTCTCCATGGTTACCACCTCTGAATCGGCTGTCTTGGTTTTTTAGCGCTGGGATGCTTCCGGGTTACTACGTGCTCTATAAAACCCACATTCATTCATTCATTCATTCAAGACAAGGATGTCAGAAAGGACTACTGCAACAGGCATATGTAAAGGAGGAGTGTCCGGTTTCCTATGGCACACCCAGAGACAATGGATGCACAATCACCATAGATGACTGACACCGGATCATTAAACTGAAGGATGAGCTGCGCACAGGATACACACCCTCAGCAGGTGTTGACGGTCTGTTGTGGCAACCAACATGCCCAAATACATACACAACCATGGACATCATGCACAATGGATATTCTAATCCCTGAAGAACTGTATGCGTGTTGCTAAACTACACATAGACTCATATGCCCAATCTTTGACAACTATGCCTGAGATGCCGCATGCAAAGTAGCAAGAGACCAGCATTGACAGAGATGAGGCACCTTGGAGGGTGAGGTGCACCTTTATTACTCAGGTTCACACCTAGGGAAATGCATCAATAGGAACAGACTCACAGGTCATTTGGCAGAACATGTGGGACCTACACTTGTACCCCCTTCACAACACAGATGCTGTAAATCCATTGAACTGGCACACAAGTGAAGTGTGTGAGCCAAACACCACCTGCTGCACACGGAGGGGCTTCAATAACCCATTTATCCTCTAATGGGGATGTCCCAAACTATGTCCACCCACTAGCATCCTATATGTTTCAGAGGGAAGTTGTACACACATTGATGCCTTCATCAGAATCCACTGTCCCATCACAGATGACTGCTACGAAGGGTGACTATCAATACATGGGAGTCATGCAACATGTCATGTGCCCCATGGTGAGTCGACATGTATGTATAGTAACACAACATGCACAGGAGCAGTGCCCACACATTACAAACACCTACCAACACCAAAATGCCGTGCAGCAATCCTTAACCAAATAGACTTTTTACCATGTCCATGCATGGGACGCTGATTCAGCACACGTTGCAATACTCATGAGGAATAGCGGGAGCCCAACCATGACACGAGCAGACAGCATGCCAAACAACCTGGGGATGACAGACACACAAGAAGTCAGGGAAGAGATTGGCATCCACATGCATGGTAATTTACTCTACAGGAATAAGTCTGTCACCATGCTATATTACAATTGAGTGTCTAAGCTAAAATGTGTGGAAGGACATCATCACTCGAGTGACACATCTGAACACACATCTAAGTCACTTAGCATACTGTCAGCTGGACACACACATTGCAACACATGCCACACAAGGCTCCAGCCGTGCACACTCAGACCCATGGACTCACCATTATGAGAAGAAGTTGCGTATGAGCTGACTCCGGATGTCGTCGTCCTCCTCCTCCTCCTCATCGTCACTTGCCTCGTGACCAAGCCCTTCATCCTCCATGGGTGGATGTTCCTGCTCATCCGGATCCAGGATGAGTGGCACAGCCTTCTCCACTGCCATGTTGTGCAGCATGCAGCACACGAGGATGATCTTGCAGGCCTTCACCGGTGCATATGGGAGGGACCCGCCTGTCTTGTGAAGGCACCGGAATCTGCTCTTCAGGAGGCCAAACGTCCTCTCAATCACTCGCCTGGTCTGCCCATGTGCGTTGTTGTAATGGTGATCTGCAGTTGTTCTGGGGTTGCGGAGGGGTGTCATCAGCCATGGCATGTTGGGATAGCCAGAGTCCCCTACATGGAAACATCATGTAAAGAAGTGGGTCAGGACTCTCAGGAGATGCCGTAAGATACTAAAATAGCGCAAAACAGAGGACAAACCGAGTATACCCACCAACAAGACATGCTCATTCGTTGTGCAGCCCCAGCATCATTTCTGGCACCCTGCTATGCCTCATGATGTAGGCATCGTGTGCTGACCCTGGAAAACGTGCACAGACATGGGAAATCAGCATGTTAGCAAGACACACCACAAGGGCATTTATAGAGTGGTAATGTTTACGGTTGCGATAGGCCACCTCCTGTGCCTGTGGTGGTACCAAAGCCAAATGTGTCCCATCAATAGACCCTATGACATGGGGCATCCCTCCCAGGACATAGAACTCACCCTTGACACCTGTCAACTGCTCACGAGTTGGAAAATGGATGAATTCATCCTGGTGCTCCAACATGGCTTCTAAAAAATCATGCAGGACACGGCTGAACATGGTCTGTGACATGCCACCCACATCAGCTATGGTGAATTGAAACGTACCGGTGGCAAAAAAATGTAGGGCTGCCATCACCTTCATCTTGGGGGTCAGCGCAGTAGGATACCTGTGTCGCAGTTGGAGGTGTTGTTCAAGCTTTGCGGTCAAGTTCTCAATCAACTGTTGCGAGAAGCGGTAACGTCTTATGCAGTCACGTTCCCTCATGGCAGCCAAGTCTGGCATTGGTCGGGGAGAGGCGGTGCCCTGCAGATAATTGGAAGGAAGAACGAAGAGTGAGTACCTAACAACATCAATGTCAATGAACTGAGCACATGCTCAACTGCTACTACACATCTGCTAAATACAGAGTCAGGTCTGTGCTATACATGCAGAACACGTCTGCCAGCCAGGTGATACTCCTACGACAAGCCAGCTACACCCGTTGATAGTCACGTTCTACATGACATGGCCCAAAACTAGCTGTGGGCCAGTGTAAGTAAACAGCCAGAGACATCACAGGAGTGACATACATCCACATATCTGCATTTGAAGGATGTCATCTCATACAGACTGCTGGCGTCAATCTAGACGCACAGGTCACATGTCATTGGAAATATACAGATCATACTCATACACATAGCGATGAAGGGGTACACGTGAAAATCGAAAACACAGACATGGATACACCGCAGATATGTCCTCATGTCATAAAATCATCTTTGAAGCATCCAGACACACGTAACGTGTGAATCCACATGTGGCATGGTGTGCATATATGTGTGCCATGCCCATCTACACACAGACACATGTTGGATGCAGCAACAGCAGATGCAGTTGACGGAACAACACCAGCAAGCTCATGGGAACACATGACACACACAGGACATGTTCACATCGGGGCACGTTGTTACTTAGATGTCAGGTGTTAGTGTCCCTGTCCCTGGCATCAGGGAACGTTTGCGGGTGTTGGTGAATGTGCCATACCAGTGATGCAGTGCTTGACACATTTGTACTACATGCACACATGCGCATTGTGGGAAAGGGAAGTGTGCCACATACTGCCCCATCACATATGACATGTGTACACAGGTCATCACACATCTATTGTGCTAAAACATGAGGAGACATGTGCCACATCACTGCCTGACACACCTAGGCCCTGCACATGTAGGACTGCAATGACTATGACTTGATGTACAGCCGTGCACGAGTCTGACACCTCCATTCCATTCGTGTGCGCCTCCTATCATCTGTGTAAGCTGTGAAGCGCACCGTACACACACTCTGTGGGTGTGTGAACGGTCCGCATCATCACATTGTTGTTCCCGCCGGAGTACGGGTGTGTGTACGGACCGTACACACATACGTGTACGACAAGTGTGTACACGTACGTGGACTACCAGTGTGTACACGTACGTGTACGACCAGTGTGTACACATACGTGGACTACCAGTGTGTACACGTTGGTGTACACACTGGTCGTGCACGTACGTGTACACAACGGTAGTCCACGTACGTGTACGATCAGTGTGTGCCACGTACGTGTACGACCAGTGTGTACACGTACGTGTACGACCAGTGTGTACACGTACGTGGACTACCAGTGTGTACACGTACGTGGACTACCAGTGTACACCAACGTGTACACACTGATCGTACACGTACATGGACTACCAGTGTGTATACGTAAGTGTACGACCAGTGTGTACACCTACGTGTACACACTGGTCATACACGTACGTGTACACACTGGTCGTTCACGTACGTGTACACACTGGCCATCAACGTATGTGTACACACTGGTCATACATGTATGTGTACACACTGGTCGTACACGTACGTGTACACACTGGTAGTCCACGTACGTGCACGACCAGTGTGTACATGTACGTGTACGTCCAGTGTGTACACGTACGTGGACTACCAGTGTGTACACGTACGTGTACGACCAGTGTGTACACCAACGTGTACACACTGGTAGTCCACATACGTGTACACACTGGTAGTCCACGTACGTGTACACACTGGTCGTACACGTACGTGTACACACTGGTCGTACACGTACGTGTACACACTGGTAGTCCACGTACGTGTACACACTGGTCGTACACGTACGTGGCAAACGCAATGTGCAACTGGTGCGGTAGGAGTACGTGTGAAACGCACCGTACCTGTGTGTGGATAGCTAAATTACATAGGGACACATGAGGAACAAGTATTAGGGCCTAAATGCATGCTGGTTGTCATGTATACCGATTTTCAAGTTCAAATTTTCAATCATGTGGCATGGAATAAGCAGTTGGAAACTAAATACAATGTTGCAAAGGGGTTGTTGGCTTCACATCATGCTCAAATTTTGAACCATGCAAAGGCCCTCACTGGGGTATGTTTAAAGGGATTGGAGGAAACGTAGGATTCAACTGAGACTGACCAATCACTCTGTACTCCTGTAAATGAAACAGCCCAGCAAGGCAGATATAAGTCAGCCAGAATCCATGAGAGGGCACTAGCCTGCACTACCTTACACTCGACACCACTGCTGCTGCTTGTGATTCCTCTGGCACCATGTCAGGGACTGTGGAGAGGGCCCAGCCTTTCAGCCGTGAGGAGAATGAGGCATTGCTTGATGTAATCCTCCCACAGTACCCCAGCCTGTATGAGAGACCAGGGGAGCAGGTGAGCGCTGACTCCACTAGCTTTTACTGTGCCCCTTTTTTGTGACTGTCACTTCTGGCATTGTGTCCAGGTGTGACAGACATGCAATGTTGTTTAGCGTGGGTCCCAGGGGGGAAAATGACTTATGTCTCCCATGCAGAGCATGATGTAGTTCCTGTGTGCTCTCCTCACTTGCATTGTGCTTACTGTGACATTCACTGCATAGTGCATGGCACATTCAACCTGCCCAATCCTTATGCCGATTTTTGTCCTATTGTCCAGAGGTGATTCCCTGGCCCCCCCGGTGTGAGAGGTGACTGTACCCACAGATGTGTGTGAGTTGAGTGGAGCTGTGGTGAGAGAGTCCAAATGATGTGTACGCCCCCTGGACATTGATGTGTGTGAATGTTCCTTGTCATGTGGGTGAGTGTCTATGTGGAGTGTTGCACCCCAGCTGCATGGAGGAGGCAACAGCTCCACCCATCTGATGTGAGAAGTAAGCCGTGCAGAGTGTCTGACTTGCTGAGCTAGCACCACACCTGTGACACCCCACAGGCAAGTGGCACATGTGCAGAGTGAGGTTTGTATCCGCTGTTGCCAATGGGAGGTGATTGATCTGTGCCTGTGTGTGTCTGTGTACTCTGCTGAGGTAGCGTCAGTGGCCTGGGGCATGTGACTGCTTGGAGGTGCTGTCCATCAGCCTGGTGTTGCATGTGATGCACAGCGTGTGCCATGATCATGGAGTGCGTTGCACCCCTCATGCCACCTATGTACTTTCAATGCCATGTAGTGCACTGGGGCTTCCACATAGGCCAATGTCCCTATGAGAAAGGTGCAATTGGTTGCCAGCAGAATATGCCCTGTTCTACATATCAAAGATGTCTCTGTGACATGGAGCAGGTGTAGTGATGTTGTCTCACTTTGTCATCCTCACAGGTAACCGCCTACGCCAAGGGGGAGATATGGAAGCAGGCCGTCAGGGCCGTGAGATCTGTGGAGGGTCGCAGTCGGCGCCTCGCCCAGGTGAGGAAACGCTGGCAGGACATCCGGTGCTGGACCCGGAGGATCGCCCAGTGGCAGCTCAAAGACTCACCTCCACACAAGCACGGCGGGGGCCAACGACTGACCCAACAGATGAAGTGTGTCCTGGCGGTGGTCTTCCCTGACTTGGATAGGCGCTTACAGGAGTTGCAGCAGCAGGAAGAGGGTAGGTACATGTGTGTTTGTTGTGTGTCACCAGCTTTTGGAAGTGCTCAGTTGCCTGGATACACAGCGAGGGTTAATTTGTGCAGTGCATATCCTGTTCCCCAAAGTCAAACGGTGCTGTTCCTGCTCCCTTCCCCTAAATGACATGTGTTCCCTGGTCTGTGTGTAATCACTATTGCACATGGTCATCTAGGCTGCCAGTTAATCCAAGTGCACATTGCTTTCTGCATCATGTGGGTGGGGGGGTCTGAGACATGTGTTGTTACCTTGCCTGTGCCCTGTCCTGTACAGTCATTTGGGTGTCCATGTTAGTTGCCACTGATGCTGAGTCTCAGCATAGGAGTGTGAGTTTTCAAATGAACAGACTTGCAGCATGCATTAACAATGTTGCGGCCTCAGACATGATGTGCATGAGTGGGAGATATGCATAGTGCAGGGACGGTAGCTCAGGTTACAGTCAGATAGTTCCAGGACAATGGAGCAGTGGTCCCACTACAGTCCCCTAAGACACACTTGCCTCGGAATCATGTGTGCCATCCAACACTGTGCCCATTCTCTGTGTGTTCAGCATAGTTTGGCTTCTGTGGCATAGTTCCCTGCCCTCATTTGTATTTATCTGAAGTGTGCTACATGTGCCCATTGTACAGGCTGACCCCATTTTGCTTGTGCATCCTCACACTGGGCAGTGCCTGTGTGTCTATGTACAACTATCTGTTGATGGTTGTTGTAAATTAGTGTGCGAGAGTAAGAGCCGAAACTCACGAAAATTCTGGGCCCTAATCAATCAGTTCAATTCGAGCCCAACATGCAGTGACCCAGTCATGTTTTGCTGGGTTTAATGTTTGTGCTTTGCAGCATGTGTCAAAAATGGAAATACATGGCTCATGCTCATCCATTTTTGCCACCAGTGTGTGGGCGAGATGCTACGTAGTTTGGTCTGTGTGTGCTGACATCTGTGTGGACATTCTTTCTTGCCATGAGGGTGTCTCCTCAGTGCAGGTGCTCCTTATCCCGACACATTGCAGGCCCATTAGCTAATGCATTGTCCTGTGTTTGGACATGTGTGCCACTCCACATGACAGGCAGTGGGTCAGATGTGTTGGCAACTGTGTCATCATGGTACGGATGGCCATGTGACAGGTGGCATGATTCAAGTTTTCAGTCAATAAGTATTGTACCTTGGCACTCACTACACTTGTCAACATGTCCCCATTTTTCCTATGCTTCTTTTTGCTTGTTGGTTGTGAAGGTCAATAATGTGCCTGCATGACAGATGTCTCCCAGGGAAGTGCAAAAGAAAGTACTTTAACACTTTCCGTGGACACGCAGGCACATTTCACTGGAAGGCACAGTTTGATTACCACTTGATTTCTGAATATACATATCCATGTTCACACAGTGTGTTTGCATGTGTGTAAGTCCTTGGTTGTTGCTGATACGAACTTACGAGTGTCAAGTCATCCAGACCACCGTGGTGCCATGTATATGTACTTTCTGATACCCCATTTCTTATTTACAGTGACTTTTTAGAATTCGGCTGCCAGCTCATACAATGACTGTGTAAATGTATTTTTGTGTGCACATCATTATGTGACTTCTGTCATACAGGCAGATGTGCCTTCTGTTCACAAAGTGGCACATTCACACATCTAAACATGTACATTGTGTAAAGTGTTGTGAGTCCCAAGGGATTGCAATGTTTTTGGCTATGGTTTCCTAAGTACTGACAGGTCTCAGAGTGTGGGGACACCTTCAGTATTGAGGTGTGTTATTTGGCCTGGGGTGCACCAATACTGTTTCGTTCACAGTGAACAAGAGGTGGCATGGATTCATATTTTTGCTGTGCTCAACTGTCCCCAGACACTAGCTTCTCAGTATAATTCGATATCAAGTTATTTGCTGTTGTGTCATGATCTGCATTGTTTTCAAGTGTCATGGTGGGTCAACCAACTGGGGAGTGTAGGGTTACATATGTGCAGACTATTCTAGATGTTACTCATGATGCATTTCCTGATATGCACTGTGACATTTTTATTGGGACTCATGTGTCTGTTGTATACAGGTGACTGTTTTTTTTCTGTCTCTTAACCTTGCCCACAGCATCATCGGAGGACACCGAGGGAGACACCTGCATGGATGTGGAGGAGGGATCCAGCACCGCTGCCACCACTGCTGCGGAGTCTGCGGGAGCAAGTGGCATGGAGGGCGAGGGGAGTCAGGCGGAGGACCTGTCTAGTGACAACACTGACTACGACGCAGACGGGCCCGATGCTGAACTCCTCCAGGGGGCAGAGGCTGCTACGACACCTGGCAGCAGCACTACATCTGTCACCGCCTCCTCCATTCCCATCACCGCCCTCCCAGTTGCTCCGGTCCCTTCTGTCCGTGCTAGGCAACACCGTGTCTCCTTCGTGCCAGGCACCGCACCCCCTGCCCCTGTCCCCCCTGCTGCCCTCACTGCAGATTCTGTGGACATTCTGTGGCAGTTGCGGGTTGGACAGACATCGCTGCTGAATCTCCTCCATGGCCACACCCGAATGATGACACAGATGGTGTCGTACATGGAGGGCATGTCATCAGCGATATCTGACCAACGGATGTTTCTGAGGTCCATAGACTCTTCACTGACGGCAGCAGTGAGTCTCCTGCAGCGCTTCGTCCCCCCTACCCCTGCACCATCCACACTTCCCACTCCCATACCTGTCCCAAGCACACACAGACATTCACAAGCACGCACCCCACCAGACACAGGCAGCGCACCACCACGTAACGGCAAGCGCACTCCTCCTGGCACGCACACTCAGGGGGATGAGGGCACACCCACTGGGTCTGGGGCACACAGGCATACACACAGCCACAGTCCGAGGCCGCATGGTGCACTAACCAGTCCCTCCAAAGGCACTCCCCTACCACACATCCAGAGAAAGAGGCCTACTTGGCTGTGCTGGGCATCAGCCCCTCTGTCTCTCCAGCCCGCAAACGGGAACGGCACTCCACGGGTAGGGGAGTTGAGTCCCCCCCCGTCCCCCACCATCACTCCGACCCCCCCCTCCTTTGAGCCTGTATTGTCTTTGGGTGAAGGGGAGACGCTTGACGACCTGGCAGCAGTGTGCAGCGCCGAGCTGACCTCCAACTTTGGCGCTGCCCCACCCCCTGTGGTGGAGGCGTCCGTCCCTGCACCCACCACACCTACCCTTACACCTCCTGTCCCTGCGGTGCCTGGTCCTTCCCTACATGATGCCCCCCTCCAGTCGAGGAACCTGAGGGTTCTAATGTGCAGGCAAGTTAGGGGAGACGCGTGGCCATGTGTCCCCCCCAAGGACTTCAGATCTGGACTGGCCATGTGCCTTTGTTGATAGTGTCGTTAACTACTTTTTCATTTAATGCTGAATAAAGCATTTTCTTTTCAGTTTGAACACATTTGCATTTCAGGTATTGATGTGGGTGCCGATGGTCCCGGAGTTGGGGTGGTGGTAATGTGTTATCTGTCAGGAAAAAGTTGTAGTCTGATGCTAATGGGGTGGACCATCGTATCTGCGTGCCATCACAATGTCTCTGCAAAGTATATTTGGTCATGTGTGCTATTTGTGTTTGGAGACATTGTCCCAAGGACTGTTCCTTCCTCTGTGGCACCTGACATCTACCCTGCAGGGAGTTGCACTTTTGTTGTGCTGACCTGTGTCTACATTTCCTTTGTTGGTGACGGATCCCTTCAACTATGGCCATGCCTGCTCAGCAATGTCTCCGGCTGCATCGTCTGTGCCATCCTTGCTAGTCACTTTACTTGTGTATTGAGTATGTCGAAATGCCTTCATGGAGAAATTCTCCCTTTTCAGCACTATGCATGTATGTACTCCCGGCCTAGCACACATATGGTACTTTTTCTGCAGGGTATTTGGACACCTGACTCACAATTGTGGGCATTGTATCTGTGGGAACTCCACCCTAGTCCTTCCATGAGAGACAACATCTTGGTGGCTGGCCCAGCACCTGAACATTCCTATCAGTCCTGGGATGTGCGTGACAGTGTGTGTTCCCTTTGGCTCTCTTAGTTTAGTAGACAGTGACATGACTATACAGTCTTGTGGCATGATCTCAGTGTGTGTATTGTGCTGCATCCGCCAGGGGTGGGTATGCATGTGTTATTTGTCCTCACACCCACATGTGGTGTGTCATGCAGTGGGGGAGTGACATCCATCCTCCTGGGAGTGGGACACTGCTGTCAGTGATGTGTTGTTATGGCACTATCATCATTGTCCACAGTTAGGGATGCGTACATACACCCCTGGAGTTGTAGTCATCTGATAATGATGTACACCCCCCCATGTCTCTGTCCACTGCTGGGAGTCCTCTGCACCCACCCCTCACATGTCTGTCCACTGCTGGGAGTGATATGCACCCACCCCTCATATTGCAGGCCACTGCTGGGAGTCCTCTGCACCCACCCCCATGTCTCTGTCCACTGCTGGGAGTCCTCTGCACCCACCCCTCACATGTCTGTCCACTGCTGGGAGTGAACTGCACCCACCCACTCCTCATATGTCTGTCTACTGCTTGTATATTGAGTATGTTGTCATGCCTTAATGGCGACAATCAGCATTTTCCACACTATGCATGTGTGTTATCTCAGCCTAGCACACATTTGGTACTTGTTCTGCAGGGTATTTGAGCACCTGACTGACAATTGTGGGCATTGTATCTGTGGGAAGTCCAACCTATTCCTTCCATGAGAGGCAACATCTTGGTGGCTGTCCCGGCACCTGTACATTCCTATCAGTCCTGGGATGTGCGTGACAGTGTGTGTTCCCTTTGGCTCTCTTAGTGTAGTGGCCATTGACATGAGTATACAGTCTTGTGGCATGATCTCTGTGTGTGTATTGTGCTGCATCCACCAGGGGTGGGTATGCATGTGTCATTTGTCCTCACACCCACATGTGTTGTGTCATGCAGTGGGGGAAGGACATCCATCCTCATGGGAGTGGGACACTGCTGTCAGTGATGTGTTGTTATGGCACTATCAACATAGTCGAAAATTAGGGATGCGTACATACACCCATGGAGTTGTGCTCATCTGATCATGATGTACACACACCCATGACTCTGTCCACTTCTGGGAGTGATAGGCACCCACCCCCATGTCTCTGTCCACTGCTGGTATTCCTCTGCACCCACCCCTCACATGTCTCTGTCCACTGCTGGTATTCCTCTGCACCCACCCCTCACATGTCTCTGTCCACTGCTGGGAGTCCTATGCACCCACCCCTCACATGTCTCTGTCCACTGCTGGGAGTGATAGGCACCCACCCATCATATGTCTGTCCACTGCTGGGAGTCCTCTGCACCCACCCCTCACATGTCTCTGTCCACTGCTGGTATTCCTCTGCACCCACCCCTCACATGTCTCTGTCCACTGCATGGGAGTCCTCTGCACCCACCCCTCACATGTCTCTGTCCACTGCTGGGAGTCCTCTGCACCCACCCCCATATCTCTGTCCACTGCTGGTAGTGATGGGCACCCACCCCTCACATGTCTCAGTCCACTGCTGGGAGTGATAAGCACCCACCCCCATGTCTCTGTCCACTGCTGGGAGTCCTCTGCACCCACCCCTCACATGTCTCTGGCCACTGCTGGGAGTCCTCTGCACCCACCCCATATCTCTGTCCACTGCTGGTAGTGATATGCACCCACCCCTCACATGTCTATGTCCACTGCTGGGACTCCTTGGCAGACACCCACCCACCCACCTGCACCCTTGGTGCTGTACACTGCTGTCCTGGCCATGTACACACCCCAATATACTGGTTATATGCTGCACCAGGCCCTAAGCCAACATTCGTGGCATGTGTACGCCTTGTATCACTAATGTACTGGTGCCCTAGAGGTACAGGTGATGCGGTCCATACCCCCGCTCTGAGGGCGTGGGTACGGCCCGTACCACCATTGTAGTGGTGATGTAGGGGTACACGTGGTACGGCCCGTACCCACGCACTCAGGGCGTGGGTACGGTGCATACCCCTACATCACCACTCCAATGGTGGTACGGGCCGTACCCACGCACTCAGGGCATGGGTACGGCGCATACCCCTACATCACCACTCCAATGGTGGTACCAGCCGTACCCACGCACTCAGAGCGTGGGTACGGCCCGTACCACCATTGAAGTGGTGATTTAGGGGTACGCGTGGTATGGGCCGTACCCACACTGAGCAGCTCTGCTCTGGTTTGTTGTCTCTGCCATACTTGTGGTTTTTGTGGTATTTGTATTTGTACTGTAACTGTATCATTGCCCTTTGACTGTTCCTTTTGTGCCCCCTGTTTTTCCAGTATCCCCCTTACCTTCTTTACCCCTCGCCGTTGTCCCCGCTCCCGCCGTTGCTCCCCTGCGGTCCACCCCCTTTTTGCCTTCTGTATCCCACTCGCCGCCCCGCTCCCGCCTCCCAGCTGCTCCTCCCTCCCACCTCGCCATAAATGGCGGCCACTGCGCAGTGGTGAGAGCGACCCCTGACCCTGCCTGCAGGCCAGGTCGCTCCCCACGCAGCACAGCTCCACCAGTTGTGCCTTCCCCCTTGCTGCCTCCTGCCTTGTCAGTTTGCCGCTGCTGGGCTGCGCTGAGCAGCTCTGCTGGTTCGTTGTCTCTGCCATACTTGTGGTTTTTGTGGTATTTGTATTTGTACTCTAACTGTATCATTTCCCTTTGACTGTTCCTTTTGTGCCCCCTGTTTTTCCAGTATCCCCCCTTGCCTTCTGTACCCCTCGCCGTTGTCCCCGCTCCCGCCGCTGCTCCCCTGTGGCCCCACCCCCCTTTCCGCCTTCTGTATCCCACTCACCACCCCGCTCCCGCCTCACAGCTGCTCCTCCCTCCCACCTCACCTTCAATGGTGGTTGCTATGCGGCTGCGCCGCTGGCGCGCCAGAGGCGAGCCAGAGGCAAGCCCGTCTGCGCCCGTCCACGCCTGGACCGCGCCCAGTGCCAGAACCCCTGGACCCCACAACCGCCTCCGCTATGAAGCCAGCACCCTCCACGCTCTCAACGCCGGCCGAGACAACCGCTGCTTCCAGGCTGCCCCGAAACGCACCCACGGACCTTTCTCCTGCCACACCTGCAGCTTCACCTGCGACAGAGCCACCAATCCTCCCAGGACCAGACCCA